>NW_009260400.1:1061296-1095671 GCF_000687185.1 Egretta garzetta | reverse complement strand
GGCGGGAACGGGAAGCGTTGTGTGCGGCCTGTTTGAGTTTTGAGATACAAGCAAGAGAGGATTAAATTTAGACTGGATATAAGGAAGAAATTCTTTATAATGATGGTGGTGAAACACTGGCACAGGTTGCCCAGGGAGGCAGTGAAGGCTCCGTGCCTGGGAACGTTCAAGACCAGGTTGGATGGGTCTCTGAGCAACTTGATCTGGTTGAAGATGTCCCAGCCCATGGTGCGGGGGTTGGGCTGGATGGCCTCTGAAGGTCCCTTCCAACCCAAAACATTCTATGATTCTATGAAACAGGTTGACAAAATAGGTTGATAAAAGGTTGACCTGGGGTGAGCAGTGGGTTTTGTCTACCTGGACTTCTCCAAGGCTTTTGATATGCTTCCTGATGGCCTCCTCCTGGAGAAATTCATGTGTTATGGCCTGGACGAGTGGTCTGTGGGGTGGGTGGGGAATGGGCTGGCCGGCTGCACCCAGAGGGTGGTGGTAAACAGCTCTTTGTCTGACTGGCAACCCGTCACCAGCGGGGTCCCCCAGGGATCGTTATTGGGCCCAATGTTATTCAATGCCTTCATAAGCGATGTGGATGACCCAACCCAAAACATTCTATGATTCTATGAAACAGGTTGACAAAATAGGTTGATAAAAGGTTGACCTGGGGTGAGCAGTGGGTTTTGTCTACCTGGACTTCTCCAAGGCTTTTGATATGCTTCCTGATGGCCTCCTCCTGGAGAAATTCATGTGTTATGGCCTGGACGAGTGGTCTGTGGGGTGGGTGGGGAATGGGCTGGCCGGCTGCACCCAGAGGGAATAGCTCTTTTACTAACTGGCAACATGTCACAAGCGGGGTCTCACAGGGTTCGATATTGGGCCCAATACTATTCAATATCTTCATAAGTGATCTGGATGATGGGCTCAAGTGTAGCCTGAAGAAGTTTGTAGATGATACCAAATTGAGTGGGGAAGTAGACATTCCAGAAAGGAGAGCCACCCTGCAGGAAGATCTGGATAATCTGGAAGAATGGGCTAACAAGAACCTTATGAAGTTCAACATGGACAAGTGTAAGGTCTTGCACCTAGGAAAACACAATCCAGGAGTGCAGCACAACTTGTGATCCACCTGGCTGGAGAGCAGCTCTGTGGAAAGGGACCTGGGGGCCCTGGTGGACAACAAGCTCAATATGAGCAAACAGTGCACTGCTGCGGCCAAGGAGGCCAACAGGATGCTGGGTTGCATCAACAAGGGCATCACCAGCAGAGATAAAAGAAGTCATCATCCCACTCAACTCAGTGCTTGTCAGGCCCTACCTGGAATACTGTATACAGTTCTGGTCCCTGCTGTACAAAAAAGATGTGGACAGGCTGGAGGGGGTCCAGAGCAGGGCCGCCAAGGTGATCCAAGGGCTGGGAAGCCTCTCTTGGCCATGTGAGGAAGGGCTGAGAGAGCTGAGTCTGTTCAGCCTTGAGAAAAGGAGGCTCGGAGGGGATCTCATCACTGTCATCCAGTATTTAAAGGGTGGCTACAAACAAGATGGAGACTCCCTTTTTACAAGGAGTCACATGGAAAAGATGAGGGGTAATGGGGAAAAGTTAGTTAATCCTGGGAAGATTCTGACTGAACACAAGAGGGAAATTTTTCACAGTGAGTTCAGTCACCCACTGGAATAATCTCCCCAGGGGAGGGGTTGACTATGCCACATTGGACACTTCTAAGGCTCAGCTGGACAGGGTGCTGGGCCATCTTGTCTAGACTGTGCTCTTGCCCAGAAAGGTTGGACAGATGATCCTTGAAGTCCATTCCAACCTGGGATTCTAGGATTCTGAAATACAACCCAGCTGACAAACAACACGTGAGTCGAAACCTAAACTCATGGAGGTTGCTGTGAACATCAACGTGGTTCATCTGTGACGTTTCCCTGCATTATCATTCAGTTTATTCTGGAGCCTTTAGGAACACCACAGAACCAGGACTTGTCAGGGAGGCAGACTGTGCAGCTGTGAAGCGGAGGCTGTTCAGCCGTGATATCCCCTTGATCCCCTGGCTCTCCTCCAGACAGTCATGGTGACCAAATATTGGTCAGTGAGAATAAAAACTTATTTATCACATGGGCCCCTTTTTAAATTAGCCACATTCAACTACAGATGGAGGTTACAGAGGTTACCAGGCAAATTGTCCTGAGTATTTGGGGGTTTTTTGGTAGCACTGTTACCAGCTGGATCTCACCAGTTTATTGTTGCTCCCTTTGGTTTGTTTTTTTCACCTGACTCTGAAGATGTCAGTTGCTGTTTTTGGAAACACACAAACCAGTGGTGGCACAGCTCTGCTGGCTGGGGTTTCCTGCCATTTCCCTCTCTTGGAGTAGTTTAAATAAGAACCATCAGAAGCCATATTGCAAGCAAAACCCCCAGGTCTTTTGTTCTCACTTTGGGTTGAGTGAGTGCCCTTCCTCCCCATCGAAGTTATTATCCAAACAGTAGTCTTTAATGTTTGTATACAAACAGATGCCTGCTTTGTGATAAGACTTCTATCTTTGTTTCTACAGGTTTTTATTCACAGCCCTCACGCCCGAGGGCAGAGAACAAGCACAAGCCGAATGGTGCAAAGTAACCAAGATTCGGACATTTCTCTTCTCAACATTAATCAAGGGATCACTTGTCTAACTTCGGGAGTGCTGAACCCTCAGCTTGGTTACGATTGTCTGCTGGTGGGAACACAAACTAATTTATTGGCTTACGATGTATACAACAACTCAGATTTGTTTTACAGAGAGGCAAGTTAACCTGTCTGCTTTTTTTTTTTTTAGTATCTTCATTGTTCTCTTTTTCTTTCCATTCTGAAGATGATGGTTTTTATGTTACTGTGTCCACTTCTGTTCTTTGCATTCGTTATATTACTGTATTCAGAGCATTTCGCCTTCAAAATATCTGGAATATTTCGAAAGAAAAATGTGAGTGTGGTGTACGCACGTGCGAGAGCAAATTTTCGTAATGTGTCACACAGCTCTTAGCGAGACAAAATTAGAATATTAATCAGCATTCAGAGCTCAGCTAAACTGCGAGTGATAATGTTGGAAGCTCTCTCTTTGATTTGCGTACTCCAATGGCTCACTGTCTGCTGTTTCTTTTTCCTTTAATGTTTCTCTGTAGGTTTCAGATGGAGCCAATGCCATAGTTCTTGGAAAGCTGGGAGATATTTCATCGCCACTTGCTATTATTGGTGGAAACTGTGCCCTGCAGGGCTTCGATTATGAAGGAAACGACCTTTTTTGGACAGTAAGGCTATGCATAATGCTTTCGATGTTATGACAAGATTCTTTCAATGGCACTAATTCCTCTTGATTTTTTTTTTTAATCCAATAAATATTAATTTGGTTGTTGATCTTTCTTAATTTATCTTGGACCTTAAGCTGTATTTTGCTCATGTATTCATTGCACCTGGGTGTTGCGTGAATGTCAACTACATCAATTGTTCTGTTGCAGTTGAGATCATAAAAATAGTTTAGCTTCTGCCAGCTATCATCCGTATTGAGGACTGTCTGTCTCGTTCTAGGTTACCGGAGACAACGTTCGCTCCTTAGCACTGTGTGACTTTGATGGTGATGGCAAAACTGAGGTTTGTAACCACTTACATGTGAATTCAGCTCTTCTCATGGTCTTGTAGTGAAACGATAATAAAAATGCATGCGTTATCAAATATGACTGACTTGTATTACCAGCTAGAGTCATCTCTGCGTGGAAGTTGTGCCTTTTTTGGGCTCTCGTCCGGCAAAGACATGTGCAATTGCTTGGTCCATGTACAGGGAGCAGTGCTGGTCTCTGGCCCTAGTGGGAGCGTGTAAATCTGGGTGTATCTGGGTTCTCTGCATCATTACTGTCTTGCTTTGGTGAATCAGTTGCCAGCTTCAGTGGAAAACCTCTCGGGGTTTTTTTTTTTTTTAACTACAGCAGGAGAAGTACAAAGAAACGCCTGTGATTATCAGTTGCACTATTTCAGTGGCATTTCTTGAATGTGGTTACATTTTACATTTCAGAGAAACAACCTGCAAGCATCTTAAATGTAAAAGCGAGCTCTTAAAATGCTTTGCTGTGAAGAGCTTCGCTTACCATTGGCAAAATGATAAAATCTTTCTTCACATCCAGTCCTCCTGTTTCTGCACAGTGATGTGGGGAAATGAAATATTCTTTGCTTTTCTGATTTAAAATGAAGATAACTTGTAACAAGCATCTTGTTAATAAAATGAGGGATGACCAATAGGAAACAGCTGCCGCTCTGATCGTGCAGGCTGCAAGGGATGGATGAAGTCGTGGATTCGTATGATGTTCTCTGTTGTAAATGTTCTTCCATCCCGAGTGAATTGGAGGATCGTGCTTAGAAATATGAACCTTTAATCATAGAATCATTAAGGTTGGAAAAGACCTCTAAGATCAGGTCCAACCATTAACCCAACACCACCGTGGCTACTAAACCATGTCCCCAAGTGCCACATCTACATATTTGGTTTTTTTTAACACCTCCAGGGATGGTGACTCCACCACCTCTCTGGGCAGCGTGTTCCAATGCTCGACCGCTCTTTCAGTGAAGAAATTTTTCCTCATATCCAATCCAAACCTCCCCTCACACAACTTGAGGCCATTTCCTCTCGTCCTGTTCCTTGTTACTTGGGAGAAGAGACTGACCCCCACCTGGCTACACCCTCCTTAAGAAAAGTAGTGTCTTTGTAGTATATGTTAGATGCAAGTAAATACCATGTTAAATCACCATGCTAAAAGTTCTTACTTTTGTCATCTGTCTTTCAGTTTTAATCATAATTCTCTAAGGTTTTCTATTTAGTTCTCCAAAAACCCTTGCTTGGAATGTTTACTTGGATGATGTAATGTTTACAGTGATGTGTAAAGGGCCTCTACACTTTTTATGTGTTTTTTATAAATACTGAACCGATGCAGACCCTTCGCTTGATTGGGATCTTCAGGAAGTGAAAAAAATTCATGTTTTCCAATCAATTGCTGTGCAGCTTCTCTTGGGGTGTATTTTTTTAATGTGCTGAGGGGTGGTTATAGAAAGTGGAGATGGCATATAAAGATTCAGAAACCAGGAAACTGATCTATGACACTAATTGTAAATATTTTGCACTTGTGCTTCCAGGTGTGGTTGGTTTTGTTGTTGTTTTGCTGGGTTTTTTTCTGCTTGAGAAAGGTTCCTTCTCAGCGGTTGGTGTAATCTGATGCTGCTTGGAGCAAAGCAGTGTTGGATGCGTTATCCAACTAACTTACCCTGCCAGTTAGCCCAGCATGCATTTGCTGAGATTTTTTTTTTTTGTAAAGGTCTTTTTAATTATCTAGGTCTTGTTTTTTTTTCTTCTTAGTTGTGGCTTTTGTGAAACTGCCTCTGGTTTAAAAATGAAGTTCTGAGAAAATGCACAGAAACCTCTTTTAAAATTGTTGGTTTAAATTGTTGTTTATCACTTTGTGTCTTATCTGATAAATGGATGTGCTAGCTTCATTTCCGTTCTTCCCGCCCCGGTAAAAACACGTCTACATTTAAAATGGACTGATTTTAAAATTGCATGAATATACTTCTGTTGTTTAGCAGCTAACAAAACTAATTTGTTGTAGTCACTGTCTTCCTCAGGATTTTAGGTTGATACAGGTTACTTCCTCCCATCTCACCAAAGACTTGGGGGGGAAAACTTTCTTGTTGCTTTTTCAAATTCCAGTGGAATGAAGGTCACTGAGGTGGATGAATTGAATGAAACTAAATGAAAAACACATCATCTAGGCACCTCTGGGAAATGCAACTTCACCAGTAATTTTTGCAGGGTTCTGTGCTTTTAGCTGGTCACTTTTTGCTGGTAGTTACAACTTGTCAAGAAATCTGTACCTCTTACATATGTTGTTTGTTGTAAATTATTTCAGTAGCTACAGTAAGTTTAGCTTGGTGCAATTTAGTTTGTCATCATTTGAAGCATCTTTGGAAGAAAAAAAGCCTTTAATCTTTTTAAAAACCTAAATTCCATATGGATTTGTGTCTATTCTGCCAAGTAAAGATGGAAGACTCACCAGTTCCAGTGGGGAAAGGTAGTGCCAGGTTTTAAACTTTCATTTATAATTCTGCCATTGATTTGATGGGTGACTTTATGGGCAAGGCACTAAGCAGATCTGTTCCTTGGTTTCTCGATTTGCAAAATAGAAGCCATGACTTGTCACCGTCTTTAGAAGGTGCTTTTCCACGGATCTTCTTTTCAGTTAGTACCTTCTATCTGCTCAACTAGGAAACGGGAAAAGAACTAAGATGCAAGAAAGGATAAAGAATGAGAATGCAGAAGACCCAATTCAGTGCTGATGTCCTGTTTGTATAACCTTTTACATCAAGTTAAAGCCCACTGTACCTATGCTTTGCAACAGTGGCAGCCACGATTTAGGCTGGAGGAGCAGTGGTGGTTTGATACTTGGGTTCATTGGGTTTGAGGGGTTTTTTTGTTTTGTTTTAAAAGAGAGGTGTTCAGTGCTAAGCAATGATTTTTTTTTTTTTTCTGGCTGTTTGCTCCGAGGCTAGTAACTGGGAATTGCTGTTTCTCTGAACCCATGTAGTACAAGTCAGAACTGAGCTGCAGGTCTCCTGCTCCAGCACAGGCAATGTAGTATTTTTGATGTGTATAGTTGCAGTTACGAATTACAATGCTGAACCTTTAACAGCATAGCCCTGATGTTCCAAAGTCTCTTTTCTCATTCCTACCCCAGATATTTCACTATGCTTTTGTAGAGTCTCATTGACAAAAAGAGGTATAACTAATACTTGATCGATGGGAGGCTTTTGAAATCTTGTCTTGACAGAAGATATCTTTTGTTTCACTTTTCATACAGCTGTTAAAACCTCTTCATTGTTGGACTTGGAATATTTATGTGCCCTTTTGGTCCTGGAGTATGTCCTTTTTATTTCCTTAGCTTGAATAAGTATTTTTAAGGTAAACTTTTTTTTTTCCTAGCTTCTTGTTGGCTCTGAAGATTTTGACATCCGGGTGTTTAAAGAAGATGAGATCGTGGCAGAGATGTCAGAGACAGAGGTAAATTACTTCTAGCTAATGTTTATTATAATTGCTGATGGAGCTGAAAACGTTGTGTACTGTAAAGCTTCTCTGGTTACTTTGGTTTAGATTTATTGCATAGTTAAGTATTTACTTAACTATTTGGCATGGTATCTATTCTGCTAGAACTGCAAAAGTTAGTGTTTAATAATGTCTTTCATTATGCTTTGTTTATTTACAAACCTTTTACCAGGTTGAGAAAAGTAACTATCTCTTGACTGAAAGGCCAGGCCCTGTCCAAAGGCGATTTAAAGTTACTGGATTGCGGTTGAAGCTCTTGGTGCCTTCTGAGCTAAAGAATGTCTTCTGTAGTTTTCCTCAAATGCGTTGACACAATCCTGATGAAGTAACTTGCCCCTGTGTGTATCCAGGCAGTGCATGGCAGGGTAGAAGGGGGCAGCCCAGGTGAAACAGGAGGTTTGTATTGCAGTTGGGAGTTAAACGCTGGCATTATAAACAGAGCTGCACCTTCACAGTGCCTAAAGTAAAATACAGGGCAGATGGGTTTTCAGAGTGGTAACCAAAAGGTGTGGGGGTTGCTGTTCAGCTTAAGAACCAAGATATCCCCACAGTTAATTTTTGGTTGATTGGAAGGGAGAAAGATACCCTTATTGTTGCATTTAGGGGTTTTCTTAGCCTTCTCATGACCCTTCTGGGCCCAGGGTAGAGTAAGGACACACTGCAGACCTTAGTCCTTGAAGGTCTGAGGTCTGCTGCTGCCTGAGTTAGGAATAAAAGGCTTAGTTAGCTATTAAACCACTTATGAAGAGCTGTAAAAGGTAAATCTGGGCAGTGTTCTAGAAAGGACGCTGTTGCTATCGCTGGAATTAGAACTGGGCCTATACTTTGTTCTGCTGTCTGTACAGTAGCCAGTCTAGAGTCATGTTGTGATTTCTAGTTAAAGGGAGGCTGAAGGTCCATCACACTCATATGATTTACCTCCAGATCCACAGTGGAATTGTTTTAAATTCATACCTGCAGAGTTTTTAGAGGCCTGATACAGTCCTACTGCTCTAATTCAAAAGGGCACAGCTGCACCTAAACCTTGCTGTTTAGGAAGGTAAATTGAGGGAGCAAGGGCTTTGTACATTATGCTTGGTTTGGAAGACTTGAATAGTTTGCATTTTCCATGTTTAGTCGCTCACTCTGGTGAAACTGAAACTGTCGACTGTTGTGATTCTTGGCTTTATAAATGGACAATCTGTTATTAAAGGGAGTATTGCTGTCTTTGAGTTTGACTGTTGCTGGGTCTTCTGTCTGTCCTTACTGGGTGCTCGTGATTCAGAGGGTATTGTTACTTGTGAAAGGCTTTGGAGAAGATCCATTAGATGGAAGGGTAAAGGATTTGGAAACCATGCTTTATGGTAAAAAAAAAAAAAAAATCAGGGAGCAGTCAGCAGAGTTTAATAGTCTCCTGTGCTACGTTGCACAGAAGGCCAGGCAGATGATTGCAATCATCCTGACATTAAAATCTCTAGTCTTACTGCGTGGAAAAACCTGCATTTCCAAGCACTGAGAGCTCAGTGGAGAATTGTGAGGTAATGGGTCATAAAAGGAGTGAGAATCGGGCAGAGTTGTGACTCTTGGGTCTTTCCCTGGAGCTGTTACTTACTCAGGTGTTCTAACTGTGTTCCAGAAAAAGTCCAGCTGTGGAAGCTGTTAATTTTTATCTCGCTAATCTTGGGCAAAGGTTTTCTACCCAAAATATCTCTAGGGCTTTCCCAACCTATGTAATGTGGAATTCCTTAGCATCCTCAGCTCCTGAAGCTTGAAGGAATGTTGGGTGTTTGGAGTAGGTTTTCAACGATAATGTGTTAGCACTGATCACCACAGGAATCCTATGAGCAGTTGTGTTGCTGCTTGTGGTAGGAAATACTTGGTCAAAGCTCACAGTTTGAGGGCAATTCTGCAATCTTTGCTGAAGTGTATCTCAGCGCTGGCAGTGCAGCTTGTGTGAGGAAATCCTACGAGGCCTTTGGTGATTTCCAACTGATTTTTAATAGGTATTTAATGCTTCTTACAATAGACTTATTTACCATTTAAATAGTGTACAGCTCATATGGTAGAGAGATTGTAGAGTCTTTTCTCTGTTACCTGAAGATGCGGAAGTTTTCATTCCTGTATCCTCTCTCTCCCTCCTTTCTCCCCACAAGACGATTACTGCGCTTAGCCCCATGTATGGCAGTCGGTTTGGCTATGCTCTCTCTAATGGGACGGTTGGAGTTTATGACAAGACAGCCCGCTACTGGAGGATTAAGGTTAGTCCAGTGTTAGAATTTTCAGTCATCACTGAAAATTTGAAGGCTGCTAGGAGATCCGGTACCTAATCTCAGGTCATTCTGATGTTATGCCAACTCCTTAGATTAATTTGACATTTTCTGCAGAGTGTACCACTTGGTGTAATTTTTTTTTGTACAAAATCTACCTATTCTTATAGATACATGCAAAATGAATACCATATCAGTACTTTCAGTGCTTTTTGGGACTGTTGGTTATGGCTTAAACAACACTGATATAACAGTACCACTAGGGATGCTTTGGCTTCGCCTTGTTGCTTAAGCAACAGAGAAACTTGAGTTCACCGTTAGAAAAGGCCTCTGGCTGTATTGCTGAATCAGTACACTGTTCTTCAGAGACTGAATTAATCTCACATTATCCATGTTCAAAGTTAATTTTTCACATGAAGAGCAATTTGCTGCTGCAACAAGTCATATTGGCAAGATCCTTTCCTCGTGCTCTTTTCAATATTCTTAACATAACACGGATTGGAGCAGTCTGTGTAATAGTAATAAGTGAAGGGATTCCTTGGGAGGCGGCAGGAAGAGGCCAATGGCTTTCCTCAGTGTTCTCATTTTGTGACAGCATTGAAGCCCTGATTTTTAAATTTTTTTTTCCTAGAGAATTTGGCTTTTTGCATTTTGTTTCCGTGAGTTCTAATCCATCTGCTTGGATGAAAATCTATTTAAAGGAAGGATCAGGTCCTCTGAGAGCAGTGGACTAGATTTGTAATGCAAGGGCTAAGATTTCAGAGATGTGTGTGACCTTACAGATAGTGATGCTCAAACTTCCTGTTTGACATTTTTGTATTTCTTTCTGTAATCTCTGCAGACTCATACTCCAGTGTCTTACATGTGTCAAGCGTGTTCGATTTTGAAATACACCCAAGCTTAATTTGTTCTTTGTTTCCTGTCCTCAGTCTAAGAACCATGCAATGAGCATACATGCATTTGACCTGAACTCTGATGGTGTCTGTGAGTTGATCACTGGCTGGTCCAATGGAAAGGTGAGTTTATACAGGGGGGAATGAGTAGCTGTAAATCTGGAAGCTGTGTTTGAACAAGGCTGTTAAATCATCTGAAGGAGAACAGCCAAGAAATTAAAAAGACTGTTGAAAAACTGAGTGCTGAAGAACTATTGCAGTAAACCTAGTTTGGCTGGTGAATCCTGTGCCAAGTGCAAGATCAGAGAAAAGCTGCTTCCTCTGATTAGCTCGGGCTCAATTGCGAAGGGGTGGTACGTTGTTTCCATGGTAGCAGAGATCATATGCCACATCCTAGAGCTCGTGCGTGTCTCTTTTCAGCTGTGTCTTGAGCACATGCTAATAATCCCCTGCTATGCTTCCTGAATGTTCTCAGACTATGGGCCAGACAGAGCGGTTATGTAACAGGAGAGCAGCGTCAGTCTCGGCTATGGCAGGATTAATGAAGCGTTATTTAATTTTATGTAAAGGCATTCTATACAGCTCATTAGTAGTCTCTTAAGCCTGTTGCTTGGTATTCCCCTTTGCCAGAAATGACTGTTCTAGCTTCCAAATCTCCTCTGGACGCAGCTTGCCAGGTTTTTTTTTTTGTAAAGCTATGCTTTTTTTCTTCACACCTCTCATTACTCTCATTAGCCTGGGGGAATTTAATTAACTTCATATCAAGCTGGCAGTCTAGAGCCCAGATATGTTGTAACTTATGTTGGATTAGGTGTATAACATCGTTAAAGAGAGAACCTCTCCTTGCTTCACTCCTTTTTCTGTTCTTTTTCACTGGTGGTCTCTGCCCTGCTTTTGGTCTGAAGCAGTCCCTAGCTCCTAGAAAGAGTAATGCTGACTCCTGTGCTTTGGAAAAGACACGCTGCATGGAACTGAGCCTCCCTCACCCTTCTTCTCCCATGAAAGATAACTAAGGTGGTGGTATTTGTGTGTTTAAAAAAAAAAAAAAAATATTCACTGTGCAACGGCTGCAGCTAAGAGGAGAGATTGTAAACACTGCATTAGGGTTATTTCTGGTTTAGTCCCATCGTGGCCACGTTGATGTGCACATAACCTTCCCAGTGCAGACTTGCAGTCCCCTTCTTTCCTTCCTCTTGTTTGTAACTTAGGAAGGCATCTCTGAAGAGCAGTTCCTTCCAGCAGAATCATTTCTTGATACTTTTTTTTCACATGCGGTGTTCTGGTCAGCAAGAGCTGCAAGTTCACTTGCAGTTCTGTGAGTGGAACTGGCTTTTGGTTAACAGCTCGGAGTACGGCCTGATGTATGTTTTGGAGTTAGCTTTTTCTGTTCATGCTGTGCCTTGGAACTCTTTGTTGTTCCAGGTTGATGCACGCAGTGACCGAACTGGGGAGGTCATCTTTAAGGACAACTTTGCTTCCTCAATTGCAGGAGTGGTGGAGGGGGATTACAGAATGGATGGGAGCACCCAGTTAATCTGCTGTTCAGTTGATGGCGAAGGTAAGAGCATTGTTCAGGATATTAATTTAACACACAATAATATCAGGCACGTCACATCAACTCAGATTAGCTAAATGTTCTTTCAGTTCCGTAGGCATTTTTGTGTGCCAAATCCCCTTCGCTTTATGCGAAGTTAAGGGAATTTTGAGTTGCGCTATCTGCAAACAGAATTTTGAATATTGCCATCTCCGTGATAATCGGCGTGTTTCATTGTGATCCAAGAAGCCATCAGAATTAATTTGCTTAGTGGAAGAAGTCCCATCCTAGTAACACAAAGGTAACTGTAGTCAGTATGGACCATGGTTCTTCAGGCAACGTTATTATGGATGAATGTATAGGAAATCTTTTTTCCTATATGTGATAATTCTTTGGTCACTTTACAGTGTGTAAAGTGGTTTAGAAGGCTAAGGGTGTGTTTTGGTTTTCTTCTAAAGTAGAATAGTTTTTATATTAAAAATTTTAGATGTTAACAGCCCTTTGTTTCCTGGAAAATGCTATCCTGAGACTGGAGAACTGGTGGATTTATCCCACCGTGCATTCAAGAAGTCAGACCTGGTTACTGTGAGTGGAAACAAATACGATTGCAGATTATTTAAATAAGCTCAGCATGAATTTACAGGGATGGCTCCAGGAGAGACACTGGTGCGATTATCCGCCTGCTTGGCGTCAGTGGCCTGAGACAAGCAGGTCTGGCACAACCCTTTTGGAACAAAAGCCTGTCCTTGTTAAATAGCAGAGTGTTTTGCTGTCTGTCTTAATCACAGGCTGTGGGGATGTGCTGTGCTTGGGCTTCAGCATATAAACCTTTTTCCCAAGCTTACAGAGGGGAATGTGGGAATGTTGTACACAGTTCTGAAGATACCTTGTTGTAGCAGAGCTGTGTAGGTTAATGTCACTCAACATGATTGTGCTCTTCTGGTGGGTACCAAACCTTGGCACAATGGGGATCCCCTTAGGCTGGAGCCTTTAGGCATTATTAGATAGTAATAGCCCTGTTCTTGGGGTTACATGGACAATGCATTCTCATAGTCCTTGTCATCAGAGTTCTGTTCAGGGCCAGGATCGTTTCACATGAGGTCAGCATCATTTCACATGAGGTGTTCTTCTGCATTTCAGTGTATTTTTCTGTCTTGCTCTCATTTTAAATGAGTGATTCTTTCCGAAATAATGAAGTGGGTCTGTTCAGTGGAGGACAGCATGCATGCTAAATGCTTTTCAAGTTCCCTGCAACTTTTTACTGGGGTTCCATAGTCAGGCAGCATATTCTGTGCAGGTATCAGTTTTTTGTCCCCATCTTTCACTGTCAGCTGCAACCTGAGCACGCAGCCCTAGAGCAAAATGGAATTTTATAGCAAGTGTCTTTGTCTCATCATCTGTTCAGCTCTTCTGTCTCCATGGGCGGTTGGAGACACTTACCATAACCCTGCTCCACTGGGCTACTGGGAAACAGGTCTTACCCCTTGAAGTGAAGTATCCCTTGATTTGGTGAAAAACTAATGTGGGTAAATCTTGTTTACTGGCTGATTAACAGTGACTTACAGTCACCTCCAGACAGTAACAACTCCTCTGACCAGCTCTAGAAATCCAGGTACACGCTTTGTTAATTTTGCATAATTGCAAACTTGCCTAAGCACCTGCAAGAGTGATTGCAGTGGGAATCCTCTTGCAAAAGGACTGGACGCTGCACTTGTCTTCACAGGTGAAGATAGCTTAAAGACAGGTTGGAAATTCACCTTTTTTCTGTTTTTAAATGTGTGGTTCTCTTGTCCTGATCACCAAGGAAGTCAGAAGCTCTGCGGGTGTAAATTGGTGCTCAAGTTTTCAGCTGAATGGTACCAGCTGAAGACCAGAATCAGTGTCTGCTGCTGAGGTGGTACAAGGGGGTCTTGTTACGGAAGCAAAAGTTTTGGGGAGGCTGCAGGGCTTTGCTGAAATTGGCTGTGTTTTGTTTCTGTGCAGTCCGAGGCTATCTGCCAGGAGGGGAGGAGATGAAAGGAAACCTAATGGATACAAGCGCTGAGCAGGATCTGATCCGAGAACTTAGTCAAAAGAAACAAAATCTGCTGCTGGAATTAAGAAATTATGAGGAAAATGCAAAGGTACTACTTAAACAATGTGCAGGGCTGAAACACACCTTTCTATTGCTATAAACCTGGAGGAATCTGGGAAGCAGTCGTGGGGCAGTCCAGGCAAGTCAGAGCTGTAACCTGTTAGGATGCAGTGAAATCGTCTGCTGGGGATTTCTGCTGCTGCATCTGGCTTGCTCCTCGTGCAAGTTTGGAACTTGCTTTTTGCATTTTAATCAGTAACATTTTCCTTGCTCCTTCATCTTGCCGGAGCATTTGGGTTTGGAGCTGGATTCTATTCAGCCTGTGCTTTGGCTTATGACTGCAAACTGTAAATTTCAATGCGTGAACCAACTCAGGGGTCATAGAGGATTGTTTGAGAGGATCAGGTGAGTGGGAGCCCTGCCAGGGTATAGGAAGCGCGCTTGTGGCTTGATGGTGAAGGCGCAGAAATAAAGAGCTTTGAAAAATAGTCAGAGGAAAGAACAGTAAATGACCACCATAGCAAAAGCGTGGAATTACATAAGCTTGTGCCTAAAATTGAATATATGTTAAGTGCTTTTCTGAATAAAGGTTTGGGTACAGAGCTGAGATCCGTCGACAATAAAGCACTTGAACAAATTGTACCACAGGTTTCCACAGCTCCATGCCTAATCCAGCTGCTATTCGTAGTGATGTGAAGGGGTCTGGGAATTGGTCTAACACAACCTTCTCCTGCAAGAAAAAAGAACTGACTTGTGCGTATGTTCTCCAGGTCACTTGAATGAAAATCTTGACATTCTGAATCTGAAGGGTATGTGTTTTGCAACAGGCTGAACTGAACGCTCACTTGAAGGAAGCGGATGGGCAGAGAGGTGTGATTCCAGCGAATACCCAACTCCAGACAGCCCTCTCGGTTAATCTGGGCTCTGACAGCCAGTCTGCCCACGTGGAGCTGTGTATTTCCACCACAAATGGTGAGTGGTAACCTGCAACCATTGATATTCATTTCATGTAAATTCATGCGACCATTTAGTTATATTTAGCTGAGGATTTGCCTGTCTCCCCTTTATTGTCTGTAATTTCCCCTTTGTGGTTGCTTTCCTTTCACAGAGTTTTAAATCAAGCTGTGTTCCTTTGGTGGATCTCAGGGGAGAGGAGTTTGATGGAATTTGTTTCTTGTTATGTATTATTTTCCAAGGCAATTAACATTTAACGTGGATGAAACAAGTCTCGGTGCTCCCTGCAACACTCCCTGTGTTGACTCTAAACATTAACCTACAGCCGTGTTAGTGAGGGTGGTGCATGAGTGCAGCTGGACCTCAGCTGGCCTTATATGCAAAACTGGAACTACCCCAAGATAGCAAATGCACCTAGCACCAGGCGTGCTGAGGTTGCAGGCAGGTCCAGATGTGGTACTGCCTGTCATCTGGGGTATTTTAACAATTCAGAGGAGGGAGTGTAAAGAGTTGACTGTGCTTAATTCTGCAAAGAGTGGTAGTTTGTTGCCAGAGGCCAGCTGTTAATCTAGAAACTGCTTTTTCTTCTTGTTGCTAAGACACAATCATCCGTGCTGTGCTGATCTTTGCTGAAGGCATATTTGAAGGAGAGAGCCATGTGGTACACCCCAGTCTCCAGAACCTCTCCGGTTGTGTTCGTGTTCCCCTTACTCCACCCAAAGATGTCCCTGTGGATTTGCACATCAAAGCCTTTGTGGGTTACAGGAACAGGTGAGTTCTGTGTCCTGGTCTGTCCTGGTCTCCATAGCCAACTGCATGACCAGAGAGCAGCAATGATGTGGCTTCACGCTTGTCCCTTGAGAAGTGCACCGTTAATTCCCTGGTGCCCCACTTCTTTCTGTTACTGAAAGAAGAGCTGGAATGCTTTCTTAAAAACACTTGCACCCGTGATGCTGAGCTCTTCTCCAGACAAAGTCTACATGCTCCAGAGTTGCTGGGACCTGCTGTGCTCCAGCCCTGCCTTTAGGGGAACAGTGAGCATTTCTTGTCCAGGAGATACCTGATCAAGGGTCTCCAGAGGGAGCTGGGAGAGGTGGCGGCTGTACCCCGGCTGCCTGCTCAATGTGGCTGCCTCTCTGGGCCCAAGTGGTGGCTGCTCTGGGCAAAGTACTTGAGCAGGCCTGGAGGCACAGTGGTGTCTTTCAAGCGATGAAATAACCCTGAACCCATTTGTCTTCAGGGCAAGTAGAAAGTAGCATATGCCTGATTTCAAGGCAATGCTTTTCCGGTTTCCTGTAAAAATAACACGTCTCTTCCTATACACTTGACACCAGCTTTCTCCCTGCCTGTGTCTGCCAGAACTGGCGGTGCCTCAGGAAGCAGCCTCCTTTCCCTGAATCGGGAGGCGTATTTTGTGAGCTAGCCAACCACTGCAGAAATCACGTATGGGACTGAATTCCCTTTTTGTTTTCTCTGTTTGTCTTTATTATTGCTTTTAATAAGACTTCACTGAACCTGTCAAGAAAATATTCAATCACATAGTAAGATGTAAATGTCTTAGCGTAGAGAATATATTTCATGGGAAGGATTATGGAAAATATATGCAGTAGGGTGGAATCATTCAATCTCATAATGGGTTAAGCCTGGAATTTCCAAGTTCCAGTGTTTTTTCTGGGAAATGGTAAGCAGCTGATTCTGCAGTGGGAAGCTGCTGATGTCAGTAGCCAGCTAAAAAAGGACCAGGAACCGTTGCAATAGGTGAATCCCTGGTATGTTAGTAACTGTCTCCATTTCTCCTTTGGGTTGCTTCCAGCACACAGTTCCATGTATTTGAGTTGACAAGACAGCTTCCCCGCTTTTCCATGTACGCCCTGAGCAGCTCGGACTCGGCCACGGAGCCGCTGAGCTTTGTCAACTGTACAACGAATGAGAGGCCGCAAAGGGTGAGTTTCTGCTCTGCTTCCTATTTTCCTGGTCCTGTGTGCAGATACTGCAGGTGGAAGGACTGCAATTGGCTTGAGATTTCTGAGAGCAAAGGAAAAATTACGCAGTGACCTGAGAACAGGAAGAAGGCTGTACAGCGCCCGGATAATGGCTCGGTTTCACAACAGATGAGCAGCAGCGCTGTAGCTTTGGCTCTAAAACACCTGAATTGTGGGGTGGTAGTAATTAGAGCTGGCTGTTCCCCTCATAACCATAGGGCTCTGCTGTAGTTACATGACTTTGACTGCATTAAATAGCAAAGGCAAAAACCAAGATGAAATTAAACTTTCCTTTAAGTTCTTGCTGTAGAACCAGGCCTTGCTTCCAGCTTTCTCTGGTCTCCAGGCCTGGGTTTTCGTTTTGAACCTGGGCTGTGGTCTCTGGTTGTTGGATTTGACTTCCTTACAAATACTCATCTTTGGAGCAGGGAATCAACTGCTCCCATTCCAACAAGTTCATGATGTGGGTTTAGGGGAGCAAATTGGAGTAAAGGAAATTTTGAGGTACCCTGAACAGAGTGCCTTGGTGCACACCACATGCAGGGACATCGCCTGGTTCTCCAGGCTTTCCACACGGGTGATGGCTGATGCTCTTAATTTTGTTTCTGCAAGGTTGTTATGTGGCTGAATCAGAGCTTCTTGCTACCAGAGGATGCAGAGTTTCAGAGCGCTCCCTTTCAGGTTTGCTTCACTTCCCTTCGTAATGCAGGACAGCTCTGCCTCAAAATCAAACCTGGCGGAGAGGTGAGTACCTTCGTGGACAAGGGGAACACCCATTTAATTATACTCCAGTGAAACTTAGGAGTGGTGCCAACGTGAGGAAGTAAAAATGAAGAAGTGAACAGGCAGCGGAAGTACACATTGAGGGACGTTTTTGGAAACTTTTGGGTCTGTGTACTCTTAGTGGGTAAAATTCCAGGGCCAGTTAATGAAGAAAACTGCTTAGCCTACAGATCTGTAGGAAGGTATTTGTTCCCACACAGAGTGGTTTCAGGGAGCCATAATTTGAGGCACAAAGGCTGCCTGTAACTTTTGCACCGGTCCTGTATGCACAAATGCCTCTTTGACCCAGGCCTGAATAAAAGCCCCTTTAAAATTGGCCTCTCCTTATCTACTTAAAGCCGTAGAGCTTGCTCATGCAACAATTTTTGCCTCGTGACCGAATGAACTGCTTTGAGCCTGGAGAGGCAGTCCTGCTGGGCAGTTCTGGGAGGTGTTTTGGCACAGAAGAGCGCTGAAGTGCTTTCCTTCCTTTCTTGACAGATTTCCATCAACACAGATGATATTGATCTGGCTGGTGACATTATCCAGTCCATGGCCTCCTTTCTGGCCATTGAAGATTTGCAAGTGGAAGCAGATTTCCCTGCCTACTTTGAGGAGCTGCGGAAAGTGTTGGTCAAGGTGGGGAGGCATTGGGCATTTCTGAACTGTCAGCTAAGCAGTCACTGGGGGGCATTTGTATGACGGGATTGCTAAACTGCTTGACCTTCCTTGTGGAAATCACCCAGCGACAGCTTGCTATATATTCTGTGCAAAGACAATGGGCCACCCACCACTTTTGGTTTATTCTTTGTTCTGTGGAACAGGCACTTGGTCCCCAGCAGTTGATTGTTCGGGATAATGTAAATATGTTGCCTGGGAGATTGAGCTGTGGATTTGGGTCAGGGAGTTAAGGTCTGTGTCTCAGCCTGATCACAGGGTACCACCCTGGCAGCCAGGGTTTGAGGGGAAGGAAAGTGGTCCCAGGGGTGCTGGTGGGTTAAGTTGGGATGTTATTGCCTATTACGCTAGGCTGAGGATTAATTTCAAAAATTACCTGTATGCCCAGAGTGTGGGGGCCCTTTCTCATGGCTGTTTGCCTCGGCCAGGTGGATGAGCACCACTCAGTGAATCAGAGGCTCACTGCTGACATGGCCGAACGCTCCAACCTCATCCGCAGCATGCTAGTTCAGGCGGAAGACGCACGACTCCTGGGAGACATGTGAGCAATTGCTGCTTAACTTGCGTAGTTTGGGTTTAGACCGGCCAGTCTTTGCTTTTCAGGCAGAAAAAAAGCACAAAAAAACCATTTGTGTGATCTAGGGATTGCATAGTTACAACTCTTGATGTAGAATTGATACCTTTGCTGGTCCCACCATGAGCTCTTCCTGAGCTTTGTTGTGTTCTTTAGGTGGAAAACCAGTTTTGGAAGGCAAAAGAGCAAGGGTAGGGGCTTAGTATAGAGCCAGTGGGGTGAATCAGTGTTGAGATGGTGAGATACATTAGAAAAGGTGCATTAAGGGAATCACAGAATCTTTAGTAAAATAATGAGGATAACCAACACGTCTAGCCAAGTCTGTTGTCTTGTAGCTGGCAGAGACGTGGGTAGCCATGGTAGCCGTCACAACCATGTATCACTACACTGTCATACTGACAAACCAGAAATTACTTTCTTGTCCACAGAGATGCAAGCAAATAATCGGACTGCTTGTTCCCTCAGGAAAAACATGAAGACACGGTACATCGAGCTGTATGATCTTAACAGAGATTTAATAAATCAATACAAAATCCGTTGCAACAATCACACGGAGCTGTTGAATAATCTGAAAGCTGTGAATCAGGCAATCCAAAGAGCTGGGCGGTTACGTGGTGAGTACCTGTGTTTGGAGGGAACGGGGAGTCTAGTACCCCAGTGAGGCAGAGAAGATGCGTCTCGGAGGCCACCTGGGTTAGTTAAGTGACTTTCTGGCCTGAAACTAAGCTAGCAGAAGTAATTTCTTATTTTTCAGTCATAGCCAAGTGCCTGTGATGGTCAGCTGTGAGTGTCCAGTATAAATCTGGGATCACAAGGTTAGAAAGAACAGCTCAAAGCCGTTTCCAGCTTTCTGGGTGGTACAGGAGTTGCTGGGTTTGTTGAACACAATTGAAAAATCATTTTTACAGTAGTGTTTCAGTTCTTAATTTATTATTCAGCTTTTAGGGGCAATGGATGCAAACTGAAACATAAGAGGTTTCAGTTGAATATGAGGAAGAACTTCTTCACTCTGAGGGTGGCAGAGCACTGGAACAGGCTGCCCAGGGAGGTTGTGGAGTCTCCTTCTCTGGAGATATTCAAAGCCCGCCTGGATGAAGTCCTGTGTAGCATGCTCTAGGTGAGCCTGCTTTAGCAGGGGGGTTGGACTAGATGATCTCCTGAGGTCCCTTCCAACCCTTACAATTCTGTGATTCTGTGAAAAAAACCAACCCAACAACTTAAGCAGGGCTGTTCATCTATATTATTAGTCCTGTAAGTCTTTGGGGAAGGAGTTGGGGTTTTTTGTCGATTTATAGCGCTCCCCTTTCACCAAGTCCTTCAAGCTCTCCTATAGTAGAGCTACATATGAGTCTTCTTTAAAGAAAGGATTTTATTTACGTATCAGAAGAAAGGTGGCATTTCACAGTGAGTTTAAAAAAATATTTGGAAGAAACCCCTAAATTTTGAGACTGAATCAAATAAATGTTTTTACCAGTTTCTTACTCAGTAACTGAACTGTGTTTTTCTTCTCTTCCCCCACATTTTTTTTTTTTCTCTTTACAGTCGGCAAACCTAAAACACAAGTGATCGGTGCTTGTCGGGATGCAATAAGAAGCAACAACTTCAGCATGCTCTTCAGGATAATGCGGGTGGGAACAGCCTCTTCTTGAAGTGACTGGAGGCGGAGCAGTTGCACGGAGGCAGCGTTGCCGTGCAGCTGGCAGATAACAGACCAGTAATGACCCACGGTTAATTCAGTCCCCTGCTCCACCGTAGGGTGAAGTAACTGCAAAGGTAGCATTTTAGTTAAGCCATCAGGTAAGAAGTGTTGTTATGGAGGCCAAAGCTTTGTCAAGAAAGCATCCGAGTTTAAGCGCAGATGTGGTATTTATGCAAGACAGAGGTGGGACCCTAGAACAGTTATTTTTCTTACGGTAACTTAATTTATGTATTTTAATATATTTTGTAGTTAAGGCATTGGCCTTTTCCATTAAAATATAGACTGGCTTGACTGCTTTTGCTCTGATTTAGCTGGGGAGGTGCGTATGGCTAAGTGTGTTTTTTGGGGGGGAAAAAACCAAACTGCTTCTCTGGTTTTGCTGCGTAACCTCTGCGTGCACTAAACACTTCAGCTCTCTGTGTCAGAGAATCCCGGGTTTCATGATGGGGATGTGCTGCTTTCTAGGTAAACTGCCATTTTTAGAAGCACCAAAGGGATAACATCTCCCTGCTGGCTCTTAAAGCCAGAAGATCTTTGAAAGCCGTCCAGTTCCACGATCTACGCAGGTAGGAAGTGGTCTGTTCCATACCTGACGCTCTCCCCACACCTGGATTGCAGGAAGTTTTGCTTCCAGCTACTGGTTCTGCGCTGCTGCTGGAAAAAAATGTGGATACTGAGGTGGACAGGGGTGCATTTCGCCAATGACAAAACCAAACTACACCCAAGCCGGTGCATACTTACAAAGAGCTGGCAGTACTTAATGGGATCAAAAGAAGGTATTGAAAACACCTCTTTGGCTCCTGCTCAAACCTGTTTAATAATTGTGGGATCTCTTAGAATTGGATAAAATATAAAACATGGCAAAGCCATATCTTAGATCTACAAATACTTTAGAACCTTTGCCAAAGCAAATTTCTTCCAGAAGCTAAAAATACCCTGCACAGGCTGGAGGTTGGGCCCCAGTGCTCGCAGCTTCTGCCACTGTTCAGTGCAGCTACTGCTGCATGGGTGGGTGTTTGCAGCGTGGGCGGGCAGGAGGCAGTCGGCCACCATGAAGCAAAGTTTTCGGGCAGCTTCTTGGGGCTGTCGGGGGTATTCACCTCCTGCAACGGGTCTGTCTCTTACTTGCTACTATGGAATTAAAGCCAGCGGCCCACCATTTGCTACAGAGTGACTGGTCAGCATGCAGCCAGTTGAACAGGGAACATAATTCTTGCGGTGTGTTTTAATCCCCAAAACAGCCACTGCTTCGGCCCCTTCAATACGGAGAACTGTGCTGCCAAAAGCACAGATCTCTGTCACTTCAGACCTGCAGCAGGAGCTCGTTTGAATCCTTTGAAGAACATGGTTGTTAGTCAAATCCAACTCCTTAGTGAGAGGCTGCTGAGCCACCCATGCTGTTCTAAGCAAGCGAGCTTTAGGGCTTGATTATGGAACAGTCTCTTGGCACAAGCTCTGGGCTTTCTGCCACCTGCTATACCTGTTCCCACTGTTTCAACCTCTTGTTCTTTATGTTTAGAATCCTAATGCTTATATCTGTGTAGTCTGTTCAATGACAAGAGCGTGGCTCTGACCAGAAAGCACCTTTCCCATCAGCCTGATTTTCCAGCCCCACACACCAGGCACTTCCAGCCCCAGCTCTGTTTTGCTCTGGGCAGTGAGCTTGGTCCTTTGGTCACAGTCCAGACCTCTGATAAGGCTGGTTTTCCCCTAGCTAAGGTTTCTGACAACAATTTGTCATTCATTTTCCCATTAAAAGCAACTTTTATCTTACCTTATCTTATGCCCAAATGTAAAACCCATGTCCTGTAAACTGAAGCGATACAAGATTTGCAGTTGCCTGTAGAAATGAAGCAGCCCTTGGCTGGTGTGCAGCAGCCAGCTGACGTGAGCTGAACCTGTACCGAGAGATCAGTGGCAAATGGTCCCCAGCCCAGGACTAATGCCTAGTGAATCCCGCTCTCTGGCATGGGAACTGGTCGCAGCAGGTGAAGCTGCTGGTCAAGTACAGAACAACCTCTGAAACCACACCAGTAGAGCTGTGCATCGCTAAAAATCCATGGGCAAGGCTGCTTGGACGGCACCACGCCTTGGTACACGTGCTGGGGATCAGGTCCAGGCCACTGTCCTGCCAGTTTGGAGTTTACACAAACCCAAACAATTGGAACTGACGCTTGACAACAGGTTTATCTGCCTTTAGCCCCTGTTTCTCCACATCCTGTGGATCGCTGCTCGAATTAATACCAATTCACTGAATGCCCGATGTCAGAACTTTACTGCGTGCTTAAGAATGCAGAAACTGTTCCTTCCGCCTGGTCTACAGCTAAACTGTTTTACTCTGCTCCGTATTGAATTGTTCCTGTTCTCAGCCAATTGGCAAACCGATAACCACCAAATCCCCCAAAATTTGTTGGGAAGCATTTGCGTAACTCGGCACTTCAGTAACTGGAAGCTGCTGGTACCCAGCACCGAGTGCCAGGCTTGGGAGGTGCAGTTGGCTGGTGGGAAACCTACATCCTGGTACCACCTACCTGGTCCCCGTCTGTGCGAGGGGTGAAGTTTCTGTTCACTGCTGCTCACGCTCCGTAACTGTTCGCTTAACTGTTCTTGAGCCTATTTTTCTGTATTGTCCTGCTTACTTGTTTTATGGGTACATACATATTTCATGCTCCTCTCCATAGATCAGAGTACTTTGCAAGTGGCTTTACCTAATTGTAAATGCAGATTTATACCCAGCAATGGATATATATGTATGTATCTCCATAAAAATGTAGATGGACCATGTATGGAGAGGGGTCCATTATCAGTGCAGGCTAAATGAAGCCCCCTCTCCCCAAGTCGCTCACGTCGCTTGGAATTTGGGCAAGCGGAGTCTTTCCCTTGTACCTGCCGCGTGTGGGGGCTGCCATTGGCTTTCAGGACCGAACAGGAAGGGTGGGAGAGCAGAGCAGAGATGTGTTGATTTTTAAATCTTTGAATGCTAACTGCAAATCTGGCCTCTTAAATTACTTCATCTCAGTCACCACAGGCAGAAGGGTGGTTCCGTGTGTGAGCAGATAGATATGGGCTGGCTCAAGTAGAGGCTGGTATGCCCTCTAGTGTGTTATTTATTATGAAAAAGCAGGAAGCTTCAGAGAGCCCAGCTTCTTCCCAGCCTTCTGGGAGGTTGTTCCAAGATCTACCAAGCAGGCTCTCACGTTGGCAATGCAGCAGAATAAGTAACTTCGTTTTGTTAATTAATTTATTCCGACCTTTGCCTGGCTATGCTGTGAATAGCTGTGGTATCTGTCACCTTTGTTCCAAACAATTCACAGAATCCCAGCATGGCAGGGGTTGGCAGGGCCCTCCGGAGATCACCCAGTCCAACCCCCCTGCTCAAGCAGGCTCACCCAGAGCAGGGTGCACAGGACATTGTCCAGGCGGGCTTTGAGTATCTCCAGAGAAGGAGACTCCACGGCCCCCCTGGAAAGCCTGTGCCAGGGCTCAGTCACCTTCCAAGTCAAGTTCTTCCTCCTGTTCAACTGGAACCTCTTCTGCTTCAGTTTGTGCCCATTGCCCCTTGACCAGGCGCTGGGCACCACTGAGAAGAGTCTGGCTCCATCCTTGTGACATCCACCCTTGAGATATTTTTGATGAGAGCCCGTCTCATCCTTCTCTTCTTCAGGCTGAACAAGCCCAGCTCCCTCAGCCTTTCCTTGTAGGGGAGATGCTCCAGTCCCCTCATCATCTGTGTAGACCTCCTCAGGACTCTCTCCAGTAGTTCCTCATCCTTCTTGAACTGGGGAGCCCAGAACTGGATGCAGTGTGGTGGTGTTTCGTTCCCCCCCCTCCCCCCCTTTGAAACCTTCATTACTTGTTCTGAGCTGCTCCAGTAGAAAGAGACAAACACTTCTTTCTCCCTGGGAACAGAAAGGCAGCAGAGTGCCTCAGAAACCAATGATTCACAAAGAAGGGAATCCTGCCCGTGATTCAGGATCTGGTTCTAGCTTCATCCCGTCGCCTTTTTAAGTAGCATAAAAGAGTAACAAAGGAAGGCTGAAACCAAGCAAGAAAGTCTCGGCAGTGCACAGAGAAGTCAGCTTAGGGAGAAGAGTCAGAATACAAACAAGATGGTGGAGCTCTCGTGCTAGCAGCTTGTAGCAACCACGTTTCTGCTGTTCTCCCTGCCCAGCAGGAGGGAAAAGCCAGGGACTAAACTGACACTGAAACTGTATGGGCCAATGCCTCAGGCTCTGAATGGCTGCATTCTCCCCTTGCCCTGGCACCAGCAGGGGCTGACACCTTTCATTTTAGAAGTAATGGCAGCAGCTTTGTGTTTCAGTGTTTCTTTTTTCAAACCTTGTGTGTTGGGATCACAGCTGAAGGTTGTTGTTCCTGTAGCTTCATGAAGTCATCCCCAAAGGATGTCCTGCTGTGCCAAGAGGGGTGCAGAGTCCTTGGGTGCCGACACAGATGGCCTTGCTTTGAGCTTACTGCTCCTCTGCTGCAGTCTTACACCACCGTGCTGGTTGTCACCAAGAGGCCTGGAACTGGAGAAGCAGCAGGCCCCAAGCCAAAGCTACCCTCTCCTGACCCAGGAGGAAGGAAATGTGCACGTGCTCCCCAGCTTGCTGCAAGCCCAGGGCCTGCGCTGAATGGCTTGGAAGAGCTGAAGCTACACCTGTGTCTGCTCATTGCCAAACAAAAGAAGTTTTGGGCAAGCATGTGCAGGCCAGGGCTAAGCCTTCCTGCAAGGTGTTCCACAGCCTGGCTGCTGCCTGAAGCAACCAGCACAGCTCTGTGACAGCACCTCGTGGTGGCTGGGCACCTTGGAGGCAACAGCCCGGCACGCTCTCCTGCTTGCAGTGAAGGTGGGCTGGTGAGCAGCACCGAAGGCATGCACGGAGGGGGAAGGTATGGCACCGAGACCGCTGCCTTTCTTGTGCTCTTTATCACAGGAGCTGGGTATCTGCGACCTGGAAAGCTCTGAGCTGATCTCCAGTGACCGAAGCCACGCTGGAACCTCCCAGACCCCAGGACAAAACTTTGTGTGACACCGAGGCCATGCTGTTGGTGACCCTCCTGCTGCCTGCGGCTGAGGAGCCAGGGAGAGGTGAGTTATGG
Source organism: Egretta garzetta (assembly GCF_000687185.1). Classification (NCBI taxonomy): domain Eukaryota; kingdom Metazoa; phylum Chordata; class Aves; order Pelecaniformes; family Ardeidae; genus Egretta; species Egretta garzetta. The sequence goes on along the minus strand of NW_009260400.1, from coordinate 1,070,066 downwards.
CCTTCCTGCCACCAGCCCACCTCCACAAGCCTTCCACCACCATCCACGACCCGCCCAGGTGGAGGAGGTCTGGGGAGCAGGTCTCTCCTCTAATTGACTCATAAATCCTTCAGCAAAAGGGCTGCATCTGGGTCTGCCTGCACAGCATTTAGCATGACAAAGTCCTGCTCCTTGTTACAGTGCCAGGTCCTCCTTGGTGCCAGCAGCTTTACAGCCGCACTGTCTTCCTTCCTACCCCCATGGAGTCGTGGAGCTGGAAAAACCTCCATGGCAGCGCCTTTATTTCTGCCTCTACAAACAGCGAACACAGTTAAGCCCCAGAGAATGTCTTGGGTGTTTTGTAACAAAACTCGCCCAACCAGAGTTTGAAGCATTTAACTGACCTATTTCTTTTTTTTTAATAATAAAAATCAGTTGTCAGCTTGAGGCAAGGCACAGTTGTCATTTTTCACCCTGATAGGTTAGAGATAGACCCCACCGTGCTATTTCCATGAGAGAACAGCTGGAAAGCCGACAGTGCAGCATGATGGTGACCCCCTCCCTATAGCATTAAAAGTGGTTGACAGCACGTGTTACAGTGGGCTCGGAAGCCCAATTTCCGTTTGTGTCACCTGGGCCCCACCTGGTAGCAGCTTAGCTACAGTGCAATGAAGCAAAGTTTGTCTGGGCTTAGACAGGCCCCAGCTAAATGCCCGGGTAGAAATCTGGCCCCTGCCCCCCGCTGCCACTATCTCTGTGTGAACACGGTCACACTGTGCACTGTCACTCATAATAGACAAAGGAAAAATCCCAAAATCCTGTTCTGTTGGGATGCTTTCTCAGGCGTGCCAAGCTACGATGATTGATGTATTTCACAAACTTCATGGTCTCTTTGTCTCTGTAAACTAAGGCCAAGCAGTTGTCCTCTGGATTCACTGTCAGCAGCTAGAAGACAGGAAAATAAGGGAGGAAATCAGTTTTGCAAAACCGGCTTTGAGATCGTTGCTAGGAAGAAAAAAACCAAACGGCTTCACAAGCCCAGTCAGAGCAAAGGTCTGGCGCAGGTGGGATTCAGCACTGAATGTGAGCCTCCTGCAGCTCCCATGAGCTCTGTAATTCAGGCAGGGAGGCTCCAGTGCGATACTGAGTGCCCTCAGGATTATGCTAGCGTTATGACAAAGCGGAATTACGTCTCTCCACCCTAAACAACTGTATCTAATTGGCAGCCAGCAGCTGAGGTCCTTACCTCTTCATCTTCGCCTTTAGCGATGTAGGAAGTAAAGCCACCATATTCGGGATCCCAGTCTTAAAATAGAAAAGAAAGATTCTTAGAAAGCTCCACATTGTCCAGGCTACTGGAGGTGCCATTTTTCCACTCCCCACAGTTACTGGGTACAGGACGATCCCCAGTTTCCCTCCTGCTGGTCTGTTTTGTTTTATTTTTTTCCAAATTAGAAATAACTTGAAGCACCTGTACCAGATTTGCCTTTTACCACAGACAGGCTATTTAAGGTTGCTTGGCACTCTGCTCCTCACACACAGAGCGGTTTTGCTTTAGCAGATATGCAAAAGGCTTTCCCTGTAATTACTGGCATGTGCCAGGTGATTTCAGCCATGGATTCTGGGCTCAGCTGCTCCAAAATGCTTATGTTTAGGTTTTTCTTTCCACCACTAACTAGCAATCAACCTAAAATGCCTAGACATGCCTCAAGTAACTTTTGAAAACCCTGGGCTTTGTGAATTGGAGGCGCAGTGATAATTCTGATGAGAAAAGGGGCGAAATGGAACACTTCTAGGGGGGATGCTGGCCACCTGGCCCTCACTGTGCCCAGAGCCTGGGAGCCACAGGCTCTCCCTCTGCCCAGGCGCCACCTCCTGGCTCCAGCAGGAAAGGTCAAAGCTGATCCCAAGGCCACCATCCCAAATCTTTGTGTAAGGACGACTGAAACCAGGGCTTATGCAGAAGCGAGGACTAGGGAAAAGCCTACAGAGCCCTTCCATGTAAGGAAAAGCAGGGAAATTTTGGCTATTGTAGCACTGCTGAGAGTTGAGAAGGCCTTTTACACAAATCTTGTCAGGGGAGCCCCGATAACTTCCTTCTGTCCACTTACCCTCACAGCCACAGAAGAAGAGCAGGTCAAGAGCAAATTCTGTTGCTTGAGCATCATGGACGAGAGTATAGTGCCCGTGGGTCCAGTGCCTCAGCTCCCCTGCACACACAGGGGTACCTGAGCCTAGAAGGGGGAACAAACAAGCCAGGGAAAACAATGAAGCTGTACGACAGCTGATGCCCGCGAAGCTCAGGGCATGTAGGGGACAAGCCCCTGCACTGCTATCTCTGCCGTTCCCAGCAAAGCGTAAAGGGAAGAAAAAGTAAACGCGTGGATCTCAAGTTAAATTCATTTTTAGAGCTGGGTCTAAGTTATGTCCTCTGACTGGTGTGAGGAGGGAGGCCAAGATTCGCTCTTTGAAAGGGGCCAAGCTGTGCTGTGCTTTGACTTAACCAGTTCCCCCTTTTGTTTGTTTGTGGTTTTTTTTTTTTTTTTTGGTTGCTCCCAGGACTTACAGTAGCAGTCCAAACTTCAAGGGCCAGCAACCAATCTGTGAAGTACCAGAACTACCGGGTGCTTCGGTGAAAGGAGGATGCTGCTCTCAACTCACTTCTGCAGGTGCCATCCCAGGAGGTACATCAGAATTTGGGGAAGCCTTTCCCCCCCTCCCACCAATTGCTCTAGCTCCGTTTTCAGTCCATGCATGCCCAAACTATGCCCCCCTCATGTGTGAGTTTAAAATCGCACATTGGGAACATGGCAGAGAGAAGAGGCAAAATTACTACCTGCAGGAATTGGAAAAACAGAGCCTTTGTACCAGCTCAGTGTTCCAGTGGGACTTGCAGGAGGAGTTGGGGGTTTTTATTACCTTTTACTCCTGTGCCTGCTAACTTGCCTGACTCAGTGCAGGATGAGCATCTTCAAAAATTCTACCCTTAAACTTCAAAGTTTTAAATAAACAGCACCAATCCATGAATCCAAAATTAATCTATCTTTTACAGCAATGAGATCTCATTGCTGACAACTGAGTGGTTATTTAGGCTGGCAGCATTTTCTAAAAGGTTAAATCCTAGTTTCAGGTATTGGTTTTCTAACTCTAATTCTTTTTACTTCTCGTCTGTTCACTTTCTTCCTTTTGATTTGGTCTCATACAAAAATCTACTTTTATACGAAGCACGAGCATAACTATTGGCAAAAGATTACTGGGCAACTAATGAACACCCCGTGCCATGCCTTAACTCCTACAGAAGTCCCACTCTTAAGTCCGTTCCAAACGGTATCTTCAAGTTAGTCATTATTTTATTCCAAATTCTTTTGCAATGGTCACTTAATTTGGATACCCAGTCTGAGTTGCTCCAAGTCCTGCGTTTGTGCTGGTGCCTTCTGCTGGCTGCAGTAAAGGGGAAATGCTAATTCTGTGAAAATCATGGGGAATTCTGCTGCCAACATCCTTAACATCAGGATTCTGCTCAAGTCCTTTCACGCTGCTGCCACTCGACTTACCGTTCTGTGTCTCACCGTCTTGTGCTTCGGGGATGTTGTCGGGCTGGTCTGGCTGATGGGGATCGCTAGCAGTGTGTTGTTCAGTCTCTTCCTGCTCAGGTTTGGGACCACTGTTCCCAGCAGCGTCTGCTGCTCTTCCTTCCCCAGCATCTTCATCCTCATCAGAGGGAGCCAGGAAGTGCAGCTTTAGGCCAGTGAAGTTGGAAAGCAATAAAAACAAGGCCTCAGAGTGCAAGAACTGCAGGAACTTCTTCGGGATGTCAGGGAGGCTGTCTTCCTCTGCTGTCTCGTAGAGTCTGAAAGACAACAGAGGCGTCAGCAGTGGAGAAGCATGAGGACCGCATCCCTGGGGGCAGCGTCCACCAGCGCAGCCTCTTGGCAGTTCCTGCATCAGTAGGTGCAGGACACTGTCATTCCCCACCTTTTATTGGCAGGCCCCCGGCTACTCCACTGGATGCCTTTGTTCTCCAAAGCTTCGCACAGCAGTTGATATTTTTCTTTCTAGGAGAGAAAGACAGCACAGAAACTTTGAACGTTTAGCTCCTGGGTCCCCCTCGGTGTGCTAGAAGCAGCCATTGGCTCCTCTCAGGTAAGGCACTCCTCATATTTTTTTTTAACTTGTTTGGGGTGCCTAAAGACTGTGGAATTGAGGGGCATAGCCTGGGCGGACAACGTGACTTTTCAGTGCCAATTTGATACCAATAGGTATCAAATTGTACTTGATTGTCTGCTGGGTGAGAATGCAACCTCACTGAGATACAGATGCCCAGTAAACCAGAGGTAAATCAGCCATGAGAAACAAAGCCTTTCACATAGACAAAACCATTACAGGTCGCTTGTTTCACAGGCAGGTCGAGTTCCCTGAGTGCTGGGAGAGCCTGAGGGACAGGGAAGGACACTCTGGTCACCACAAGGCTAGGAAGCAGGAAGGAGAAAATTAACTATCCCAGCTGAAACTAGGACACGTGTGTTTCCATCCTTCCGCTTTGCTGCTTTGCAGGAAACCAGAATGCTGAAGCAAAGTTTGTGATTTGTGATGAGTCCCTGTGTAGCATTGTACAGCCAGGCAGAGGGGACCCACCCGCAGAATGACAGAATGGTTATGGTTGGAAAGGACCTCAGATGTCATCTGGTCCATTCTCCTTCAGGGGGCAAAACCAGAAGGTGTTTCAGTTGACAGCTGAAGGCCCTTCCCAGCTCATGGTACCTACCTGCCCCATGACCCCTTCTGGCAGACCACATGAGATTAAACCACGGGGCTCACCTTAAGAAAATCTTTCAGGAGAATTTCCGATCGCTCCTCAAATTCCTCCTGGATTTGAGCTTGGGAGTCCATGTCCAAATAAACAGGATTGACCCACTCGTACAAGATTTCATGCTGGAAGGAAAATGGATTCGAATGCTGAATTTGCAAAAGTAAAAAAGATTCCACAATTCCCCCTTACCCAGCTGGCCACCTCCAGCTGGATTCCTCCCCACAGCATTCCATTCCTTTTTTTTTTTTTTTTTTTTTTAAATAGCACCATGAGTATTTGCTGCATTCTCTGCACTGTTACAGGGATGCAAAAATTTACAGAGTCAAGATATACAAGAAAGAAACCAGCTATGAATTTATGGACAGGAAACAAAACAAGAGAATGGGAGAAGTTAAAGATTAAAGCATCCCCAAGCATCAGTGCATCCTGTAACAAGTACTCTAGGGACAAGAAAGAAACAGAAATGCGGATAAGCAGACGTAGGCTTGTTACATCGTAGGGGATGTGTGGGCTCCTGGGCAAGGGTGCTTCCGTGTGGTGTGCAGGTCTGACTATTGCCGGGCCATGAAACCAGCCGCTGACTGACAACCGGCACTTCTCCTCAGACAGAACTTCCGACACCTGGAATGACATCGAGCAGCACGTTACTGTTTAGATTACAAAGCATTTATGGATGAACTGTAACAGGCACCACAGAGACTCACCAGAGGAGATGGACCTGACTCCGGAGAGCCTACTGCATACAGAGAAGTCAGACAAGGGCTAGACCAGGGTGGATTACTCCTGGCTCACAGAGGGAGGGCTAAAGCAAACTTTGCCCATTATAGGTTTCCAGAATCCCACTCCAAGCTCCCAGCAGAATCCATTCCCTCTCTCTGAGAGCTTTGAGTCATTCCATTATTAAAAGCAATGGTATTTTAGTTTTCTACCATTTGTTCTGTTGAAGAACCAGTTGCCACAGGCTGCAAAAATTAGCTGTCATGGGTTAATCTGGAAACTCAGAAAATGCTGAGCATCTGTGGGCCTCAGCAGACTGTATCGGTCTACTTTTTTGTCTTTTTTGTTTTAGTTATACAAGTTAGTTATTGGCTGTAATAGAAGCCATTGTGAAGGGCATTTGCCTGATGCTTCTGGCTCTGGATTAAAGGTCTACCCATCTGTCAGACTAAGAGCAACCCCCTCTCTCCTGGCATTTAACCTGGTCCATGGAAACCCTTGAGTTTTGCACAGCAATGGCCACCGCTAAATCTTGACTTTATCAGATTGTGCACTGAGGTAAATTGGGCTAAATCGAACAATTTCACATACTAGGATGCTGTCCTGTAATGACAGCACGAAAAGAAAGCCATCCCCTTATGACTGGTTGCAAGCCACAGACTGGATTTTTGAATAGCACGTGAAGACTTTGCGCTGGGGTTTGTTTGCTTGTTTTTTTAGGACAGTGTGATGGAACAGGAGGAAGAAACACAGTCTGTTCCAGAAACATTTTGGCTCTTATTGTTACAGACCTGTAGTGGCCCTTTCCTTGCATGACTTAGAGGTGTTCTAGGTTATTTAGAATGGCTACTGAATCCTAAATCACTTGGGAAATGGAAACCAGAAAACTGCCTGCCGTTAGAAGCTCACGGACCCACTCCGCTCAGCAAACGCCCACAGCTTGCTTTGTTATCTCCTGAAGAAGCATACAGCATGAAGTCCAAAACCTGAAGCTCTGTTAGGAAGGACTGAGTAAGTGCTCTTTGCCCAACATCTGAGAGCCCTTTAAGGCTGGTGTGTGCTGTGAAGGCTTCATTGGTCCGAGCCTCGCACAGTCGTCTAACGGGAATTCACAGGCTCTACACTTTACTGACGGAAGCGTGAAATAAATGCATCAGCAAATAACTCTAGGCACAACCAGCGAGGTCCAGATCTGGGAGGCTTTGATTCACAGCACTCCCTGTTGAACTTAGTGCTTATTTTAAAAAATAAGTTTATTATTTAAGCTGTATTTATCACCTATGTTAACAGTATCGGAGACAGCGCCCAGGATTCTGGATAGGGCTAAGGCAGGGGATTAAGTTTAGGTCAGTAGGAGGCAGTCGCAAGGTTAAGTGGAACGTGGGTTTTTATGACAAGATTAAATCACTACCTGAAAACAATTAGGGCAGTGAGCAAATAATTAATTCATTGTAAGACATAAATAACAGAAAAGTAAAACCACTAGCAGTCTAAGTGAGGACACGCCTGACACACTTCACTATCTTCTCCCTCTCCAACGTTCTGCTCTTTGGCCCTGTTCGTTACAGTCTGGGGTATTCTCAAGTACACAGGAGTTTCAGATTTCAGCCAGGTGTTTGCATCATGCAGTTCCACAGATTGTTCATCCTGTTTCCAGCCATCTTCCTGGTAAGCGCCACAAAGTGCTACTTAACCACACCGGCATTTCTACCGTAGGGTACCGCACTACGCCCAAGTTACAGCATGGGTAAAGCCCTGTCTGCGCAGCGCCCTGTTGGTAAGGCGATGTGCTGAGGAGCTCTCGTGGAGCAAAGGCACGGCAATCCACATGAAAAACACGAGCTAGTTTAAAACAAGCAAACAAACAAAAATCTCTCAGCCAAATGCACAGCCAGGCTTGCCAGGAGAGCAACACAAAATAGAACCAGCCATTTTTCTTCACCCTGGATGGTGAAGCTAGGCTGACAGTTTGAGTTGGCTTTGTTGGTTCTTTTCCTCCTTGTCCTGCCTTCAACACATAGCACTTAGCACAAGGATCCGTTCTACCCATGCTTCTGCCTTTCCCTCCTCCCTCCCCATCAGGACTGCAATAACACACAGAATGAGTAACCACCGCAATGAGAATCAAAAAGTGAACAAAAGACAGCTCCTTGCCTGGTGGAAAGAGACTGGAGAGACTTCAAAGAAAACCAGCGTGTTCCATGAAGGCACTAACGACTTGACAATTTGCTGTGGCCGAAAGTGTTCTGAGGAGGAAGAAAACATACTCTGGTTAAGGTATGAACTGGAACTCACCAGAAACTGCCATTTCTCTCTGGCTTCGTGACATTGTGACTGGTGAGACACAGGATGGAGCTCAGAGCAAGGGCTCGGGGAGGAATCAGTGGACTCCTGTTGCTGGAAAGGGAAATTATCTCCATCGCTTTACAGTTCCAAACACAAGTACTGGCATCACTTCCATCCTTGAAAAAGAAAAAAAAAAAAGTTTCCTCTCTTTGTTACCTTCTCCTGTTCCTCTGCTGTCACCCATTAGCGTCATCTGCTACAGCCCATGTCTAAGATGCAAATATTACCTATACCTCAGCTTTTCTGGACAAAGGAGAAACTCTTTTATCTTCCTTGTACTATCTGAGGAGAGAGTTACTGCAAGGAGCGTGTAAGCTTCATCTTTTTCAGCCACCCAAGGCTGCACTCCAGGCCCTTACCATCTGCGCTATACAGGTCCAGCGTTCCCCCGTCGCTCTTCTCCCAGGGTGGCACGAGGTACAGGATGAAAGCAATTCTCCGACCTTCCAGCTCGTCATCGTGGCACAGCAAGACATCTGCAATTACACACGTTTTGCTGCAGCAGTGCCTTTCCAGCATGCGCGTGACTCATTCCAGTGGCTGCTTCCCAGCTTTTTCCCCGCTAAGATACAACGAGAAAAAACACATCCTCTCCAAGAACTGCATTTTTTACTCCTCAGCCTTGCCAGCCCAAGATCTGCAAGATTAACTTCTGTGGGACTGCACTATGATCGGCAGATTAGCCCACTCAGAAGTTATGGGCAGCTATAACTCGTCATCCAGCCCTCTGCAGCTCTCACTGGGCATGTTGGACAAAGCTTAGAATCATAGAATTGCTTTGGTTGGAAAAGGCCTTTAAGATCATCGAGTCCAACCTTTAACCTAACACTGCCATCCCACCACTAAACCATGTCCCTAAGCACCTCATCTGTCCTTCTTTTAAATACCTCCAGGGATAAGGACTCTACCACCTCCCTG
>NW_009260400.1:1059798-1061202 GCF_000687185.1 Egretta garzetta | reverse complement strand
TGCTCCAGACCCCTCACCAGCTTGGTTGCTCTCCTATGGACATGCTCCAGCAATGCAATGTCTTTCTTGTAGTGAGGGGCCCAAAACTGAACACAGTATTCAAGGTGCGGTCTCACCAGCACCGAGTACAGGGGCACGATCACTTCCCTACTCCTGCTGGCCACACTATTCCTGGTACAAGCCAGGATGCCATTGGGCTTCTTGGCCACCTGGGCACACTGCTGGTTCATATTCAGCTGGCTGTCAACCAGTACCCCCAGGTCTTTTTCTACCAGGCAGCTTTCCAGACACTCTTCGCCAAGCCTGTAGTGTTGCATGGGGTTGTTGTAACCAAAGTGCAGAACCCGGCACTTGGCCTTACTGAACCTCATACAGTTGGCCCCGGCCCATCGATCCAGCCTGACTGGGTCCCTCTGCAGAGCCCTCCTCCCCTCGCACAGATCAACACTACCACCAGTTTGGTGTCATCTGCCCAACTTAAATAATGACTCAAGCTCTTTTACTTACAGAACTGCCCTTTGAGTAGGTTTGTTGCTGGAATAGGGGGAAGGGGGAGCCCTGAGAACAGAAAAGCTTTTAAAAAAGCAGAGTGGACAGCAGCAAAGTTTTTCCCCTTCCTACAGTGATTTTTCATGACTGAAAGGGTAGGTACAGTTGGAACCTGAACTCACCAAGGTGACGTTTCAGTATCAGACTCCACAAACTCAACTGTAGCATCTGGAAGCTGAACACGTCACCCTGTTGCACAGAAGCAGGCGTGCAAACATGGGCTGCACATCTCCGAAAGGGTGCGGGGATTGCAACAGCGCTGGGCCCTGTTAAAGCCACCAGCGGTAGAACTACAGCAACAGTTTTTCCATAATTTGTACTTCATTTTCCGAGACTTTGAGTTGCTGCTGCTAGCTTCTAGGACCCTCTGGAACTAGAAAGGGGCTGTGGTGGGGTATGGAGTTAGCCTTTCTCTAGTTTCCTCTACACCCGCAGAAGCTTTGGGGAAAGGATCGCTTGTAGACTGACCAGTATATTCATATTTAGCACAGGAGATGTCGATAGTTGGCTCCAGCTCAATCTGGGTCACAGCAGAAAGCCACGCTCTGAATTCTTCACACAGAGCATGCCTGGAAAAGACGAGCACAAGGTTAAGCTTCCTCCGGTGTTACAAATCATATTGCCACAGCCTAAACTAATTTATGATTTCCCTTCCACCTACTAAAACAGTTAAAGGTGCTGTTGCTGCTGGTGACGGTATATTCCTGTAGAACCACAGAAGAGCTGGCCAGGAAAACCGCTCACAGCATCGCCAATGATAACCAGCAGCAAGCGTGAAATTAATTGTAAAGCTGAGCATTTTGGAAGTGGCAGATAAACGAGGGCCAAATCAGACTGCCCGGCTCGGAGGGAAAG
>NW_009260400.1:1054379-1058560 GCF_000687185.1 Egretta garzetta | reverse complement strand
CTCTGCCCCCCGCTCCGAGGGCGCGCTGTTAAGCCGTGAAACGCCACGCTGTCGGGTGTTGTGGGTACCGCCAGCTTGGCAGCGATCGGGGGATGGTGGAGCGTTTGGTGTGGATGCTTTAGTGCCATGGGAACAGCATCTCTCGGGAAGCGGGGGCCCCAAGTAACACCGCGAGTATTCAGGGGTGGCGACCATCGCCTGTGCCTCTGTCTGGTTTTCTCTTTCACAGGCAGCTGCCTTTGACGGCAGAGGGAGAAACGGTTCCTTGGCTTGGGTGGGATGCAGGCTCACCCCTTGTGCCTGGTGCAGGTGTTTTAATTTAATTTCAGAGTGGTCGCTACCAGAGAAAACTTTACTACTGTCATAGATCTGCACCATTTGCTAATAAATGCTTACTTTATGTGAAAAGCCATACACTTGAAGCTTCTTCCAGTGGCACTCCGATGGCTGTATTCTCTGCTAAGTACATCTGTCAGGTGGCAGAAACAGCAAATGGTAACTGTAATGGTCAGTATTCAGCTTCAGCTATTAATCACAGACTCATACATATTTTACTTTTGTTTTTTTTGTATAGCCGAGTTTATTTGCAGTTAGAGCCTTGTGGAAGTTCAGATATGAACTTCAGCAATTGGAATATTTTTATACTCTTTCTGAAAAAAAGACTCATTGGGAAGCTGCATTATCACCTTTTTTTTTTTTCTAAAGTGTAGCGTGAGGGTTTTGATGTACAGACTGATGTACCCACATTGGTGTAACGTACTATAACCTATAATAATAACCAATATTATTAATAAAGCTGTCTGTGTATCTGAAAATGGAAATGATTCTAAGCTATAAGTGAAAGGGAAGGGGGGGGGAGCAGCTTGCTAATGAATGTATCTGCTGTTAGGAAAGTGGTTGGTTTGTCTCACTTGTGTACGTGAGAAAGGGGTCTAACAACTGCCACTGGCTTGTGATATAAAAAATGAGGAGCAGTTGAACAGGAGGAAAATTTTAGAGTGTGTACTACTCAAGTTTGATATGACTAAATATTGAGGAAAGAACACATGACAAGATGTGTCTCAAGGAAAGCATTCCCCATGAAATCCATAATTTATTCCATTAATTCAGTTGCTGTATGCCACAAGTCAGTAAAGCCGTGGTGATGTCTCATTGCTGCTCTGCCCAGAGCCCATTTTCCTTTCATATTTTGACTTAGCCTGATGATCCCGTCTTCTTCTCAGGCCTCGTGCTATCAGATCTTTGTGTTACTTGGATTTCATTGTGCAGTAACATTTTCCTGTTGCCCTCTGTGCTCCCCAGGACTGACCAGTTTCCTGCCTAAGCTTTCTTCTCGTTTCTGACTCTTCTCAGTCCCTCTTACCTGGAGGCATCTCTTGAGTTTCTGCTGTACTGTCACTAGGGGAGGCAGAGGTCTGGCACCTAGCCCAACAGAGCAATCTGCTCAAGCTCTTCATCTTGCCCTGGGCTCCTGGCCCTGCACTTAGACATTCAGGATTTCTCCTCTTCTGTGATCCCCTGATTTCCCCCTTCTGAACAAAACCACTTCTAACAGTTTAGTTCTCAGACTCTTCATTACTTCCACAGAAAAAAACCAAACCCAAACCTGCTGTCCTGTGCAGCTTCCATCCTTCCCAGCAGAGCTTTTCTCTCCTGCCCCGCTCCCAGCTCCTCTCAGAGCCTCAGCTGCCTTTTCTCTGCTGTGTTTCTATTTCTCATCTAGAATAATGTTTGCTGCTGGTTCTTCTGGGCTTCTTTTGGATTGGCACCGCGCTAGCGTGTCAATCAGCAGGGCTTTGCCGCACTTGTACGTATGGTAGCGTGGATCTTTGTGCGATAGGGACCCTGAAGTTACAACCAAGAACTTCTAAACTGTGAATGAGTTACCCTTCTGCCAAGAACAGAAGCTTCTGCCTCAGGGTGGATGCAGTGTCCTAGTGATTTAATTTAGATTCCTTGTTATATAGTGACATGTTTTCTTCCCCTCACAGGTATCCTCTGACAAATTACACGTTTGGTACAAAGGAACCCCTGTATGAGAAGGACAGTTCTGTGGCAGCTCGGTTTCAGCGCATGAGAGAAGAGTTTGACAAGATTGGTATGAGGCGGACAGTGGAAGGGGTTCTGATTGTACATGAGCACAGGCTGCCCCATGTGCTGTTACTGCAGCTGGGTACAACTTTTTTCAAGCTGTAAGTGTCTGTTTCTCAAATGTAACTTTTAGTTTAACTTTATTGTCACAGGCTGCTAAATGTGCAGGCCAGAGGTTAAAGCGTGGCTAACTGATGGATGTTTTGAATGTGATTCATTTCTTACAAAGACTTTGGGGGTGGGGTTTTCATTTAAAATGTCTTTGACTCTGCTCATGAGTGGGGTGGCAGGTTTTGAACCAACTAGAAATCTTAGTTATGGTGCATCACCATGGTAAAATCCTGTTTAAAACTCATTATCAGTAGTTACTGTGGTGTTTGTACATTGTGGAAGCTGTTGTGCTCAAATGTCCTTATGCTATGGCCGCAAAAATGGTAAAGTAGAGCTCAAGGAATAAACCCCAGTAAAGGCAGAATGGTACCCGGTTATAAACTACTGGGTGAGCTGGGGACGGCAAGAAAGGTAGGCATCTGAATCTGAGAAAACTGCTTCAGTTCATCTCATAGCTACCACTGCCAGAATGAAATTTTAGTGTTTGCATCATGTGGTCATAGCGATGGTGGCGGTGCTTGTTTTCTTTTCTAAACTGGATGGGCTTGACTTGACTCAAGTTATCCTGTTTGTGTTCTTGCCCTTATGTTTTGAACATTTATATTGTTCGTTGTCAATTCTCTGTGTGTGAAATCTAATTTTATATCCTCTGTGTGTGAAACCTAATTTTATATCCAGATTCCTCTTTGACATCTTGATTTGGGGGTATTTGCGGACAAAATAGCTTAGTTTTGCGAAACTCTGTAATGATGAAAATGTGGTTTTAGGTTTTTTCATTAACCTTGCATCAAATGCAGGATGGTTCCTCACATGAGTTTTATTTTCTGCTTCCTGGGTGCTTCAGTGAGTGCTGGTTTTGAGATTAGAACAAATACAGTCGGTACTTACAACTCTTTCTTCAGGTTCTGGTGCTTTGATACTGTTGTTAAAACTTTACCTTTTGAGTGTCCCTGTTATTTTTTTTTGCTGAAGTTCTGCTATTTTATGCAATAGTTATTTTTTTGAGGGACGTACAGTAGCCGTTTTAGTCATGGTTTTGGTGAAAGCTCTCCTACTGTCTTCAAACTCAGCAATGTTAGATTTGGAACTTCTGACTTAAGGGCCTTGAGTGAATTTGTAACTCCCTGTCTGGAAGCACATCCAAACTTACATGTGAAAGTCAGTAAATGCAATAAACCATAACTTTAGCTTTCATCATTGATTATTTTAACAGACCTGGTGGTGAACTCAATCCAGGAGAAGATGAGGTAGAAGGGCTCAAACGCTTAATGACAGAGGTCTGTTTTCTTTCGTTATGTTGCTATACTGGAATGTTGGATTAGTTTAGAGTTAACAGAATAAGCCAAAACATAGAGTAGTCTCCTTGTCGCTTCTATTATTTTGATGCTTTTGTGATGTTTTTGGGTAGTTAATGAATAAAGCAGTATGTTTTCATTTACCTGCATTGTGACGCTGTGACGGAGCTGACCCCCTACCTGCTGCTCAAGCCCTGTGTTCACGTCTGGCTTTGCTTTTTGGCTGGCTTCAGGCAGATGGGTGATAAAACATGTTAGGGGCATGATTGATGAGGACTCATTTTTGAGGTGGTCTTCCCAGTGCGCCAGTTAGTCTGCCGTGCTCTCCAAGTAACCTGAATTAATTCTGTCAGGTAGTGTAACAATGCGTTTCATTCTTCCCATTGGCCTGATGGGACTTGGTTCAACTGAGTGGAATTTGAAACGCTCTCGAAGGTGTCCTTGTCCTGTCAGGTGAGGCTTTTACTGAGAAAAAAAAAAAAAGGCACTTTATACAAAAATACTCTGAAATGCTCTTAAAAGCTGTTCCAGAGTGGTTCTGAACTACATCAGACCCTTGTTTCAGCAAGTCTTCGTGCTTCCAGTGCATGTTTTCTAAAGAAATCAGGTTGGTGTAGTTACGAGTTGTGATTCTAACTGGATTTTTGGTAGATACTGGGCCGTCAGGATGGTGTTCAGCCGGAC
>NW_009260400.1:1050397-1054363 GCF_000687185.1 Egretta garzetta | reverse complement strand
GGTAACTGGTGGAGACCGAACTTTGAACCTCCACAGGTGAGTACTTACGTTGACTTTTATCATCTTCAGTCACATGTTGATTGTTCTTCCAAAGCCTTCAACCTACCAGTTGGCCTTTTGCAGTACCTGCTGCGTGAGCAATTAGTTTTCCTGCTGTTTACCTGTTTCATCTCCTTTCTGTGGCTGAGGAGAAAGTACAAACTTCTGAAAACTCCCCTCTCCCTCCTCACACCTGTCCTGAGGGATGAGAAACCACTGGATGTAATAACTTCCTGTCCTGTGCCGAGCCAGACACACTATTTAAACTCCTGTTTTAGCCACAGTGGAAAACTCCTGTGCTGCTGCATATGGAACAGATGCCCTGTGAATAAAATAGTCTCGCTACCCCATTTCATTTCTAAATGCTTTGATACTGAAAATACTTGCGCAGTTTGCTGTTAATGCATTTCTGTCGCCTTGGGTTGTTTTTAACTGCTCATGAGTAGCGGTGCCTCTTTAGGTCCTGTTGGTAGTCATGACAGCAACAGCATTCCTTTCAGAGTACCTTCTTATAAAAGTGGTTTTAATGATTTGATGCCATGAAAGAACAATATGCGACACATTGAAAGCTTGCACGGTGCTTGATCATTTATAAAGTAGCACTGAAGACTGCACAATATTTGCAAAGGTCTGTACAACCAATTTTTATTGTTGTTCTTCCAGTATCCCTATATCCCAGCTCACATTACAAAGCCAAAAGAGCACAAAAAGCTTTTCTTGGTCCAGCTTCAAGAAAAGGGTAAGTGTTTGTTTGCAGTGAAGGATTGTATTTCTAACAATGTCTAAAGCTTGTGTCTCGTGCGAGGAAATGTGGTAGCGCATTTGTGTTTGTATGCTTTGCAGTTGTTTATAATTGATTGCTAAAAAAATTCAGTGCTGATACCAGTTTTGAAGGTAGGGCAGTCCTTTGAACAGGAGCTCCTCGTAAATGCTCGTTCCTGCTCCGGCATCGGTGTATGTACAGTGTAGGAACCCCGTATTTAACTGGAAGAGGAACAAACCTATAGTACCATAGTGTTATATGTAGTGATCTTGTTTTGAGGGGTGGTGATGCCTTGGCTGAAATGTGTGGTGGTTTTTCTTATTAACCACCTCCGATTTGTTTTTAGCTTTGTTTGCAGTCCCCAAAAATTACAAGCTGGTCGCTGCACCATTGTTTGAACTCTATGACAACGCACCGGGATACGGACCCATTATTTCCAGCCTTCCTCAACTTTTGAGCAGGTATATTATGATTTATTTGTATTATCATTCCTGGGATACATGTTTGCTGCGGGACACCTGAGGAAGGCTAGGCACTACAGAAACCAGCCGTGAAAGGGCTGCAGCTACGCCAGAGAGCTTCAAATCTGTCTCAGACGAGATGGGATGGACAGTTTAGAGGTGCTGATGGCAACTTGCTAGCAGCAAATTCCTATCTAGCAGTTGTAGCAAAGGAAAAGAGGAAAGAGGGCAAGGATGAAGCTATGCGCGGGCTAAGGAACAGCTTGTTGCAAGTGTTGGGGGCAGTGTGAGAGTAAAAGTTTGAGGCGTTGCACTAGGTGTGCGTGTTATCACAGCTTCCTGCTTTTTTTGTTTTGTTTTTTTTCTCCTAGACGCTTGTGTAGCAGAGTTTATAACGTGCAGCGTGTTTCTAACCAAATACCTCTAGGGACAGCTGTATTTTTTCTTTCCTTTTCCTAATGTACGCGCTTTTTGGCTTTCTTACCTGAAAATAGCTTGTACCTCAGGTCTCCAGAGCTCACCGGTCTCACTGGTTTCTGTTAACTCCAGCAAGTGTTCAGGAATACTAGGCATCACCCAGCCTGTTGGCTGTTCCTCGGGGAAGGAATTCCGTCATCCACCTACCTCAATGAAAATAAAAATCTGTTAACAGAATGTCAGCACTGGTATTGCCCGTAACAGGGTTTGGTTTTTCTTTTTTCTCCCCATAGTCCCAGTTTGGGCAGTTGTAGTGATGGGGGCTTCCCCCTGCTCTGTAGGCAGCAGATACTTTCTCCTGAGTAACCAGCAAAACGCTGGCTATGACACAGGCAAATGCCAGTTTGGTACCAGCGCGTCAGAGGCGTCCCAAGGACAGACATCTGGAAGTTGAGACGCTTGCTTCCGCTGTGTGACTGCTGCTTGTTGTGAAATTTAGCTGAGCAGAATGAGCTGTTCTCTTGGGTATACTCATCTGTTGCCCTTGGGGCGTATAAAGTTGGCCCTGATAGCAGAAATGCTGGGAAATAGTTGTTGGTGGCGGTGTGTAACTCTCACTGGTGTTTTCCTATCTGTGAAGCTCTCTTAAGAGACGAAACGTTAATAATTAGTTCTTCTGCAACCATAAGAGACTGTTGTGCAATCCTAGTGTAGGATTGGCCGTTAAAAATGATGCTTCCTGCTATACTATAAAGCTGTCTTAGTAAAAAATTCACTTGTGTACCATTGGGTGGAGGCTTATCAAGGGCAGGAACAGAACGTTTGCTTGTTCATTTTAAAATGTCACTTAAATGAAAAGAATGAAAATCCCTCACCTGGTATAATCCTCTTAATTTTAGGTTCAACTTTATTTACAACTGAATTCCTGTACACCTGAAGAGTCTGACAGAAGAAGCCGTCTCTGTGAGCACAGCTTTAAGATGTAGAGAAAAGAATACATGTGATGCAAGGATTTTTTTTTTTTTTTTGTCATTCTTTCCCGAAGGCCACTAAGCTTTCTATCGTATGACTAGAGGAATGAATCTCAACTGTTTAGGTAGCAGGATGGCAATGTGGTATCAGTGTTTTAATCACTTTTCATTGTAATACTCACCAAATTTTTTTTTGTACAACATTAAACAAAATGGTTAAGATTCTGTTTGTCTTGGGGATGGTGGGTTTTTGTTGGTTTTTTTTTTTTTTTTTCTTTAGTTGTCTCCTACTTTTAGGTATGTATTTCAAACTTTATTATACGTTCCTTCAGGAATACAGAAGATTTTGGAAACAAGAGGATGACCTAACCCATTCAGGGACCACTCAGATGCTCTGGTCTGCATTCCTGAGCAGGGAATTTAGTCTGAGGAAGAAATTAAATGGCCTCAGTAGGTGCAATATAATTTTGAGTCTTTGTAACTTGGAGAAGGAAATTTCTGGTTTGTGGGAGTACGAGCGCTTCGAGGCAAGTGTAGCGTTTGTTCAAAGCTTCTCGGAACTGATCTGGAAGCGTGGCTGTGTGTACAGGGCTTGGAGGAGATGTAACTGCTCCCTCTCTGCCCCCTTAAGAAAATCACAAATTCTGTTGGACTGGCCTGAGATCCACTTAAATAGGGAAGTAAAATTAATTTTGTGTATTCTCTGTAGCTACGGGACTGAATTTGGGTCATGTTTAAATGTCTTGCTAATGCCATCTGCAAGCGGTTCCATGTTATGTCGACCAGTGTGCTGTGTCATCCCACAAGGGATGTTCTGATGCTTCTGCTTCCTTACCTCAACATTTCAGATCCTCGCAGGCAGTAAATATCAACCTCTGTAGGTTTGGGGTTTTTTTAAGATGCTTGGCCAAACATCAGTTCCAGTGGATGTGTCCCTTCCTAATGCCTTTAGCCTTCCGTGGTTTTCCTTAACTCTTTTAAAAAAGACTTGTTCCCAAATTCTGCCTCTGAGCAGGTGCGCTGCCCTTGTTGATGAAGGCATCATTGGAGGGAGCGTACTGCCAAGAGAACTGAAGCTTGCCGAAGTGCTGCGTTCTGTTGCTGGTTGTACTGTTACACTGCGTGCAGCTTGATGCTTCAGTCAAATTGAAGCTGTGTGGGATTGATACTGAAAAAAATACTGGGAAATGTAGTGGTAGGGCCATTCACTGTGGTCCTGGGGATGGAAGGCCCGGGTTAGGAAAACGTACGGTTTTTTGGGCCAGAGGGGGAGAATAAAGCTGGCCGGGGGCCGTTGCGTTGCCGTTGTTGGCCT
>NW_009260400.1:1049320-1049615 GCF_000687185.1 Egretta garzetta | reverse complement strand
CTCGCCCCGAGGGGGCAGGCCGGGGCTTGCGCTTCCCCCGAGCCTCCCCCCCGCGCCACGGGTGGGGCCGGGGTCTGCAACGCTCTCGGGAGGGTTCTGCTGCCTGGTTTGTGTTTTGTTTTGTTTTAAATAACATTTAAAGTTGTGCAGGTGAGAGGAAGCATCCTCACCGTTTGAGAAAACCCAGGAATTTTCTGTCCTTCTTGAAACCCAAACCTGGTATGCGTGCATCTTCGCTCAGTAGCTCCTGTAGCTGAAATAAAAGCTCGACAAAGGGATGGCGAAAACCTAGCCG
>NW_009260400.1:1020411-1049308 GCF_000687185.1 Egretta garzetta | reverse complement strand
GCTGAACCGTCAGTGAAAGGCTGGACATCTGCTTTACAGTGTGCTTGCTTGGCTGAGGTGCTGATATTTGAATATACTGAGCAGCTCCAGCCTGCTAAAACTTGATCTTAGGACCTTAAATTAGGAGCCCTGGAAAAGTTTATTGTATGTCCTTTAGAAATGACAGGGTGAGGCTGCTTCATCATCCCCACTGCCTCCCCTTTTTAGTGTTCTGCACAGGGCAAAAGTTAATTACAAGTGTCTTTGTTAAATGCGAGAAGTAGTTTGCCCAGGCCTGTGTATTCTGCGCCTTGCTGCTTTGCTTTAAAGCATTTTCCCCAGAAGGTTTAACCAGTGTTGTTGCAGAAGGGGTGCACGTTGTTTACTGTGTTTCGTGACAATGTCTGGATCTTGTTCCTGTAACAACAGATTAAAACTGGAGCTTTCTCATCTGCCGTTCTGTTAAATAAAATGAGCATCTCTGTGATCTGTTAAGTTTTGTCCCCGTGTTTCTTGGTGCTAGGATTTGCTAATTCATATAAAGCAATTTATTGTGAAGAGGTAGGTTGGTTTGTTGGATCTACCGGGGGATCAAAGTGACTGTGTTAGTACTTCTATAAAAATGTTCAGTTACTTATCAGCTACTGCATGTGTCTTGGAAGAGGCCAGGCTTAAATTTCACACACACACACGCAAAAAAAAAAAGGCAGCTAAAACTCTTCTGTGAACAATGGTGGGTTTTGTTAGACCCGTTCTTTCCCTTTCTCTCTCTCCCTAAATAGGGCAGAAGTATTTGTCGCTGACTGCTTTTATTCCTTTCCAGGTACTAGTGAACACTGCCTGCTGTTTTCTGATGCTGGTTGCTAAGCTAATCCAGTATATGGTGTTCGGCCCTCTCCGTGTCAGCGAGAGGCAGGTAAGACAGCCGTTTGCTGCCTTGGATATCTGTGGTCTCTCGTAACTTCTTGGCATACGACCGGTGTGGTTTTCTATATGGAATTGCTTGAAAGTACACATGAAAGATGAATTTTAGAACAGCTGAAGTCTTACCATTATACTTCTCGGTTTTGGGAATGCTGGCCAATAAAAGCCTACAGAAGACAATCTGCCCAAGAAACCCTTCCTGGTTAGCCAGGATATCCACAGCCACAAACTTGCAGTTTATTTCTGAAGGGAACTTTTCTTTTTCATTGTTGCTATTGTATTTTATAAGCCTGCGGTCAGCTTGAAAATCCCGCTTCCTTCATGAACTTTGTCAGGGTCTTCACAGGTGCACCCTCATTTCAGAATCTTACTGAAGTGTTCTTCTGGATTCGGTTTGCACTTGGCAGCATTTCTCCATTGTCTTTCATAGTTATTGGTGCTGGCAAGTCGGAGTTCCCTCTCGGACCTTGTTTTGTGCCTTGACTGCCGGAGAAGCGCTGCCCATCCTCAGGTTTGTGAAGGAGTAGGCAGGCACATGCCCAGGGAAAGGAGGTCAGCAGGGCTGAAATCTCAAGCTGTGTAGTTCTGCTCTTGGGCTAGGTGAGAACATTTTCATAAATTTGGCCGGAGGACCGTTTAAAGCCTGGGTTTTTTTAAGAACAGGATCCTGCAGAAGATAAAAGGAGCAGCAGCAGTTTGAATAGCATCTGTGTATGTTGATTTTTTAAAAACAAAGGCAAATGCATAAGTTGCTCTGTGTGAATGCAGTGGTTTGAAGTGTGTTCATATGTTTGAAAAAAAAGGGTGTGTAAGTGCAGTTCTTTAGGAAAAATGAGGATTTGTGACGTGCAGAACTGCGGCACATAAAGCTTCATTAATAGCCCTGGGTCTCTCAAAGTTATTTGTGATTCATACCCCATAGAGCCTCTGAGTGAAGTGTATTAAAAACAAAGCACTCCCCAACTGCATTGGGCCAGGTTTTCTTTCCAGTCCATGTTAACTATAAGGATGTGGCATTTTACCCAGTGGTAATTTCCAGGATGTTCTCTACCCTCTTTAAAAACTGAAGTAAAAAGCAGTAACGGTGTGGATCCATGTGTGCTTGGACAGTGGGAGTATGCTTCAATTCTCCCGTGAAGGAAAGCTGGTTATTAATATTGGCGAGCCAAAAATGGCAGCATCTTGAAGGAATTCTGGGCCTGTCTTAACTAAACTCCTGGTGACTTCATTGTGTTCTTTAACACAACATTTTATTTCCTCCTTTTTGTTTTTTTTTTTAATCCCCAACAAGCTGGCTTGCTCTCGGCTGCTGGAGACCATCATATTGTTTCTTTCATACTGCAAGTGCGTGGGAATAATTTTTTTTTTCATTGCTCATCCATCTCATTCTCCACTGTAGGCACTGTGCTTTTTAAGAGCAGACTTTGTCATCTTTTCTTAATCATCTGTGCTTTTTGACAGGTTTTTGGAAGCAAGGTGCTCGGCTATTGGGACATCTTGTCTAACTAACCATGGCAGTTCCTTGAGTGTCAAGCTGAGATCAAGCTTGGTTGGTGCTAAGCACCGTTTTAGAAGTATGGCAGGAAGCAACGCTGTGCACTGTGTTGCACGGCTATGCTGCAGTGGTGCAAAAGACCAGATAGATGCTAAGGACCACTAATATTTCTAATATGTTTTTAATTGAGTAAGGGTAACAAATGCTGTTAGAGATGTGCATGCAGCAGGCTTTTGCTAACATATCATTGCATTTCTACTTCCACATTTTTTTTGTTTTTCTTTCTCTTTTTCCCTCCTTTTCTCCCCTGCGTGTGGATTGTCAGTGCTTTTGCTACAGTGACCAAATACCTTCCTTTACAGCATCTCAAGGATAAATTCTGGAATTTCATTTTCTACAAGTTCATCTTCATTTTTGGTGTGCTGAATGTTCAGACAGTGGAAGAAGTGGTGATGTGGTGCCTCTGGTTCTCTGGACTCGTGTTTCTTCATCTTATGGTTCAGCTCTGCAAGGATCGCTTTGAATATGTAAGTTTTGATTAAGGGCTGTCTTTCGGGACATGAAAATTCTGTTTCTGGTTCAGGCGCTGGCTTCTGATAGATTCCAAATGGATCATTTAGACCTTTTCCCCACCCTGCGCTGCTGAACACGTGCACCTCCCGCTAGCTTCGAACACTCGCCTTAAAATGCAACGTCAATCTTACTCCTTCAGTTTTCCCATCAGACAAACGGAGCTGAACACTTACTGTCTTTGATAAACTGCTCCTTATATGTGCCCTGTAATTACTATTACATAACTTGGTGAGGTGTCTTCATCGCTCTCCTTAGTGACGAAATCTCGACAACAGCACATCCCTCAGATTGGTGCCCTCTGGTATTGGGCTGCAAGCGCATTCTGTGCTCAGGTTTCAAGCTCGTTTACATCTACCAAATGTCGACTGCCAATGTCTTTACAATACACAGCGTGACTTTCTCCATGAGTTGTGTCCTAGTTTCTGCTAACACCAGGAATAAATGCAGTAGAGATGCAGAAGTGGAAGGCTGGGCAAGGAAGAAGGAACTGGAATTTGACCAGTAAATCTTGGCCTTTAAATGTCTGTAATGGACATGCATTTTCCTCAGCCCATCTGTCCTGGAATAAAAGTTTGAACTAAATTGAATCCACGAATTTCCTTTTGGTAGCTCTGTGCCTTGCAATATTTTTTTTATTAATGTCCAGTAAGGCCTGTTAATTGGGAAGCAGCGAAGCACTAAGCTTGAAGCTAGATTGGTTGGGGTTAGGAAAATTGAGGCAGAAGTGAACAAGGCAGTCATCTGATATTTTTAATGTTCAGAAAGCTGTAAAAGAACAAAGCTTATGTGGGAAGAAATCCTTATTATATTCCTTCTGCATTCAAAGTGTGTATCGTAATTCTTTGCTTGGACAAATGGTACTTGCGTGATCTGCCTTGTCAAACTCTCAGGGGGACGTGGAACTGAACCAGATACAAACAGGGAAGAAAGAACCAATTTAAAAACAAAACGTGGGAGTCAACTTCATCATCAATCAGACCAGAGTGAAGCTTGGGGCAACTTCTTCCCGTTCCTGCCTTGAAAATAAGGGGATGGACCACCTAGATGCTTTTCCTCTTGGGTCGCCTTTGATTTAGACAGCCTAGGTGCAGCCTGCTGTTAAGGTAGTTTAGAGAATGGATGTGCTGTAGATGGTATTGAATGAGACAACTGTTTTCAGTAGGCTTTGTCCAGCAGTCTCTAGCTGCAAGTTAAATTTTTGGGGGAGGTGTCTCTTCCAAAATAAAATGACATTGGAAGAACTAGAGGCTGGAAGATAAAGCTGGACAAATTCAGACCAGCTGTAAGGTGAAAACCTGGCAGAACAATTAATCTTGTTGCTCAAACGACTGTATGTTAAGTTAGGTGTCTTTCTAAAACGCATGTTCATCCTAAGCAGATGCTGTGGACTTGATGCAGAAACTACCATGTGAGAAAGTGCCCATGGTTTTCTTGCACAGGTGATCTAAACAAGAGATCAAATAATCTTAATGATCCCTTCTAGCTTTAAAAGCCTGATGAATGTAAATGACAGGAAGATGAATGAGACGTTGGGGTGGCATGTGGTTTTAGCTTTATTCTCTGTGATTTATTGCTACATTGTGTGGCTGAGGTCGCGATACTGGTTTTATCCTAGAAAGCAAAAGGTTTTCGTGAATGTGGACTTGTTTGGTGAGTTGACTATGGAAGGCAGGGTGGATGAAGTACTCCTTTAAACCTGTCATGTATTTATGTATTTGTGTTGCAGCTTTCCTTTTCTCCTACCACACCCATGGGCAGCCACATCAGAGTCCTTGCCCTGCTCGTAGCCCTGCTCCTCTCCTGCTGTGGATTAGCAGTTGTCTGTGGTATTATTGGCTACACCCATGGCATGCACACGTTGGCTTTCATGGCAGCAGAGGTGAGACTTCTTTCATACGTGTCGGGGTTTCTGCTTTGCTTTTCACGCCTCACTTGGGGGTATCTTGGCATGCGGTGGGTTTTCTTTGAGTTTCCCACAAGGAAGAAACTCCAGGTGCAAGCAAGCCCTCGCCTGTTTTAGCGTAGTTGCCAGATCTGTGTGCTTTCTCTCCTTAGAGTGTAACCCTGCAAAAAACTCTTTGTCTGAAGAAGAGAATGAGAGGATAAATCCGTAAGATGATGCTGAAATCAAATGGCAGCCTATGAAAAAATAATGGTTGTGCTTCATGAGCGTTGCAAGAAGCGTTAGCTGAGATGGCCGCTGGAGAGAGGGAGAGAGTGTAAAATGTGCATGAAAATGTATTCTGTACCTCGGCCTGTTTCTTTGAGGTTGTATTTTCTATTTCATTCCTCCCAAAAAGGAATGAGACGGACATCTTTCCTTAAGGCATACTCACGGATTTGCTTCTGTTTGTGCAAGGAGATGCATCTCAGCTGAGATGAGCAACTCATATTTGTACACTCCTGAACCCACTGCAGCCTGGAGTAAACATCAGTGTCTTTGTGGTGTGAACACCAGTATGTTTTTGATGTTATGGAGGGTTGTACTCTGCCTGAGGAAGGGATAATCTTAAAGGGGAGGTAACCAGTATAATTGCAAGTAAGTCATGTTACCACATCCTTAGTTTCGATAACAAGTGGCGCGTACAATTTATCTTTTTCTTCTCCTATCTTGAATTCATGCTTGGAGTTAGTAAGGAGGAAAGAAAACAGTCAGCTGATAGTAGGATTATGTGATGCCAGTCACACCGCAGTTCAGTTATTTAATATGTCAGTTTACTTTTCCTTAAATACAAGAATACACAAGGCCAGATTTGTTATTACACAGTGGAAGGGTATTGAAGATTTGTCAGTGTCCCTAACAGGTGAGGTCTCATTGGTGTTGTGTCTCTTATCTTGGCTGGGCAGAAGGGTGTATCAGGCGCGTACCAGTGTGGGGTATGTTTATCGGGGAGTGCTACAGTGCCAACGTGTTGCCTTGTTAGCACTGTGCTGCATGGTGGCGTATGTGTTTTGGGCTGCAGGATGGGGCTCAGTCATTCATTTCAGTGGGAGCTGTTCTGTCTGCTGATTAACAAAGGAGTGTCTCAGCCAGCGTGAGCACATGGTCCTTAGCCAAGCCACCGATCCACGCAGCCCGCAGTGTGGACAGCAGAGGAGGTTTGTGGGGAACTGTTGTGGTTTAACCCGGCACCACACAGCCGCTCGCTCCTGCTGCCACAGTGGGACGGGGGGGAGAATCGGGAGGGAGTAAGATTTGTGGGTTGAGATAAAGACAGTTTAATAGGACAGAAAAGGGAAAATAATAATAATAGAATATATAAAATAAGTGATGCACAATGCAATTGCTCACCACTTGCTGACCAATGCCCAGCCTGTCCCCAAGCAGCGGCCTCCTGGGCAGCTTTCCCCCGGTTTATATACTGGGCATGACGCCATATGGTATGGAATAACCCTGTGGCCAGTTGGGGTCAGCTGTCCCAGCTGTGCCCCCTTCCAGCTTCTTGTGTCCCTGGTAGAGCAGGGGAAGCTGAAAAGTCATTGCCTGGTGTAAGCCCTGCTCAGCAACAACTAAAACATAAGGGTGTTATCAACACTATTCTCATTCTAAATCCAAAACACAGTGCTATGCCAGCTACTGGGAAGAAAATTAACTCTATCCCAGCTGAAACCAGAACAGCATCGACCCCTTATTCTATACCATCTATGTCACGCCCAGGTCCCACACTTTCCAATACATTCCAATTAATCACCATCACTTTTCCTTTCTTCTCATATATGCACACAGCTATCGTTCGCTATAAAACGTTCATTGTGTTCATTTAGTCCGTGACTTTGGGCTCCATAACAGGGCTTCAGGGCAGGAGAGATGGTGCGTGGTGGTGGGTTGTTGCATGCTGAAGCCACTTGTGGTTCCATTATCATTGTGCTTTGCTTGGTTTTCATCTAAGTTCATTCTTCATTAATCTGGGCGATTCTTGCTGTAGTACCACTGATATGGCATATAGCCACCATAGACGTGATGACATACATCATTAAAATCATACAATTCAGTTCAGTGACACCCAAAATCAAATCCTCTTGAGGCACACATCGGAATTCCCCATCCTCCCACATCACCCACCAAGTGCACTCAGGTCCTTGAGCAAAAGCAATCCCACAAATGCCTTTGCTCGAGGCAGGAGTTAACCCAGACTGTCCTCCCCAGCATATTTTTTATGTGCGCTACAGGAATTTTATCCCCCTCACCGGCGCGTAAGAGGTTTGATTGGACAGGGCCAGCTTGGTTGGCAGATCCCCTCGTGTTGACTCACCAGGTGGCCTTTGCTAAATGTGTATCCCAATGTTTGAATGTCCAGGCACCATTGCTCTCAGGGTAGTCTTTAACACTCCATTGAGTTGTTTGATTTTCTTGTGGGCTCATACGTGTGATATACCCACTCAGTGCCATGCTCTTTGGCCCAGGTGTCTATGAGGCTGTTTTGGAAATGAGTCCCATTGTTTGACCCAATTCTTTCTGGGGTGCCATGTTGCCACAGGACTTGCTTCTCAAGGCCCAGGATCGTGTTCCGGACTGTGGCATGGGATATCTTTCCAACCATCTGGTAGTTGCTTCCACCATGGCGAGCACATGGTGCTTGGCTTGGTGGGTTTGTGGGAGTGTGATATAAGCAATCTGCCAGGCCTCCCCGTATTTATACTTCAGCCATCGTCCTCCGTACCAGAGAGGCTTTAAACACTTGTCTGGCTTGATCGCAGCACATGTTTCACGTTCATGGGTAACCTGTGCAATAGTGTCCATGGTCAAGTCCACCCCTTGATCATGAGCCCATCTGTATGTTGCATCTCTGCCTTGATGGCCAGAGGTGTCATGAGCCCACAGAGCTATAAATAATTTGCTATTGTGTTGCCAGTCCGGATCCACCTGAGCCAATTCAATCTGAGCAGCCTGATCCACCTGCTGGCTGTTTTGCTGTTCTTCAGTGGCCCGACTCTTGGGTACATGAGCATCTACGTGATATACTTTTACAGCCAGGTTCTCTACTCAGGCAGCAATATCTTGCCACAGTGTGGCAGCCCAGATGAGTTTGCCTCTGCACTGCCAGTTGCTCTGCTTCCATTGCTGCAACCACAGGGCATTTGCCACCATCCGTGAGTCAGTACAGAGACAGAGCACTGGCTGTTTTTCTTGGTCAGCAATATCTAAAGCCAGCTGGATGGCTTTCACCTCTGCAAACCGACTCGATTCACCTTCTCCTTCAGCAGATTTTGCAACTTGTATAGGACTCCATACTGCTGTATGCTTTCCCACAAGGCGGCAGGACCCATCAGTGAACAGGGCATATTGCTTCCCATTTTCTGGCGGCTTATTGTACAGTGGGGCCTCTTCAACACGTGCCACCTCCTCCTCTGGTGATATTCCAGAATCTTTGCCTTCTGACCAGTCCATGATCACTGCCAAGATTCCTGGGTGACTGTGGTCTCCTATTTGAGCCCGTTGTGTGATCAGTGCGGCCTACTCACTCCACGGAGCATCAGTTGCGCGATGTGCAGAGGGGACTGTCCTTTTGAACACCCAGCCCAGCACCAGCAGTCAGGGTGCCAGGAGGAGCTGTGCTCCAGTAGCAACCACTTCAGAAGCTGCTCAAACCCCTTCATATGCTGCCAATATATCTTTTTTCCATTGGAGTATAGTCGACCTTGGACACTGAAACATCAGTGCATTATCAACATTCTTCTCATCCTAAATCCAAAACACAGCACTATGCCCAGCTACTGGGAAGAAAATTAACTCTATCCCAGCCAAAACCAGGACAGGAATGTATAGGAGAGGGTGTCCCACCCTTGCTTGCAGCAGCTGGCATTTGAGGATGTTGCTGAGCTGAGAGTTGCACAAACCTGTTGGGTTTGATAGCCTCAGATGGACTCTGGAAAGTTGTCTGATAGTTTATTGAACTCATTTATACTTTGGCCTCTGCAGTATCCAAAGGCAACAAATTCCACATTTAACTTGGCTTTGTGTACACAAAAGAGCTCTTCTAGTTGTTCTGAATCTTCTGTCTGATAATGTCCCTGGCTACCATCTAATACATTTATGGCAAAAATCCACAAAGAATCATTCCCTGTTTACTTTTGTTCACACCATTTGTTATTTTCTAGACCTTTCTCCTGTTCCCCTTCTGACTTTTGTTCCAAACAAGAGAATTCTGGTCTGTTTAATCTTTCCTCCTATGAAATTGTCTAGCATCTCGCCCCTTTCGGAACCCTATATGGGTCGGGTGACCATGAGTAGTTTCCTTGACTTTAATACCCGGCACTTGTGTAAATGGAATGAAACATTTACGGCACAGGTACTAGCAGTGACACCTCGTGGCAGTCCTCAAGCTCTCGTCAAAAAGCCTGAAATCTTGCAGGCTAAAATGTTTTCCTGGTGGTGGCTTGTGTGATGCTGTTTGAGAGGGACCCTGCCAAATGTATTCCATTAGCGTGTATTTAATTACATTAAGTTACATTAGGCTATTCATCTCTCTCCTGACTCTGCAAACATTGATTTAGCTTGATGCCTCTGGGTTTTCAATAAAGCAATACGGATGTTTTTCTCGGGTTTTAGTTAGGCTTCCCCTTGTCCTGTGTTGTTTGTCAGCATTTTCTTTCCTACAAAGGATGGATGTGAAATGTGCAAACGCCCAGAGAAGGTTGAATAAGGACAGTCTGTATTTTTGAGTAAACATTAAGGGGTTTTTGCCTTAATGTATGGTATTTGAGAGTTATAGTTTAGCAAGTAACGCCCAGTCTATCTTTGCACCTTTTTTGTTGTGGGAAGGAATTACTCCATTCCTATAGCAGCCATCCTCTGATCCTGTTTCATGCATCTCAGTTGAGGCCGTGTAACGATAGTGATATTCAAATCTTAGAATTATACCTTAGAGATAACAGTATATTTTCCTGTACAGCTTCTTATGCTGCATCAGTTATCTTAGGGTTTGGGTGCCTTCCAGTTGTGTGCTGGTCGACGTGACTAGGACCTGCCAGTGTCACGGAGGGTAAGTCTGTGTGTAGTAGAGCAGAGCAAGAACGCTTGAGCTGTCACTACTGAAAGCGTCCTGCTGTACGTTTAGAACGCCACATTATGGAGTTGTGTAACTTGTGATGCAATGTTGTCCTTTCTGCGAGGTATTTCTCATGCCACAATGTTGCAATGCATTTCTGGAAAGCGTGGAGGAACCAGAGACCAGCGCCGTGACCCAGTCTACGCTAGCTTGTCCTTTTAATTGTGATGATCTCACTGCCTCAGCATTATCCAGTATAAATCATGTCTTGGCAACATTAACTTAAAATTGTGAAGCTTAGACTCTTCAGATCTCTACCTGACAGATGTCTTCCTTATTGGAGACGTTATGGCCCATGTACTGGTTTTGGCACAGATCTGTGCTCAGTGCCGTATCCATCCAGCAGCTCAGGTAATCATTCCATTTCCCCACTTGCACAGTTAGAAATTTGGACATGTTTACTTTTCCTCTGTGGTCTGCCCAAAGTTTCTCCGTAGCCAGAAACCCCTCGTGTGAACAAGGTGCAGTCTCTTTCCGGTACCCACATGGTGGCGTAACAGGAGACAGAAGAGAGTCTCATAATGTGCCTCGCAGGAGCAGCTGAGGTGCCAATTTCAACTTTTTTAATGAAAGATGTTTGTGATGAGAAGAGAACACCGTGCTAAGATGACTTGTCGTTACCTTCTTGACTCTTTTTGTGTTATTTGAATGATGTGTGCATTTTATCCTGAAGCCCTTATTTGGATAAAAGTTTGCGCTGGTGTTTAAATAGTCACAAGAATGCTTATTTTAAAGCCAACTAGTAAACAGTTGGCAGGTACGTTGGATATTACGGAGGGTTAAATACGCATCGAAGCATTTTAAGAATGCTTTTTACAAATGGAAAAAATTATTCAAACCAACTGTTCTAAATGCTATATTGGGAAGTTTGTGGTTTTGATAGTTCTGTACTGCTTTTAATGCTCAGACTGAAGGCATACCATCGGACTGGTCCTACAGAAATGGTTGTAGTTGCTGGTTATAATCCACTGCATCTTGGTGTAGACTGGCCCCTGCTGACTACAGGGCCGTGTGGGCAGCCTCTGAAGGGGTTCGTTCTGCCCCGTTTTCTTTCACTGGGAGGATACAATGAAGGGATGGGGCACAGGTTAGAGAGAGGTGATGGGGCCACGTTTCTTAGATAAGAGCCTGTGGAAATGTGGTTTAGGTATTCTGGAAACCAACCTTTCTGGTGACTTGTCTTTACGCTTCTGATCTGCTTATGCTTTCTGATATATTCAGGTTTTTTTCTCTGTACTTAGCCTAGAGAGGCAAGGGTGATTAAAGAGAGAAGTCACTTTTGCCGTGTTCACATCTCGGCAAAGGGGAAAAATTACTTGAAAGTGCTTCCATGGTTCTTCCTCAAATTTGCGTTACTACTTACTTGGTTCTTCAGATTTTTCTTGAGCAGGGGGATGATTGCTGCCTTCACCTGAAGGTAGTTGGTGGGATTGTGGTCTCAACACTCACTGAATGATAAGAATCGAAAAACATTATGTGCTGGGTAGCGGGGGGAAAAGTGAGACTTAATGACAGCAATGCTCGTGGCTGCCTGTCAGCATCGTGCGTTTGAGAACAACTTCTTCCATATTCATATATAAGCTTCATAGGACTTGTGAAGTTGCAACAAATGCATTTTGTTTTATAGCCACTAAGCTCCTGCCTCAGGACCACTGTCCCTGACAGAGTGCATTAATACACCTTTCCCCCCCCCCTTCCTCCCCTCTTTTGCAGTCTCTGCTTGTGACAGTCAGAACTGCTCATGTGATTTTACGGTGAGTACCTTACACTTCGCAGGATGGTTCTTCAAGAAGGTAGCACATATAGCCTGTTGATTTAAGAGGTGTATGTAATTACCTTGTTGAATTGCAAATGCACTTTTGGAGATGGGCAAAGGTGGTTGACTTTAGCCTGTGCTATTTTTAAGCATGAATTCTGCAGTGCATGGATAGCTTTAGTGGGTGCTAATGGCTTGAGGCATGGATTAAAATGGATTGGTGCTGCTGTATGAGGGTTGATATATGCTATTAAATGTCATTCTACTGGATTTCTTTCAAGATCTTTATCTCTAGAACTTCTGTTTTGAAAAAGTAGCATGCGTATGTATCGGTAATGCACATGTGTATGCATATGTAGGACATGACGGGTAGCACAGAACCTCTTTGTCCAGGCATTTCAGATCTGTCACCAAGCTGTAATGCCTCACCTGAGAAACACCTGAAAAATGTGGGTCTGCAGTTACTATAATCCCAAGGCTGGCTTTCGGTACATGCAGGAGTTTTTAGCAAATGCTACAACTTCTCTGTCAGCTGGTGGTATCTGTAATGCCAGTATGGGCTAAGTGCTGATTGCTTTTTGCCTTTTTAAAATGTTGCTGGTTGAAACCAGTAATGTTAAAAAAAAAAAAAAAAAAGTCCCCCAGGAAAGCACAGAGTGTGGGCACTGGGCTTAGGAAGGGCAAAGAATCCATATCCAGAAGTTGTTTGAAAAAATGGATAAAATAGTTTGAATGCTAGAGATGCTATTTAAAAAAAGAAGGTTGAATAATGTTAATTTCCCTGCTCTTGCAGACTGGGCTTAGGAAGGGCAAAGAATCCATATCCAGTAGTTGTTTGAAAAAAATGGATAAAATAGTCTGAATGCTAGAGATGCTATTTAAAAAAAAAAGATTGAATAATGTTAATTTCCCTGCTCTTGCAGGTATGTAATTCATCTCTGGGATCTCAACCACGAAGGAACGTGGGAAGGCAAAGGCACTTACGTCTACTACACGGATTTTGTCATGGAGCTAACCTTGCTTTCACTGGACTTGATGCATCATATTCATATGCTGGTATGAAATACTGGACATAATGTTAAGCGGATAGACTGGCCTTAAAATAAAGGGTACTGGGTATATGTATTTTATATATTTTTTGCTTTGCTTATTTTAGGAATGGAATATTACAGAAAAGTTATTTAAATAAAGAGGAAAACATAGCGTGGGGGGTTCTGGCATTCTTTCCTCCTGTTTAATTGGAGTCCTCACAAATAACTTTGCTATGGAGTATTAGTACTGTGTACTTATCTGTTTAAAAGGTGTTTCATTAGCTTTGTTACTGAGTAATATCAGACTGAATTATTTTCATTGGCAGCAGGGGACATTTAAGCTGAACAGGACTGAATACAGTTTATCCTTATTATAAATGCTGTGCTGCTTAAGTTGTGTCTGAAGATGTAACGCATAGTAATACCTGTGAACACGCGTGCTTAGTCTGAATGGTCTCAACAAGAGAAAAATTCTCCAGTGCTGGTTTCTTGATTTCTTTTTCTTTTAAGACCTGATGCAGTTTCTTGTAGCTGCCTCTTATTTCCCGTGGTGTTTGTTTCTGATCACTGTTCTGTTTTTTTCTGAAGCTGTTTGGCAATATCTGGTTGTCAATGGCGAGCCTGGTGATTTTCATGCAGCTGCGCTACCTGTTTCACGAGGTTCAACGAAGAATTCGGCGGCACAAGAACTACCTGCGTGTGGTTGGAAACATGGAAGCTAGGTGAGCCTCTTATTTGCTCCGGGATCTTGATGTGGATCTCAGAGAGAGGATCCTGGTGAAGAAGTTAGGATTGTTTTACGTTTCTTTGATACATGATGTTATGGTGTAAACTGGAGAGATGCAGTCTTGCAAATCTGGCTCTTAAGTCTTTACACTATCTTTTTATCCATTTCATTTGTTACTAGGACAGCCTTTCTGGTTTATAACGGGTATGTAGGATTGACTTTTACGATAGCATTATTACTGGCAACAAGTGAACCCCCCTGTCCAGTATTTCTTCTCCTGTATTCTCTTGTATACCACCCTCGTGGGTTGACATAAGCTCTGCAGAGCTCTGCCTGTTTCGGTTGGCTTTGGCTGTGATATGAAATGAAGAGCATTTATTTCTTAGGCCATACTATTCGGTTACTGCCTGAAATGAAATAAAAATATTAATTAAAACCTGCTCAGCTGCAAGATTGCATTTATTAAAGCTGAAGCCAACTCTAAACAGACTCTGTACTTGTAGTCGAGCTGAGAGCGCCTTGGGATGACTTTAGTCTGTCCCCCTGTACTGAGGCAATATAGAGAAATCGAGAGGCCTGTTAAACCTAGTACTGTGCCAGATACTACTGCATCTCTGATCTAATGTTTTCATAACTCAGCTATGTCCTTAATAATTTTAAGAGCAACAGGGAGTTTTTCTGTACATCGTTGTATCATTTTCATTGTGGACTTCAGTGGGGCTTTTTCATTGTGGACTTCAGTGGGGCTGACTAGCTCTGATGCCTGCTGCTGTAGTCCAGATGGAGAAGACTGAATTCTCTGGAAATTCCTGAGGTTTTCTTTGTGAAAAGTCATTTAATGGCAGTAATACCAGGTTAAGAGCTGCATAATAAAGTTCATTCACAATGCATTGTTTCTTTTCAGTAAGATGTGGCCACTAAACCCCTTTAAGCTGCTCACAAAAGTGCAAGTGTCTCAGACTTTTTGTCTGATCGACTTGATGTGTTTTTGTCATCCTGATTGTTCTGAAAGAACCATGTTCAAGCTTCCTCCTGAAGCTGCCAGTGGCAGCAAGCTCCCTGCATTTGTGTAGTTGTTTTTCAGGTATATTCCATGCCAGCAGTACTGTGAAATATTGTTATACCACTCATCTCTATATTGTCCATGTCTGGGTACTATGTAGAAGCTGCTTGCATGGTACTGCAGTTTAAAAAAAAAAATCAAAGACAGATGGGGGTTGGCAAAATCTGAGGCCAAAATTAGTCAGGCCATAACGCTTATGATCCTGAGAAGGTATCTTAATGGGTACAGCTATTAAAGCTCATTTAGAAAAATTACATAAGCCAAATCCATACGGGTTATAATTTGAGGTTCTCGACCTAATGATCATACTTCTTGGAAGATATTAAGTCAAACCTTTTTGAACCTAAGATGGATGCAGAGATGTGCAAAAAAAAAAAAGTGCCTGCAAAAAGGCATGGGGGGGGGATGCGTGTGTGTGCCTTCCTTTGCAGCATGAGTTCTAGTTATGGAAAAAATAGCAAACCTGTTGGCCAGCCTCTCCCAAGGAAAAGTTCACGTGGAGGATAAAGTTTCCTCAATGTGGGATTCTCTAGACAGGAGGCCATGCTGAGCTGCTGTAATCATGACTTCTGTCTCTTCCTTTTTCTCCCCTGTAGGTTTGCAGTTGCAACACCAGAGGAGCTAGCAGTCAATAATGATGACTGTGCCATTTGCTGGGACTCCATGCAGTCCGCACGTAAACTCCCTTGCGGCCATCTCTTCCACAAGTACGTGTTGGGCTGGAGAGGGTGCACCTGACTCTAGAAAGGAAGGGATATGTGGGCATGTCTGCAGGTTACCACAGGATGACAAGTAATGAACTATCAGCAAAGCTGTGATTGCTTACTGCCTGGATCATCTTGGTCTGCCTGTAATAACAAAGTACAACTCATGCTCACTTCAGTCATTTCAATGAGTTGTTTTACCTGGCGTGTTTTTTTCCCCTTCCCCCCTCAAACTTAGAGCATGAATCTTGTCAACTAATGGCTAGATAGCATTGAGTTATGGTATCTCAGCTGCAAGTCTGTACCCTGCCTTGCTGTGTAACTGGGAAAGCACAATCTGTTCCCCCTCACTTTGTCCCATGCATCACCTCTTCCGTGAGGGTGCATTGATTTTCAGGTGAGGAATTAAAATTGGAGTTAGATCTTAAGTACCTTAAGATATCAGCGTTAAAGAGAAAACGGGAAGTATTTTTACACAGTGCATCCTTGCTTCGTGATGAGTCCCCTGGGACAGTTGTGGAGGCCAGGTCTGATTATATGATTTCATGGGGGGGATGAGTCCATCAGGGCTGTGAAAGAGGTTAACCAAATTAGCTGGAGAGGTCCCTAAACACCTGGTAGTTGGAACTGGGAGGCTTTTGGCCAAAGGATCTCTCTCTGTACTGTTCCTTACACTCACTCAGCAGTGAACAGTAGCAGATGCTTGTGGAGATAGGGTGCTGAGCTAGGTGGGCCTTTTCTTAGATCTTTTGTAGCAGTGCTTACACTTTCATGCTTGTGCTTAAAAATGAAAGGAGATACGGGGATTGAATCAGGAGTTTCTGAAGCGCAACGTGATTCATGTGCGTGGTCAGTTAAATTGTCCCCATGATGTTGTGTGAACAAGTTACTTTCTGCAAATAGCTTTTTACTTTTCTGGTAACTGTCAAACCAGAGGTTATAATCTGTGTGCTAATTTGTTGTCATTTATGACAAACCTTGCCATAAATATTTATCTGTGTTCCAAGAAGTCTCTAATGAGATAATGTGCCTCCGTAGCAGCAACTCCTCTTCCAATGCTACTGAATCGTATGAATATTTAATCACCTGCTGAGCACTTGAGAAGCCCAGGGTCTTCTCTTTAGAAAGTTGTTTTCTCTGTATCTAAAAGGATCCTCTTCTATTTTTTCTGAAGCTGTTACACTTACCTCCTTGGTGCATTTAGGGTGGGAGCATGTTACAGTGGATGACTTAAGCTTGCATATAAAACCAGATGTAATTAATGATCCCATTTAGAACCTAAGAGTGGTTTCTCTCCTCATAAAAGCCCAGTGATTTTGCCAACAGGCTAAACATTGTGTCCATTCTCAATTACCTGGGATTTTTTTTCATAGCTGTTTATTTGGAGTAGAAGAGTAAGATGGCAGGGAAGATTCACATTGCTGAGGTCAACCCTGTGCAGGCTGCAAGGGGTTTGTGTCCATTGTAGCGTCTCAGTGGTTGAGCCATTGAGAAGCAGCAGTGTGGTGGTAGCTTGTGTCACTCTGGGTGTTTCACAAGTCACCTTCCTGAGTATAATTGTAGCAGAGACTTGAGCTTGCTGTCTGCAGGTTGGTTTTGCTGTAGTGTTGAAGTTGGACAGCAGCAGCAGTGCTAACATGCTGGGGGTCTGCTGATGACCAAGGTGGTGGAAGATGGTAGATTTTTATTGTAGTGCTTTGGTTGTTTCTAGGAAACCCATCACTGTAACTTCTGAACACTGCATATCCCTCCATTTAAATACAATGGAAAATACTTTAGCAATATGTCTATATGCTACAGCTCCAGGAATTGTGCAGCGTGCTCATATCCTTGACTTTGCTGTAGTTCTGCAATTAGGACTTTCTTTGCTCTTGTCAGCCCAAACCTGTGATTTGTGCCTTTACTCCATTTGCAAATACACAGTCTGGGAAAACAGGTTGATTTGGCTTTTTTGTATGTCTCTACCTTTCTAAAGAGTTTTGAGAGCATCTCCTGGGAAAAAAACCCCATCCTGCAAGCATAAAGTACATTTTGTAGTGTTGAGATGTGTTCAGTTCTGTGAAATTCAGTTCTTCCGTACTGAAAATTAGGTTTAACATGCTAGTTAACACTGCAACTGGGTCATATCAGTTGAATCAAAACGCGGGCACAGCTCTGAGTGTTTAAACCTGAATTTCAAACTCTTTTCACTTTCTGCAAGACAGCAAGTGTTCAGAATTAAGGGAACCTTGTAATGGCACAGCACTGGTTAGTATTCATACATCTGTTTAGAGAGTTCCCAGAGCGGTGCTCACTTTGGTGGTGATTTGGGTACTGATGGTTTTGAAAAGATATTTGAAAAACTTTGGAGGTGCCTTTGCCTCATCACGCTGGCAGAACTGCTATGAAAATGTGTCAGGATATTTTAAGTATTTGTCCAGTTGTTTTTTTCTCCTTTTTCAGTTGGGGATGGTGAGAGACGAGAAATGCTTTGTTTCTCCTTCCAAGCAAAACTTGCTTGTTCTGAGCTAGAGGGACAACAAACTTGGAGAGTGTTTTAAGCCTGTGATAAATCTGCATGCTTCTTGGTAAAAAGTGAACACTGGAGTATTTTCAGCTGAAAGAACCCTAAGCCAGAGTCATCAGGAGCTTACCAGGCATACCTTGCAAATTATCTCTGAGCAGTCCCTGTGCATTTGCTGATGTTCTGTACAGAATATGCTACAGCTGCTTGATGTACTCGTGATACTGATGTCTTGGAAAAATGCTGCGAGCTCACCACAATATTACTGTTTTCCTGTCAGCTCGTGCCTGCGATCCTGGCTGGAACAAGATACATCTTGCCCCACCTGCAGAATGTCTCTTAATATCACTGACAGCCATCACGTGAGGGAGGATCACCAAAGGGAAAATCTGGATGAGAACCTGGTCCCTGTGGCTGTAGCAGAAGGCAGACCACGCTTGAACCAGCACAATCACTTCTTCCACTTTGACGGTGAGCTAAGCAGATTTGACATCCGATGCTGTTGCCCGAATAAACGAAGGGAATGGCCTTCTGTAGACGGGAATTCTGTCCATGTTTCAACTGAAATTTAAACTGTACCTCCACTTGTGTTTGTCAAACACATAAACATTTCTTACGGTTCTTCTGTGGGAGCTCAGATACACGCCTCTGAGGTTGTCCACAGCTACAGAGATTTCTTGAAAGATTTTGTACATGTGCTGCCTTTTCCTTGGTTTGTTGTGGTTAGCAGCTTTAATGCTTGCATTTGTTCATTGCATGCCATGACGACCAACAGAACAGGAAAGTCATGTGTCTTATTTTGTTTCTAGGTGGCTGGTTAATCAGTGACAGTCAAAGAGGGGAAAAAACCCTACGTGGTGCAGTCTAAAAGTTGATCTTTCCCCTATCCCTAGCTAATGTGAGGTTGTTGAAAGTCCATTTGCCCCTCAAGTTGCAAGAAGCTTGCAGTGCCTGGTTAGGGGCAGAAGTCTGCAGAAGCTTGTTCTTTGGAGGAATCGTGTAACCGGATCAGTTTTGCATGTTGTTTTTTCAGTGGTGTGTTACAAGTACTCACAAAGCAGATGTGATTTCAGACCGTACTGAGTTCTGTGTGTGCAGACACACTTGTTCTGAAAGAGACAATTTCTGTTGCTCATCTCCCAGATATTTTTTTTTATAGCTTTGGTGTTGGTGTGTACTTGTCTTCCACAGTCTCCCACGTTTTTGATGGCAGTCTTGTTGCTTCTCAGTAGATTTTACCAGTGCAAATACTTAGCTTTGGGCTCTGTCCTTGTGGAGCTCCCATGATGTAGTTGAGATGCTGCAAACTTACAGAGTGCCCCGTTCTTCATCTGTGCTGGCTTTGCAATCTTTGGAGATTGTGGGAGAAGAATAATGGGCAGAGAAGTGTCAGATCTTTCTAGGTACACTGAGAGTGGCTGATGGCTTCTTGCACAGCTCCCAGTTTTGGGGTGCTTTAGGTCTCCAAAGGATATTTATATTTAGAATACCACTCTGGTTTTTGATAGCTGTCCTCCCCAGTGCACTCCTGTGGCTTGGAGACCCACAAAATTACCATGGAGACAGGAGGAGAAGTGGCACAGAGCAAACCCTGTGCTTATTTAAATGGAAATGCAGGAGGAGGAGGGAGCCAGCCACATGCCCTACTCTGTTGAGCCTAAGCACACAATTGCAGCATTCACTTTGTTTGGTTGCTCTGTGTCCCTTTGTAGTAGTATTTTCTCAGTGATGCTGATCCATTTTGGGACCAGATTCAGCCTGTTTAGAAGCTGGCCTGTTTTCAGTGAAATTGCTGGAGTTATTCGCGTATTCCAGAACTGAATTTGGCTCTGGATTATTTTAATTTTCCCTTTAATGGGAACATTAAAACAAGAAAATGAGGATGTTTTCTTGATCCCCTTCTGGCCCTCGGGTTGTTAAGCCACTATGACAGTGTGTTTGAAGAGAGTATCAGCAGTTACGGATTTACTCCAGCCATCTCCATGTTTGGGAGACCGTAGGGATGGATTGCACTGCAGAACTCCCCATATGTACCTTGGAGAAATACGAAGATTTATGTTAGATATATGCAGAAGTACTTCACCTGCTGAGAACCTCATATTCTTGCTTGACTTTTTTGGTGCTTTCTTATTCTTAGGCTCTCGAATTGCCAGCTGGCTGCCCAGTTTTTCAGTAGAAGTGATGCATACTACAAACATCCTCGGTATTACGCAAGCCAGCAACTCCCAGCTTAATGCTATGGTAAGACTGCTTTAATCGTTTGCACCTCAGCCTTCCTATTTGTGTTGTGGGGGGAAAGAGATACGTGTAGATGGAGAACATAAAGGGGGAAGGAAGTCCAAAACAGTGTTTAAATGCTACGTGAAAGCTGGGTTTTTTGAGTGAGAGAAGCTTTATTTTAGTGAAGTTAGGACTATGTGGTGGTTCAAATGTGCAAACGTAAAAGAACAGGTCTGGAAGCAGGTAAATGAGGGAGAAAAATTACATGTACTTTCTGTGTAGATAGGCAGGCTTTTTCTCAGCTTGTTTAGTGCAACTTCCTTAGCTTTTTTTCAGTACTTACCTTCACTCACAACTTGCAGTAGCAAAAGGTGTGAATCTGCAACCAGAGAATGTAGCTGTTGGGCAAGTGGTAGCTGATCAAACCCATTCTATAGCTTTTGATTTTTTTAGTATTTATTTTTAAGAGCACCGAGCTCCAAGATAGCTGTTTCTGTTTGAGTGTCTTGTCAGTGTGAGATGGGGCTCTCTGTGGCGCAGTCACCCCTGACTGATTCATGATGACGATAGGAGTGTTGAGGATGAAATCCCACGTTTGTTGACTTCATACATAAATACGCCAATGTAGTTCAAAAAGAGAAGGATATGGCCTCATGAGACACTTGCTTCCTTCGGTTTGAGAAGTGCTGTTTCCTTTCAGTTCTTAAAGCTACTGCATGCTGTAGCATGTTAATAAATATTCAGTGAGGGATCTCATGAAAGGGATGACATTTTCTGAATGTGAGATCTCTCCTGCAGCCTTCACTACTCTTAAAGCCCCCACAGGATAAGGGCACAATCTTTAGGGGGGTTGAGGCAGGGCAGGCAGGGAGCGGTAAGGTGTTGGCACATGATTTACTAGTTAAATATTCAGGAACGCTCCATCTGAGGTCAATTTAGTTTTTCTTTTACTGGATGCAGTGACACAAATGGGCTTTTGTTAAGGATGAGTAATGATTTCTTAACATTGTGTACTATTAAAAGTACAGTAGCAACTTCTATTAAGATGCCTACTTTAATGGGAAGGCCCAGGTTAGCAAACTATTGAAGTGTTACACATTTTTAATAGAAAATAAATGAAATTCTCCTTTGTGTTACTGAATAAAAACCTAGGGAAGTATTTGGAGGGAAAGGCCAGAGGCTGAAATGCTAAATCAGAGGGTTTGATCACAAGTTAGTAGAATGGAGAGTTAGGTATGCTGTAGTTAGAATCGTTTAGGTTGGAAAAGACGTTTAAGATCATCAAGTCCAAGTTGTTTGTTTGAACTCACTGTTAGCTGGTGCATACTTTTTGATTTGCTCTCAAAACTCCTTCCACCCTTCTTTTCTTCTTCTGGTTGTTCTCATTCCTCCCCCCTGCCCCTGTAACTTTCAGCATTAGTTAAAATACAGATTTTAATATTTAATGAAGTCTAGCTGTTGGACTCTAAAAGCGTATTATTTGTCTGCCCTCTTATCTATTTAATTTGGATATTACTTAAGTAACTTGAAATTCAGTAATAACAGTTCCCTGACAATTTGGTTTAATTTACTTGAACTTTCAGACTCTATTAAACTGGTTTGTAGACAGGTGGCTGGAGAGAGTGGGTTAGTAACATTTATTCTACTTGTCCTTACCAGTACCATTTTGGAACCCATCTGGGACAAGGAGAAATGATTTTTTTTTTTCAGTGTTGATCTAACTTCCAGTCACTCATGAATTTTGTATAGATCTTTG
Organism: Egretta garzetta; assembly: GCF_000687185.1. Taxonomy (NCBI): domain Eukaryota; kingdom Metazoa; phylum Chordata; class Aves; order Pelecaniformes; family Ardeidae; genus Egretta; species Egretta garzetta. The sequence continues at coordinate 1,027,528 of NW_009260400.1, read as the reverse complement.
TTTAAAAAAGCTGTCATAAAAAGAAGGTTGGGAAGCTTTTGAAGCCTTTGTGCATCTACAAGCACTGTTCAGGAACCTAAATTTTCAGGACCATGTGGTGTCTCCATAGGAGTTCCAGTTTTGCTGTTGGCTTCAATGGATTCAAAATATTGCCCTGTAAATCAGTGCCAGCATGGGTTTTCTTTCTCTTGTTTTTCTTTCTGTGTGTGGGTTATCCTATCATAAACAGCATCTTTGAGCTGTTCATTTTTCTATCTCTTTCTGCTGAGGTGTACTTACCAGCTAACTTTGATGTGCTGCCGATACTGACTGTATAAACCTTGTTTTCTCCAGGCCCATCAGATTCAGGAGATGTTCCCTCAGGTTCCTTATCATTTAGTCCTACAGGATCTGCAGTTAACCCGTTCCGTAGAGATCACCACCGACAACATCTTAGAAGGGCGCATCCAGGTACCTTTCCCCACACAGGTAAGTCATAACACCATGCACCTAAAATGCCTGACTTATTTTCTTATCCCAGAACTGAGTGAGGGGAATGAGGCAAGTTGAAGCACTGGTGAATCCAGCTTAGGTTAATGCAATATTACTCTTCAAAATTTACCTATATGAAGATGTTGCAGTTGGAAGCGCCAAACCAGTTTTGGTACTCTAGTGTATGTTGTATCTCCGTGTTGCAAGGTCTGACTCAATTGGAATGTCTCCCAGTGGTGTGTGATTGAGGTGCACGCATCTGTTCCTTGCTGCAGCCCTTAGAAGAAGGCCTTCTAATATATTGGGGTGGGTCTCAGGTATGCTCTAGCATTATCCATTTGTAATACAGGGTATTTTCTTTATGAAGGAGAGTCGGAGTCTATCACCCATGCCCTATAGCTTGCCCCTTGTTGCTGTGATTGGACTGCAGGATGCGTGAAGTGCTTGCCTATACAGTCTCAAACATGTTATATAGTGCCAAATTCTAGTAAAGAAACCCTCCAGATTTGTTTTTTCTCTGTTAAAATCTCTGTAAATGCAGTATATTCAGTCATGTACCAAAAATATACTGAAAATGTCCTAGCTAGACTGGAGACAAATATTTGCTCAGTTAAAGCAGCTCTTCTCAGTTGCTCTTGTGCAGAGCCTTTAGAACATTTCCAGTTGATTTCTCTGCTGACAGATAATTGAATTGTACCACTTAGGAGGGTTTTCTGCAAAGAAAGTAGTCGGCAAAATGATGCTTTGTTCTTAATTAGCGATAGCAGGTTTCAGTAAAGCAGTCTGTTAATAAGAATATTGAATTCTGGTTCTGTGCACATCAGATAGTTCTATTATCTGGAGTCTGTGTGTGGGGAAGCAGAGAGAATTCTCTTTCAACACAGTGCATTCTGTTTATTGCTAACTTATGTGTTTCTAAATTGAACATAACACATGACGTTGCAGAGGGCAGAGTCTGAATGCGTTCAAAGAACTCGGTTTTGGTTTGCCATTTCACACACTGTATTAAACCCATGATGTTTGCATTTCAGCGTGCAGATAGCATTAGACCTGCATTGAACAGTTCTGTGGAGCGGCACGGTACTGATCAGGAGGATACTGAAACTGCCACCCAGGTAATTTGGCAGAAAAGTGGGCAAAAAGCACAATTAGAAGCTGCATGGACAGCTAAGTGCATTTTGTTCCGTACAAGGTCAGGTTGATGGCAGCCCTTCTTTGCATTTCACACCAGAACTAATGCTGTCAGGCAACTCACGTAAGCCACCAGCATGGTGCTCCTGTAAAGAATTATCTGTGTGCTTTTCTTTTTCCTCCCTGAAGAAAAGTGCTCCCAAGTGATACAAAACAGGAAAATAAGCTCTGTTCACGTCTGGTCAGGCCCATGCCCATCTGTGGAATAGGAAGAGCAGGACGCTTTGCTCTTCCCCTTCGTCTTCCCATTCCCATTCTGTATGTCTCCAGACACTTCCCTTTAAAGTAGTATTTTTCTTCTGGGTATAAGAATTCTTTTGTGTTCTGGAGGAAGCACATGGAGCCATGGGGAGCTTCGGTGCCAATGGAGTGGGATACAAATGGGACCAGGAGATAACAGTCCTTTTACATACAAAGCATGATAATGGTTTTTGCTGTTCTTCACTAAGGGCTTTATTAAGCAGCGTGTGCTAGCTAGAATGTGGCAGGAAGAAAAAAAATTAGCCTGCAAGTAGAATGGGGTCTCATTCCACTTCTGTTTTCCCTGACTGTAGAAGCAAAATTGTGAGGGTTTCTGTTTTATAAACCTCCCTTTCTTTATAAACCTCCTCCTCCTTTCCAGTGGAAATTGGCTTAGAAAGAGAGTGAACTTGAGGTGTGTGACTTTCTGCTTCTGCAGCCTTTAATAACCTAAACAGCCACCCTGTTACTCACCTGAAACTGAACTGTGGTAGCTCCCTCGTTAGCAGGTTGCAAGACAGAAGAAACTTTGGTTTGGTTTCATACTGCAGTTGGGGCTGAAGAAGTGGTGGGGATTGGTTCAGGCACTTGATAAGAGCCTGGGGTAGGAGATGCAGAACTGCAGGAATGAAGATCTTGGTCTGGGTCTAGCAACTCTTCAGTAACTTTGTGGGTTAACTTGAAGGTTTTGGTGGCGTTTTCCCTGTTCTTTATGAGTAACACCTCCCTTTCTACAAATGGTATCTAACTAATTTTCCTGAGCTTGCTACTGGGCTTCAAATGCCACTTTGAATGATTGTGTTGCTGTTCACCTTCCTTCCTGCCTGGTGCTACATGCGTCTGCCCTTCCTTCTACAGAACTTAGAATCATTTGGTTGGAAAAGACCTTTAAGATCATCAAGCCCAACCGTACCTGTCCACTACTAAACCATGTCTCTAAGCACCTGTCTTTTAAATATGTCCAGGATGGTGACTCGACCCCTTAACTGGGCAGCCCCTTCCAGTGCTTGACAAAACCTTTTGGTGAAGGAATTTTTCCTAATGTCCAACCTAAACCTACCCTGGCACAACCTGAGGCCATTTCCTCTCATCCTATTGCTTGTTACTTGGGAGAAGAGACCAACACCCACCTCGCTACAACCTCCTGTCAGGTAGTTGTAGAGCTATTTTCAAGTTGTTTCAACTTGAAAACCTGCGAGTGGTGTTCATACCATGTCATACTTATGTCATCGAGCATGTGCTCTCCAATAGTGACATCTTCTTGCTTTGAATTGCACCTAAGCACTTTGCTTGACTGATGTCTTTTAGATGGAGTGAATGGGGGTTTGGATGGAGAATGTATTTTTGGTTTGTAGAATAGGACAGTGATAGCCTGGAGATATGTGAACTGTTGTGAATTTCCTGCAGCTGAGTGGGGCTGCTGGTGGCTGCGTGGTGGGGGGATGAACTCTGTGTCCTCTGCGCAGGTTTTTCTGGATGGATATTTACTGTGCTAGATGGGATTCATAGGCAAAGGCTGAAGTGGGAGATGGAGGCTGCCATGCACTGAGAGAAACTTGGTGCTGGGTAGTGTCATGGAAGCTCCAGGTGCTGCTGCCCTCCCCCTGCCTCATAAATGCTCTGTCCATTTAGTGTTAACTTAGGCTGGTGTCAGATGAGCTGATCACTCTTGTTATGCAGCCGCAGAGATCCACCTAGGAGTCAGGCTTGCTCACCTCCTTGCTATGGATAGTATTTCTGTTGTGGAGAGGAGACTTGGGAGCCTAGGGGTGTCCGTCCTCTAGGAAAATCCCATCACTACTGTGTCTTTCCGATTTTTATTTCAGTTTTTAACTGCGTACCTGGTGTATTGCAGATGTTCTCTTTCTTCTTGCCAGAAGAATATGTTGCAGTAGGCAGTCAAGCTCTTGTCTGTGTGGAACAGTCTAGCAGCAAATGAGCTACGTCAGCAGGCTGCGCTTGATTTTTAAGGTTTTTAAAAGCAAGTGTGAAGGGACATAAGAAGCCATCATCATCATCTCTGGGTGAGACTTGAATTTCCAAATCGTGGATAGACGTAACTTCACACCTTATGACACAGTCCCTGAGAGAGGCTGTGGCAGCTCTGGTTGCTTTGTGCTGCAGCCTTAGAGTCAGTCTTACAAGCTTTCCATCTCTTTTCTTCTTTATTTTTTTTTTTAAATCAACATACCCACTGAGGATTTTTCTAGATCTCCAACAGCGAGTGGCAGACCCGCTGGAGTTCTGCTTGTTGGAAAGAACATTTCTTGGGGCAGCTAACCTGCTCAAATAAAAGCACCCTTCATGAGAAGCATAGGTTTTCCTCTGTGCCATAGGTCATATTGTGACTTAAGATGTTTGAATTCTAGATAGAATTAAGATAATGACTGATATCCCTCCACCTCCCAAATGTAGCTTATGGTTTTGGGGTGTCAGTGCTGACATAAGGTAAGGGTAGTTTAGAGACATCTCTGAGCACCATCATGGTATAGATCATGTTAAAGGTTTGTGATATACTGCTCTAAACATTGGCTACTTCTGACAGTCCTGGCCGGGACACTTAGCAAGATGCTGTGAAAATGCATGGCGATGCTAATGCTTCCAGCACTGTGCCCCATGCTCTGCCTGCTCGTGCTCCACCCCATCACATTTACCCTCCCTCCCCTCTTTTCCGACTCTGCTGTTGCTTCCTATATGAGGAGATCCCAGAGCAGCTATAGCTATTTTCTGCAAGCTTGTCTTTTCATGTGCTAAAATGTATTTAAAGATTATCCTTTACATTTTCGTGTGTGTGTTTATCTGTTTCTGTAATCCTGGGAGCAGATTGGGTAGGACTGCTCAGATCTAACTAAGCTGTTGTTGGAGCCACTTCTGAGGCATCCCATGGCTTTCATGAACCTACCTCTTTTTCTCTCGGAGCCTGAAGGAGGAGTGGTTTCTGTACTGTACAGGTTTCTCCATCTGAGAGCTGCTGTCATACTTAGGCTTGTCATAAACTTTACTGCAATTAGTTTTGATATTTTTGTCTGCAAAACCTCCTCAGTAACCGCTTTTATGTTCAGATAGAAGAACAGGCTCATGGGTATTGATTTTTCATCTTTGTAATGTTACCAAAAAGAAAAAGCTGAGGTGAGCTTGCTTGCATCTTCTGCTACAAATGGCCCAGGATAAAAAAAAAAAAAAGGGATTTTCTCTGAATGTCAGCCATAACGAGTGCCCTCCTCGCTGCTTTGCCCAGCAGAGCGTCCCTTTCCTGTGTCTGCCTGTGTGGTAATGGAAAGCGGCACTCGGGTTGCTCCATACCTGTTCTTCTGGGCCTGCTGAGGTCATCTTGGCCCTGGGTAAAATCCACAACATCACCCTGTGGAGCTCTTGCTTCCTCCCCTGGGATGTGGCATTGCGGTCCCACAGTACCTCGTTGCATTATCCCAATGCATTTGTGCGTGCCGTACAGGGAACCCTTCCCCAGCATGCTGGAATGTGCTGAAATAGGCTGAAGATGTACTTCTGTTTGAGGTTGCAGCGTTCCTACTGCCCCGGCTTGGGCCCTGGCCTTCCTGCTTGGCCCCCTTTTAGCGGCATTTGTCTTTGTTTTCCCTCTCTGAAGATGTTGCCGGTACGTCTCTAGGGCTTTGGCATGACTCCGCTTGTTTTGCACATCAGCTGCCGAAACGCGTGCGCGTTGCAGGCTGTAATGCTGCTGGAGCCTGGGCAGCAGTCGCCCTGTAGTGCCCACGCCACCAGCTGCCGAGGCTCCTGCGGTGGCTATGCCAAAGGCCCAAAACTAGGCAGTAGGAGCTGACTTGGCTAATACCTCTCTGATGCATCCTACTTGTTCGAATAATCCTCTGGGATACCAAATGATGGGTAAACCCTTAAGCCTTTTCGTTGAGGTGATTTGTTTCTTGATGCTACCACGCTTAGTAACGTCTTGCTTTTCCATCACCGAGCTGATCCGATCGTATATGACAGGATGCAATCGGGATATGCTGTTTCACCTACGCTAGCTCACCAGCGTCATCGTTCATCAGCTCAATTTTCACGTTAGCGTTGTTGGCCAGCTGTCAAGGGTGAAGAGGTGCTGTGTGCGGGGCTGCCAGCTCCTGTTATTGACACGCTGTGCTCGGGACAGTTGCCAGCCTTGTTCCAGCAGCCTGAAAACACGATAATTCGGGTGCTGCGGAACGTGGTGAACCGAAGCTTCATGAAGTCCCTTCTCAAGCACGCATCCTTTTTGCAAATACATTTGCTATTCTTCCCTCGGGATATGGATTTCAGGTTTTGAAATTCTTTACTGTTGTGTTGCTTGTCAAGTCAGCTGCAAAATCTGTTTCAAATGCCCCATTTTCATAGAGCATTAATTATGAGTAATTAATGTTTGAGATTACTTTCAAAGATGGCATGAAAGATACAGCATTATAGAATACAGGCTCTTTGAACGTGTTTTGAAATAGCTTTGTTCTGTATTTGGCTGGGGTTTTCAAAGGCACCCAAGGGAACTGGGTGCAGCAGGTGAGAGTCTGATTTCTTCCAATGCCTCAGAAAATGACAGTTCTTTGTAGCTTATCAATGTGATACAGAGAAGCCCTGTTAGCAAATTTTGCAAAGACTTTACGGCTTTTTTTATCCTTTTCTCTTAGACTGAGAGAGTGCCACTTGAACTCAACTCAAGACTGGAAGAAATGGTGGAATTCAGCGAAATGGAAGCAGAGCCCAGTGAAGCAGAAGATTTTGAGGCCAGGGGAAGTCGCTTTTCCAAGTCAGCTGATGAAAGGCAGCGTATGTTGGTTCAGCGGAAGGAGGACTTGTTGCAGCAAGCTCGAAAGTACGTTCCTTCCTAAAATTCCAGCCTGGTCACTCAGTTATAGTCCCCCAGAATGGGTTTCAAATGGATTATGACCACTGAGAGCCTGGGTTGATGCAAAAAGTAGTCAGAGGAATGAGTACATCTGCTACAGCAGGCTCAGGCTCAGGATGCTGTTTTAAGACAACCGTTGCTGATAAACCCAACTCTGAAATAGCGTCATGTGTCCCAGCACAGCTTCCAAAGGGGTTGTTCCAAACCTCTTTGAAATCAGAAGACGATTCCTCCAGCTCAATGGGCTTTAGTTTGAGCCTGTACTAAGTGAGAATGCATTACTTGTGTTGAGCCCTCTGGTCCCCTTTAGCTTGTCTCCTGGCACAGGTATCAGCCCACACTGCTGTTATGGCTGAA
>NW_009260400.1:1020025-1020398 GCF_000687185.1 Egretta garzetta | reverse complement strand
TCTTCCCAAATACAGAGCGAGCGTCTTAAGCACGAAGCAGCACAGAGTTGACAGCTGACCGCTTACTAAAGCATGCTGGAGGAGCTCATGACCAGCAAGTCAACAGCGCTGAAGAGAGAGTGACGAACTTTCTTTTAGCCCAGTTACTAATAGGTGTCATAGGTAGAATTTAACTTTTTTCACGTGCGTTCCAGTCATTTTGGTGAACTCTACTAGGGTCCAGTTGCTGATTAAAAAGAGAAGGAAAAATGCCGTAGTGGTGTAGAGAAAACTCTTCAGCATTTGTAACAAGTTTTGTCCCTTCCCTTGTATCGCAGGGAGACTACTGGAAGGGTCTACAAAACCTACACTGAATTATCCCTCCTTTGGTGTT
>NW_009260400.1:1013101-1018319 GCF_000687185.1 Egretta garzetta | reverse complement strand
CAAGGCAGCTGCAAAATCTGCTTCAAAGGCCCCATTTTCATAGAGCATTAATTATGAGTAATTAATGTTTGAGATTACTTTCAAAGATGGCATGAAAGATACAGCATTATAGAATACAGGCTCTTTGAACGTGTTTTGAAATAGCTTTGTTATTTATTTGGTTGGGGATTTACAATGACCGCAGTGTATTTGGCTGGGGTTTTCAAAGGCACCCAAGGGAACTGGGTGCAGCAGGTGAGAGTCTGATTTCTTCCAATGCCTCAGAAAATGACAGTTCTTTGTAGCTTATCAATGTGATACAGAGAAGCCCTGTTAGCAAATTTTGCAAAGACTTTACGGCTTTTTTTATCCTTTTCTCTTAGACTGAGAGAGTGCCACTTGAACTCAACTCAAGACTGGAAGAAATGGTGGAATTCAGTGAAATGGAAGCAGAGCCCAGTGAAGCAGAAGATTTTGAGGCCAGGGGAAGTCGCTTTTCCAAGTCAGCTGATGAAAGGCAGCGTATGTTGGTTCAGCGGAAGGAGGACTTGTTGCAGCAAGCTCGAAAGTACGTTCCTTCCTAAAATTCCAGCCTGGTCACTCAGTTATAGTCCCCCAGAATGGGTTTCAAATGGATTATGACCACTGAGAGCCTGGGTTGATGCAAAAAGTAGTCAGAGGAATGAGTACATCTGCTACAGCAGGCTCAGGCTCAGGATGCTGTTTTAAGACAACCGTTGCTGATAAACCCAACTCTGAAATAGCGTCATGTGTCCCAGCACAGCTTCCAAAGGGGTTGTTCCAAACCTCTTTGAAATCAGAAGACGATTCCTCCAGCTCAATGGGCTTTAGTTTGAGCCTGTACTAAGTGAGAACGCATTACTTGTGTTGAGCCCTCTGGTCCCCTTTAGCTTGTCTCCTGGCACAGGTATCAGCCCACACTGCTGTTATGGCTGAAATTACTTTTTGGGATTTTTACGAAGCAGCACAGAGTTGACAGCTGACCGCTTACTAAAGCATGCTGGAGGAGCTCATGACCAGCAAGTCAACAGCGCTGAAGAGAGAGTGACGAACTTTCTTTTAGCCCAGTTACTAATAGGTGTCATAGGTAGAATTTAACTTTTTTCACGTGCGTTCCAGTCATTTTGGTGAACTCTACTAGGGTCCAGTTGCTGATTAAAAAGAGAAGGAAAAATGCCTTAGTGGTGTAGAGAAAACTCTTCAGCATTTGTAACAAGTTTTGTCCCTTCCCTTGTATCGCAGGGAGACTACTGGAAGGGTCTACAAAACCTACACTGAATTATCCCTCCTTTGGTGTTACTGGGCTACCTACGCGTTTGTTTTTTTTTTTCTTTCACACTGAAATGCCTTCATGTAAATAACTGGGGGTGTGACGCCTTTTAAGGGTTCGCCTGTAAAGAGGCTTGCTCCTAGAATAATTCTTCCTTTATATTTGAAAAATTTCATTTAGGGAGACAAAGTATTTTTGACTTACTGGTTCCCTTCCTTGTGTTGAAGACCTGTGAAATTGAAAACTGCTGTGTTTTGTCACTGAGTGTAAAAATTCATTGGGATGTTAACTCTGGCAGCTGCTTCCTTGGGTTTTTGCCTTCTCTCACACTTTGCAGCCCTAGTGCCCCTTCTGTCAAAGGCTTACTTGTCACCAGGGAGTGACTTCTTGTCGTGGGTGCTGCCAGCATCTTACAAGTGGTGGAATAACGGGGGAAGAGAGATCCAGACCGGCAGTCTCAGTGAATTGCTCTGCGTTAAGAGCAGAGCCCCCGCATTTAGAATTGGCTCCCTCCCACGGTCACAAGGATCTTGTGCAAAAACTAAGAGCTTCTGCCAACTCTGGAAAACCTATCGTAGCTTACAGGGGTTTTGTTTTTTTGAGTATGTAGCTTGTGTGCGCTTTTATCGAAGTATTTTCCTGATTTCAGTGTGCCTTGCACCCTCCCTAACTTTGTGGATGTACCAGCAAAATATTTTCCAGGGCCAAAGCGAGGTGGGCGCTACTCACCCATCTTTTCCTTTTTCCTCTTGCAGGCGTTATTTAAACAAAACCTCCGATGAGGAGCTGACCACAGAGAAGCCCTCTCCTCTGCCCGAGGGAGCATCCGCCGATCCTGTCACCCTGCGTCGCAGGACGCTCGCTGCTGCCGCCGAACGGAGACTTCAGATGCAGCAAAACTCTTAGCGCTCATTGCCCCTCCTTCCTCCTCCTCGTGAGCAATGTTGAATAAATGAATTAAACACACACACACAAAAAAGCAACCACCCTGCGCTCTCTATACCAGCAGGAAAGTGTCTCTTCAGAGTTCAGCTAGCTGTGCTGCTGAGCGAGCTGGCTGCCTCTCTGCTGTATAAAGCATGTGGTCTAATAATGTTTGGACAGCTGACAAATTAACCTTTTTTGTAATATTTTCTATGTGACGCTGATCCCCTCCACAAACGAAAGGTGATTTCTAAACCAGGGGCGTGATTTCTGCAGCTAAGCAGGAGGAATGGGCTGACTGTGCAGCAGAGGCTGGGCAAAAGCGTGTTCCAAACTAGCAGCTGCGGCTGTGCAGGTCGCGGAGGGCACTGCCGTCTTCAGTGCGAGAGCAGGGAGTGTCGCTCCAAGAGGGAAGAAAGCTAACTGCTAAAAATGTGCAGCAAACCCTGTGTTAGATGAGCAGGCGCCCACTCTTCAGTCCCTGTTAGTGTCGACACTGAAGGGTGTTACGTAGGCTGGCTTGAAGGGCTGGGGTGGCGTTGCTGGGAAGTGGGTTCTGAGACTGGATAGAAGGTGTCTAGCTACATAACGCAGGAAAAAATGAAATGGTGAATTGTGCAGCGAGGCGCCGATTCACATCGATTCCAGCAGCGTAAAATAGGTTTGTTTACCGTTGCTGGGCTCTTCTGCACTGGCAGACGTCTGGCTCTGTTTGCTCCCCAGGGCTGTGCTACTTTTCGTTGCCTTTTATGGCCAGAAACAAGTGAGAGATGGAGGGGAATCAAGTGAAGAAGAGGGGGCGTAAGGCGAGGTTACAGCCCCTGCAATTCAGTGTTACCAAAAGCCGAGGGAGCATGATAGAAAAACCTGCCTGTCCTGGACTCCAGAGCAACTTGGATGGGACTTCATGGAGATAATGCCAATATCTTGCTTTTTGTTTCTTTTCTTTTCTTTTTTTTTTTTTTTTACCCCCACAACTTCACCCTGAGTTTATTCAGAAAGACTGGAGGGTCTGGGGCAGCCGGACCTTAGGCCGGCCGCAGCCCAACCTGCTAAACCTCTGATTTTTCTAAAGAACCTCTGACACAAGACCCACTCGGAGCCGCCGCCGCTAGCTTGCATAGTTGAATTTTACATGGCAATGACTTAATTTTTAAACCTCTGAAGAGTGAGTTCTCCTATTGCTGTCCTTTAGAAGGAGCCCAGTATTATCTAGAATTGTTGGTAACTTTTTTTACTGTTGGTTTCTAGGACAATTGAAGGTGCGTTTAATGAGAGGAGTTGCGTTGATGTTTAGGTGAAAATAATTTATTTCAATAAAACTCTTTGGGGAAGCCTTACCTTGCAATGCTATTAGTAAACTTCAAGGAATTTTTTTTGAGATCTTTGGTTTTGCTCAGAGCACAGCTGTTTTGGTTTTATTGTTCAAAAAAAAACCCCAAACCCCAAAATAAAATCTTGGTCATTGTTGGAAATTGGCAATTTCTGCCGTGTGACTTTTCACATTCCTGACATGCATTCAGTTTCGAAATGTGGTGCCTGTGCTTCGGTTCCCCTTTGGTTCCCCTTTCTATCGCGATGAAAGGGGGCCCAGCCGCCTCACACCTGGTTTAGCCGCCTTTTCCCAAGCCTCGGGTTGCAGAGCGGTGATTGCTGCTGGAATTCAGTCGCACTGTGAATGTGGGAATGGAAGAGAAATGGCATCTTGAGAGGGACTGTAAAAATAAAGTGGGATTTTGAACTGTCTGGCAGCACATGGGAGGGATGAGAGCTGTTGCACGCGTGAACAGGATGGAGTTTGGGTCGTTATTCAAGCAGCAGGGTTGGTGTCCCTCAGGGAGTGCAGACAGGAGAGGAGGAACCAGCACAGAAATCCTTCCTGGGGCTCCGGGTTTCCTTGAGTTCCTCCTCCTCCTCACTGAATTTCTGGGAGTTTTTTGTACGTGATGATGGATTTTTGTAGATGATGATGCAAAATGACTCCAGCTTCATCTCATCAGAGGGGATGCCTGCAGCCAGGACAGCTTTTGACTTGGTTTTGGGCTTGAGCTGGCTTTGGGCTTGCAAGGTCTCCACCACCTTGGTATGTCCTCTTGCTGCCTGCCCGCCTTCCTGGGGAGGGAGGGCTGTGCCCTGGGGAGGTTTTGTTCCCCCTCCTCAGACACAGGAGATGAGGAGCCCCTGGTTCCCCGGGGCTTGGCTGGGCAGCAGCACCGCACAAACCACCTCCACCTACTTCTGGTGCTCCCTGAGCTGTGTGGCATCTCAGCCACCTTGAATTTCATCACTACAAGACAAAAAAAGATAAATAAAATCAATCCTAGATTTCTTAGGTTTGTGCTGGCCTGGAAAGGGGCTGGTGAAGCAGCTCTTCTCAGCCACCAGCCCTCTCTCTACGTGCTGGAGTCCAGTCCTTTGCCAGCAGCAGATCGAAGGAGCTGCCAGTCCGTCCCACACAAACCCCTCCTGCAACAGAGATGGGTGCAGGGGCTGCCCCCCCCCTGCCTGGGTGGAGGGAGCCTCCTGCGAGGAACCTGGTTGGGGATGTTTGGGCTATTCTTGGGCTATTCTTTCCGGACTTCTCCTCTTGTTGGATTCCTGACCTTTTCCCAGCAGCTCTTCCCTTTGCTCTGGCAGGAGTGGGCCCCGCCCAGCCGCCTGTTCGTGTCCTTGCCTGCGGCCCTGTTGCAAAACGCCCTACTTGAGCCGTGAGAGGCTGGTTTGTGTGGAGGAGGACACGGACGTCTCGACTGGAAAGGGAAATCATCCGAGGAGAAGCCTGATGGACTTCCCTGGTGCCGATATGAGCTACTTCTGGATGGCTGCGGACAGCAGGAGCCTTGCAGAAACGGCGTCGGTCGGGAGGCGCTGCCGCGTGGCGGAGCAGCTTTTCTGCCCAGCCTGGCCTCGCACGGGCCAGCGGCGTTGGAGCTCGATGGGGCGGCCCAGTGCAGAGCTGCGCCAGGGGTGCCGGCTGCCTGGGAAACCTTCCCTGCGGCTCCCTCAGCAGGTCCTGCCGGGCCT
>NW_009260400.1:1011729-1013089 GCF_000687185.1 Egretta garzetta | reverse complement strand
AACCGGCTCCCAAGCGTCCCAACTGTGACCACTGAACCTGACGCTGGCGTGCACAGGAGCCGGGGGACCCGGGATGAAGGAGAATGCAAAAAAAAACCCCAAATAGTGAAAAAACCCCAAACCCCAAACTGTGAGAAAAACCCAAATTGTGAAAAAAATCCCCAACCCCAATGAAGCCCGACGTGCTCCTGCAGCAGGGAGAAACTCCACTTTCTGGGAGAACCTTCCTCATTTCCTTAGGGGGGAAAAGCTTTGTGTGCTGTGGGGTTTCTGGTGTTGCCAGAGGATGAAGGCCTCACCCTGATGACTATCTTTGCATTCCCAAAAGAAATAAAAATATTTTCTTGCCTGGGGGGATCTTTGCTCCCAGTGATGCTCTGCAGCGATCCAAGGCGTGTGGAGGGACTTCCATGAGCGATGTCCCCACGATTTACACCCCATTCTTAGCTCAGCCCCTGCTGCCTGTGCTACCAGCAGCAAATCCCCCCCTCCACCACCCCCAGCCCCAAAATGTGATATTTTTTTTTTTTTATTATTTTTTGTCCTCCTCCCTGGGGAAGGAGGCAGGGAGGCGCGGGGGGAAAGAAGCAGGCGGAGGCGCGGGGGGGGGAGCCCGGGGTACAGACAAACATTCTCTTTATTGAGCTACACATGAATTTTTCCATTAGTCAGAGAAAGAGATTGGCAGTGTGTAATATATCACAGAAACCTCACTGATTGGTAATAGAAAGGCTTAGAAAGACCTGGCGCTTTATATATATATATATATATAATATTTTGATTTTTTTTTCCTTTTTTTGTTTTTAGTTTCCTCTTTATTTATCCATTTTCTTTTAAACAGGTGTGACTGCTCTTCTTCAGCAAAGGTAACTCATAAAAGTGGAACCGTGAAGATGCCTGATTACTAATCAAAGTAGAAATGACGACAGATTGGTCATGAAAACGGTGGCTTCAATGTAAACACTACATTCGAGTTTTGTTTTGTTTTTTATTTTTTAAATTCTTTTTTGTGGTTTGTGTGTTTTTTAAAATTTTTAAATTATTTTCCTTCTTGCTTTTTTTTAAAGTTGGTTTTTAAACTTTTTTTTTCTTTTTTTTCTTTTTTTTTTTTCTTTTTTTTCTTTTTTTCAGCACAAACATCCCCACATGAGAGAGAAAAAACACCATTCACTAAACGGGAGAGAGGGCTGGGGCAGGGCAGGGGGGGGGAAGAGAAAAGCAGCACGAAAAAGCATTCACTGGGAAGAGTTAAAAATTAATAAAAACCAAACAAAAAAAATATATACCCTAAACAAAAAAAAAAAAAAAGAAGAAAATAAAATATAGATATGTATAACCCTCCCCGCGGCCCCCGCTCCGC
>NW_009260400.1:1010574-1011607 GCF_000687185.1 Egretta garzetta | reverse complement strand
AAAGTTAAAAATTAAAAAAAACCAAACAAAAAAAAAAAATACCCTAAAAAAAAAAAAAAAAAAAGAAGAAAATAAAATATAGATATGTATAACCCTCCCCGCGGCCCCCGCTCGTCCCGCGGGGGGCTGAAGGGAGGAAGCCTGTCCGGCGTGGGCGAGCTGTGCTTTTGGATCCAAACCTGGAGAATGAGCGGTGACTCGGAGCAGGGAGTTGTTAAACCAGGAGGGAATGAAAATGGGGGGGGCAGAATCCGGCCGGCTCCTGGCTAGCGAAGGCCTTGGCCTTGAGCTGGGTGGGAATTCAAACAAGCCCCTCCCCAACCCAAAAACCCCAAACCCCGGCGAGGCTGCTCCCACTGCAGCCTTCGTCCCAAACCGTGATGGGAAACGAGAGACCATCCTCTTGTTGCTGTTGTTGTTTCCCTTTTTGGCTACAACACGTGGCCAGGGGGGAGTTCTCAATTTTTTCCCCTCCTTTTATTTATTTATTTTTTTTTTTTAAAAAAGTATCTTTTAGTTTCTTGAGGCCTGGGCTGGGGGCAGCAGCTGGGCTGGGGTCAGGCAAGGGCAGCCCGGCCTTCCCCACGCTGGAAATAAAAATAATTAAGAAATAATAATAATAAGTAGCAATAATTATTATTTTAAAAGCCAACCCACAAAATTAATTATAATAATAATAATTAAAAAATAAAACCCCATGATCAAATAACTCATGGGAGGAGAAGCCCCCCCTGCACCAGTGCATGGGCATGGTGGGGGCACGGGCAGGATCTGGCCCCGCTTTGGCCATGGGGCAGCCCCGGGAGATGCCCCTGTGCCCCCACTGCCCCAGGCAGGTCCCAGTGCCCTGTGGGGGGGCCCTCGGGAGCAGCTGGGGTAGCGGGGCTGGGCAGAGCCCCCCAGCCCCCGGGGTCTCCCCCCAGGCGTGACACCAGGGAGGGTGCGAGGAGGGGTCCGGAGCCGGCCGGGGGAACGGGGTCTGCCCACAGCTCCTTCAGGCAAACTAAAATGGTGGGTGTGGAATTTTTTTTTT
>NW_009260400.1:1009922-1010486 GCF_000687185.1 Egretta garzetta | reverse complement strand
GTCCGGGGGAACGTGGTCTGCCCACAGCTCCTTCAGGCAAACTAAAATGGTGGGTGTGGAATTTTTTTTTTTATATATATATATACGTATCTATATAATTTTTCCTTATGCCTTTTTATTTACCAACTTGCATGATTATGATTACGATTTTTTTTTCTCTCATTCAATCTTTTTTTTTCTTTTTGTTTCACCTTTTTTTTTTTCCCCGCGCGCGCATGTGTTCGTGTGTGTCTGTGTGTGGTTGCGTTGGGTTTTTGTTGTTGGTTTGTTTTTTATTATTATTTTTTATTTTTTTGTTTCTTTTCTCTCCTGGCGCCGGGACCGCCACCCAAGAAGTCGCTTTGCGCCGCGGGGGTCAGTACAAGCCGCAGCCCCGCAGGTTGTTGGCAATGATGATGTCGGTGACGGCGTCAAATACCACCTGGATGTTGTTCGTGTCTGTGGCGCACGTCATGTGGCAGTAAATCTCCTTGTTGGGGGAGCGGTTTTTGCTTTCGAATTGTGCTTGGATGTAGGCAGCTGCGTCCTCGTAGGTGTTGGGACCTGCAGGCAGAGGTGGGGGGG
>NW_009260400.1:1002674-1009831 GCF_000687185.1 Egretta garzetta | reverse complement strand
CCCCCGCCATCTCCCTCCTTTTCTCCCGCCTACAGTTTTCCACCCCATGTTGCCTCATTTCCTCCATCTTTCTGCCCAAAATTGTGAGCACCTGGGCTCTGTTGGAGACTCCTCCCTCCCCAGGTGTTGCCCCTTCACCCTCCCTGCCCCGCTCCCCTTTTTCCTGCCAGGGAAGAGGAGAGCTGTGGCTGGCTGGGCTGCAGGGATGCTCCTCCTGCCATCACTGCTGCCCTGGCATCTCTGGTGAGTCCCCATGGTGCCGTCCCACAGCACCCGTCCCGAGGGTGTGCGGGGGGGAAGAAAGGCTGGGGGGCCACAAGGCCCCCCAGCTAGGCAGGCAGGGGGAGGGTTGGTGGTCACTCCAACACCACCCATGGGTGCTGGCTCTGTCCCCTTAGTGAGGCTGAGCCCCTCTGTGTGCTGGGTGGGGGTCTTGCCCTGGGCTCTGGGGTGGGTGAGGGGGTTGAGATAGGGCAGGAGCCCCTCGGAGACCCACTGTCATCCACTTGCCCCGTGGACCAGGGGAGTTCAGCTTTTGTAAGGCAGGCTAGAGAGGAGCCAGATGTTTGAGCCAAAAAATGTGCATTATTGCATTAAGCTGCTTACGGCAGCGAGCGTGGCTGCGCCTGGCCCCTCGTGGGAAGCCACAAAGCCTGAATTATGCCCCTGAAATCGCCTTTGCAAGAGCTGCTATTATCTGGAGATTTATTTTCCTTTTCCAGCTTGTTGGTTCCCCTCCTTCCTGATGCGGCGAGTGGCCGGTGCCACCAGGCTGTCCCTCTCCCTGGGGTAGCTGGGATGTGCTGTACAACTCCGTGTGAGATAGTTTGGGATGTCCCACCAGGTGGCTGGGAAAAAAGTACTGCTGCTTTCATGATGGAGAAGCCTAAGAACCTCCAGTGGAAATGCCAGTGCACTTGTGCCATAGGGGAATGGGTGCTGTCTTGATGGGTCCAGTGTCCAGGGTGGGTGTGAAATAATTCGAAGGCATTCAAATAGCTGTAGGAGATGCTGGAGCCTCTGAATTGGGACTGGTTTTTTTTTCTTTCTCTTAAAAAATTCAGAATGGATGTCTATTCTTACCCCATT
The DNA here is from genome assembly GCF_000687185.1 of Egretta garzetta. Classification (NCBI taxonomy): domain Eukaryota; kingdom Metazoa; phylum Chordata; class Aves; order Pelecaniformes; family Ardeidae; genus Egretta; species Egretta garzetta. The sequence continues at coordinate 1,008,742 of NW_009260400.1, read as the reverse complement.
TTCTTGGGTTTTGTTCTTTTCCCCAAGCCATGTTGGCTTCACTTAAAAAAATGTGTGATTCTCTTGGGTTTCACGGATTTCTGCTGTAAAGGGGCTCTTCCCTTCCCCAGCTGTACCCTGTGCAAAGGCCCTCCTGGGAGGGTGCAAATGGGAGATGCGGCTGGGAGCACTGCCTGTCTTGGCTTCTCTAGCAGGAGCTTTTCAGGAACCATCAGCAAACAGGATTGCTCAAGCAGTGGGCAGTTGGCTCTCACTAAGGCTTCTCCTTTCCACAGCTCCCTGTGGCCAGACTCATTAAAGCTTGACCATCATCTTGACCATCATCTTGACCATCATCTTGACCATCATCTTGACCATCATCTTGACCATCATCTCTCTGTCCCATTTGACCATCATCTCTCTGTCCCATGGGCTAGCCACACATCTCCTCTGCATCTGCCTGCCCACCTCTAGGGTGGGACACAGCCCCCCAGCCCTGCCGGCGTGGTGGTGGGTGTCACGTTGGGCTGCGCCCCATCAGCCCTGGCACGTACCTGTGTATTCAGGGAAGCAGATGGTCAGAGGCGATTTCTTGATCTTCTCAGCAAATAGGTCTTTCTTGTTGAGGAAGAGAATGATGGAGGTATCAATGAAGAATTTGTTGTTACAGATGGAGTCGAAGAGCATGAGAGATTCGTGCATGCGGTTCTGCAATGGGGAGCATGGAGGGAGGAGAGAGAAGGGCAAAGAGAAGGAGAGAGTTAGAAGAGAGGAGAACACTTCTGAATTTAAATGCTTAGAAAGCAAAAAAAAAAAATCTCTAAAACAGGACAGTGAGATGTTTACAAAGGTGGAGGAAACGGGGTCTTGCTCTCCTCCAGGCTGGAGGATGCAGCTGATCCTTGCTGCCTCCCTGCAGAGCCTCTCTGCCGGCTGCTCTAGCAGGGCTGGTGCCTGAAGCTTCAGGGAAGAGCCCAAACGCCCTCATTTTCCTGTCACCAGCATGAACTGAGGCGCTGGGAGAGGGGGCTGCAGATTTCTGGTCTCACCTGCATCTCTTCAGGGGCCGGGCAGCCCTGAAGCACCCCTGGAAGAGCCGAAATAAAGGGGGGCCAGACAGCACCAGCCAGGATGCCCTGGGTGCAGGGACTAGGATGGAGGGAACTTTGCCTGTCCCAGGGTGGTCCTATGGACCTGCCTAGAAGGGTACTTGTGCCAAGCGGCACTGTTGTGGCAAGGCTGGTGCTGAGGGACTGCCTGGAGGCTGGGGCAGGTCCTTGCGCCCCTGGAAAAGCCTTCAGCCCATCTTTGCAAATGCCACGGTGGTGGCTGGGTCGCTGCCCAGGAACCCCAGTGCCGCCGCAGGGCGGGAAGCGATGCTGGTCCCCCTGCAGCTCTCCCGAGTCTGCCGGGCTTGCGGGCTGCTCCAGGGAGGCTTTGAGCACGGCGGAGTTTTAGTAGGAGCATGAATAGAGGCAAATCACTAAAAGCTGTCACTTTTCTTAAAACTAATTGTCCTTTTCTGTGCAGACAAAAGCTGTATAAAGCCATTTTTCCCTGTGCTACAGAAGTTGTTATTGGAAAGGAGTGGAGAGCGGACAGAAGGACCAGAGGAGGAGGCGAGGTTGTCCTGTGCCGAATCAGCTGTTGCAGGGCACCCTCAAGCAGAACATTTTAGCGCTTTGCTTGAGCGGCTGCGGGCAGGCGCTCGCCCTCTGTGCAAAGGTGCTGCTGGACAGGACAGATACGGCTCTCTGGGAGCTCTCAGAAGATCTTCTCCATCATTAGCTTGCTCTTACAATAAACAGAAAGCCCTGCCCTGCTGACAACTCGGAGGTGTTTTAGGCAGCCTGCACACCTCTTGCATTGCTGATACCCACCTGGGCGACTGCTCATCTCGCAAAGCTTCTGGTTCAAAACTAGGGCTTAGTGAAGTCTGACGCCTCTGTCCCTGCCGTGCCCCTCGCTGCAACCCCCCCTTGGTGCCGAGCCCCCCTGTGTCCTGGCTTGGCTGCCTGCTGCTTGTGAGGGGACACCCAGTTATTTGGCAAAGCCATGGGTGACACCAAGAGCAGCAGAGACCTGCCCCAGGCAGCAAGGGTGCTCGGCAGCCCCTGGGGGAACCCTCCTGCAGCAAGTATCCCCCCTAGCCCTCCCCCCCCCCCCCTTTTTTTTTTTTTTGGGGGGACAGCAAGGGGGGAGGCTGTGGCCTTGCTGAAGATTCGTGAGAAGGCACGTGTTTGCTCATGAAATGATGCCCCAATTACACATTTCGGAGTTTTCCATGAATGTTTTATTGGTGAGTCACTTTATTAGCTACACTTCAGCGGCAGCTTTCGCATGCAAAATTTAGCAGATGTCTGATTTCATCTTGAAAGGATTTGAGATGATGCTGTCGGTTCCTTGACAAAGAGGAGCTAGGGATGCCAAGCGGTTGCTTTCCAGAGCTTCAGGACCTCACAGGATCCTTATCTTTAAAAAGAAAAATAAGCCTTTCCTTAAGGAAAGAAAATTTTTCTTGTTTTAAGAAAAATAAGCATGGGGAAAATGGAAACCGCTGCGAAAGGATGTGGCTCTTCTTGACTTGCAGCTCTTGCAAAAATGCTGTGTCTTCAGGTTTTCATGGAAAGGATCTGGGTGGTTTTTCTTTTTCCTTCTTGTCCTATATGTGTATTAATTTAAATAAAGGATTGGTGATGGTGGAGGAACAGCTGAAACAAAGCCTGTGCCTGGGGGAATGAAAATCCCACGCAGAAGGAAAATAACCCTGGTGACTTCTGAGCCTGGGATGCCTGTGTGGGCACCCTGGAAGAAACTTTTAAAAATCCCCAATACAAATATACAAAGAAAAAGCCTTCCCCTCTCAGCCATTCCTGGGGCTGGCCCGTAATTCTGCCTGATCTGCAGGATGGGGTGTGTGGAGATGCGTGTCTGAGGATGAGCCCAGCTGAAGTTCCATCACTGGAAATTGGTGGCGTCAGTAGGAATGAGTTCATTTTCCTTCACTGAGGTTTACGGAAAACTCTGTCTTGGTTTTCTTCAAGTTCTTTGCTTCTAGTTCATGCCCCAAATAATGGAAGAGCTTTGCTTTAAGCGTAAAAGAACCAGCTGCTCCCAGTGTGATTTTACAGGGAGGGCAAGGTGCTCCGAGTGCTGCCTTACTGCAAGGAGGAAAAGGTGCCATTGATCGAATTGAACCCGAAAGGGCTCTCTTTGCCTCTGTGCTCGCAAGGCTCCCGCAAAGAGATGGCAGCAAAGAAGTGCAAAAGCTTGCTACTTGTGATAGATTTGCAACCAAAGTACTGGAGGAAGTGATGGGGACGCTCCCTCCCGCCAATGCTCTGCTCAGTGTCGCTGACGATGGGTGCCAAAAGGGCAGCTGGATGCGGACAGATGGATGCCAGTGTGGGGTCTGGCAGTGCCGGAGTAAAAGCATGGATGGTCTGACACAGATACACGGGGGTAAGGGGCTTCAGGAGGGGAGGAGTAATTTCAAGAAGCCAAGGAACGAACAGAAACCATTGTGAAGTTGTTCTACTTAAAACCAAAGGAGGAAAAAAAAATCCCCACCCAATACTTACGTAAAATTAAATACCTTTTGGTTATGTCCTTTTCGAGTTCCTTATTTCCAGCCAAATGAGTTGGTGGCGGGTGCAGGTTGCACCTGTGTGTGCATGGAGCAGACATAGGGCAAGCAACGGGCTTGCGGAGTTGGACGTGCTCAAGGGAGACACAATAAAAACCCTCTCACACTAGAAAAGAGCTGGCACTTTATTAACATTTTGTAACTAATAAATACATTACCGACAGCCAATAAATTATTACAATAACTAATGCTCTATTAAACCAATGGACAGTCACTCTTCATACAAAATTACAGTTAATACAGTTTGGGCCATCAAACATGCAGGAGAAACGATGCAGCGGGAAACCGGCACAAGGGAAGTGGCAGTGGCCTCTGGCGATCCTTCGGGAAGAAACGTGGTGGGGAGCCTGGAGGCAGGGTGATGGTCACCATTCCCTTGTCGAGCTGAAGAGGGGGAAAGGGAGGTGGGGGGGTAGGGCTGAGGATGTTAAATTAAGGACTGGGCTAATTAATGAGGCAAGGGTTGGTCTTGAAACAACCCTATTTGCTTGCCCAGTGCCACTGGGTTGCTCCAGCACTGGAAAAGCTGGTGAGACTTGGGCAATGCTGAAAATTGTGTTATTGCTTGCTACGATCTCCCCTCCCCACCTGGAGCACGGAGTTTGGACCCGGAGCCGCTTGCCTGCACTACCGAACAGCCAGGGTTTGGTCTCAACATTAATTTTTGAGGTGCTGGGTGGGAGAGGGGCTGGGGCAGTGAGCGTCGGGCTGGCTCCTAGCCCTCCACCACCTCCCCAGGTCTCTCCTCCCCACCCCTGCTGTGCACCCGGTGCCGGTGGGGAACTGAGCTGCCCTCTCTGGGAGATGGAGAAGTTTTTGCCCTGTCCCCAAGCTGGCTACCTCCCATCTCCTTCTGCTGTGGGGTACCCCCCTGCTCTTATTAAGACATCAGCATTTAAGGGTGGTCCTTGCTTGTGTTCGCTTGCCAGCCTTTGCGGCGGAGCTTACGGGCTGCTGGTTTGGACACGAGCAGTCCTGTGAGAAGTCACTTTCCGTAGCCACGTTCTCAACATAACGTCCTAATATAGGTCACGTACCTATATCTGTCAGCATCGATTAGCTCGTGTCATTGCAGGAACTCACTCTTTCCTCTGGTGGGGTGGGGTGAGACTGTGGTCCGCTCCTTTGTGCCACCCGGACCACGTCTCTGCTTTTGCGTTGGGGATGCGAGTGCGCGATAGGTTTGGGTGGTTCGGGATGATGCTCAGTAGCACCATCCCTATTGGATGCTTCTGAGCGTCAGATCCTTAACAAGCGTTTTAGCCTCCCTGGAAATGGTTGTGGAGTTTTTGGTGGTAAGCCCGAAGACAAACCTGGCCCACGTTAAAGACACAAAGACGCTAGTGCTAAGCTCTCATCAACAAACGCTCAGCCTTGTTCCCAGGAACTCAACAACAAACATCTCCCTGGCTCCAGGGGACTTTTTGGCCACAAAATACTCAGACGGACGGCACAGGCTACGAGGCAGGGTTGGTCCCTTCTCCGGCATCGACCGCACGCTCCCCCATGGGGAATTTCTGCCTCTCCAGCCCAGCCCCGCACCTTGCTGAGCCACACAGCGAGGGGCTTCCCCATGCTTTACACAGCAGCATGTGGGTATGCCAGGAGCTTTTGGCAAAAGGGCGTCTCCTGCATCCCACCCTGACTTCTTGGAGGCTGCATCTCTGGCCTGAGAACAGAGCCTGTTCCCTTGCAGCGAGCACTGGGCTCATGCCACAGCAGATTGAAACCACCAGATAGGTGTTAATGCACGTTACCATATAGCCTGCTCTCCTCAATACTTTTAGTGTCCTGTGAAACAATGTCACATCTACCGGGGCGGTGCGGCAGCCTCCTCCCGAGGATGCCCTTCCCTCCATGGAGGGACAGGCTGGCACCTGCCCAGGAAAGCTGGCTGAAGGCAAAACGCTAATTCGTGTACAAAGCTCCTGAGAGAGATTCAGTTGGAAGAATTTGTGGGAGGGCGGTGGTGGGGAGGTGACCGACCCCCCGCCAGGCCGGTGGGAGGGCAGGGGCAGCGGGGACCGCCCAGGGCTCGCCAGCGGAAGGGCTGGGCGGCCTCGCCGAGCAGCCCTGCTGCCCTGCACTGGGCTGGGCTCCTCCGGCCCTCTGTAAAACCCAGAGTGTTGAACTCTATTTGCTAAGGACAAAAACCTGGCTCCTGAAGTGTGCAGCTGGGTTTTGACGTGTGCCTTCCCGGGGCGCGTTATTGCCAGCTCTCCCAACGAGCCCAGCGGCCGCAGCCTCCCGAGGAGCACCACACTCTGCAGCTTAACACTGCAGCTGCATCTACGGGCTCATTTCAAGGCTTTCCTCCTACAGGTTTTTCTATTTCATTAAAATTGTTGTTTAAATAAAGGAGCTAATTGAATTTTTTTTTTTTTTTGTCTCACAGCTCCACACACCCAACCCTCTCATTGCCTATGGAGCAAGCTGGCGGGGC
>NW_009260400.1:998174-1002600 GCF_000687185.1 Egretta garzetta | reverse complement strand
CCTTCTTTCTTTTTTTATTCGAGTTGCTAACACTGCTTTCAACACGATGCCCCTCGGATGCTGCTGCTGGACAAGCGGCCAGAGTCATTAAAATTCTCCCGCATCCCCAAAAGGGGCATCTTTTGCAAATCCTCACGTTGGCTTTGAAGGGCAGCTGGGTGTACACATAGCTATTTCGATTCTGTGCTTTTAAAATGTGTCCCCCATGCCCCGGTACAATTCCTGTTGCATCTCTACCAGTTGCAACATCCCTGCTACAGGGTGGCTCCAAATTCAACACAACTCGTGGCCTCCGAGGGTCTGGATTCGAAGCATTGCAATTGCAAAGCACAAGGGGCTGTTGAGAAGAGGGCTTTTGAAAGCCAGGGATGCGTTTCAAGGTCTTTCTAGGCAGCTGCTGCAAGGATTGCTGGTGTTTAGAAAAAGCACGGGGCAAAAGATTGCCTGCGGAAGGCACATCTGTCAGGAAAGGCTTGGGAGGGTGCAGAAAGCCAGCGGTGAGCAATGCAGGGATTCTGGAGGCAAAAATCTGTACAAGGCCATCAAGCGGGAGAAATAGTAGTGGTTAACACTGGAAGCATTTTGAGTTCCAAACGCCCTTCCCAGCCTTTGTCAGTGAATCCTCACAATGCCTGTGTGAGGGAGGGAATGTCAGCAGCAGCAGCCGAAGTGAAGCTTTAGACATGCAATATACCAAAGAAAATGAAAGAAAAGTCTCCGCCTGTCAACATTTCCTCCTCTTTTTCTCCCTTTTCTCCCTGTGGAGCACCAGTTGTTGATCATCACCAACGTGCGGGGACCCAGCCAGAGCTGCGGAGGGGGCTTGCACCTCCCAGCCAGCACGGCCGGGCGTGAGTTGCCTGATTCCAGCCCGGAGTGTGGCACAAGAGCTGGCACCGGCTGCATTCAGTAGAGTTTGGGGTTGAGTTAATTTAAATTATCTTTACCAAAATATTCCTGGGCGCTTTAGCCTGGGCACTCCTGAAGCCGCGGCTTGGTACTGCCTTTGCTGGGAACGGCTTCTGTTGTTTGCTCAGATAAAATATCACCCACAGGAGGGATGGGGACAGAAAGCCTCCAAAATCCTAGCGCTGCCGTTCCAATCTTTCTGAAGCAGCTGAATAAGGACTGAACAAGGCAGGTGCCTTGCTGCCAGCGCAAGTCATGAGCGCAGCCCCACACATGGCTCCGGTGCTTCCCCGGGGGTCTCGCCGCTGGGTACGCTTTATGTACCAAATCTTAGCGACATGCAGCTTTTCGGCCCTTACCCTGACACTCAACGCACATTTGAACACTAGGCGATACTGGTGGGACTCGGTGACCTGCATGGGACGAGCTCTGGGAGCGTCCTCATCCCTCCCCATCCCGCCAGCTAATTCCCTGCCTGCTCTGCGGCAGGAGTACCACCCCGTTGCCATCATGCCCTTGTCCTGAAAAGCAAAGCGAGGGACTGGGCTAATTCACCACCTGCAGGCAGCAGCCCAGCTTTCACCTGGAGGAAGAACAACCCCTGCGATCAGCAGAGGGCAAGCAAACAGAAAGCTTGGCTTGGGGTCGAGGGGAAGCTTGGTGGGGTGGCTCCAAGTCCTGCGTATTTTTTTTTCACATTGCCTATTTGTGCACTGACCTCCTCTTCCCACAAAACCAAACAGGTTGGTTGCATTTTACTGTCATTCCCTTGGCTTTCGTCTCCAGGGACTACAGCTCAATGCACACATAAATCTTTTCGGGGTCGGGGCACGTGGCTGGTCCCTTCCAAGAACCTGGAGAACTGGGCAGGTGCTTCCCACTGAAAATCCTTCCCATTGACTGCGAAAATCCTAAGCTAAACCAAATACAATTAAACGCACAGGCCTGGTGGTTGGTGTTCCTTTGGTTTTTGGTTGTACAGCAGAGTGTGCCGGCATTAAATGGAGCTGGGAGAGGGGCTGGGACCCAGGAGACCAAGCCATGCGGGCAGGATGTGGCCTGAGGAGCGGAGAGGGGCTCCTGGTTCTGCTGGCCGGCCAGCTCTTCCCGGGAGCTGATGCTGCCAGAGGTATTTTAAGGCTGAGCTGGTGAAAAGAAAGGTGAGTATTGCCTTGGGCCAGAGCAGGGGAGGCAGAGACCTGGCCTTATTGCTGTTAGCGTCCAGCAGAGCCGCAGCAGGTCCTCACTGTGCAATACTAAATAGAGTTTTCTAATTTAACACCAGCACAGCTGCCGCCCGAGCTGGGCTGTGAGCTGGTTACATGGGCGATGGCCATCTTGTTCTCCTCCACAGGCCTCCCCGTGTTGCCCCCCGGGTGCTCCCGCTCGTTTCCCTGCCTGGGGTTTTGTCATGGATGAACCATAAACACAGGCTCCGATGGGGACTCTCCTCCAGCCACCCTTCCCTTCCCGTCCTCCCTGCTGCCTCAACCTGCCTCATCTCCCTTCTGCATCTTCTGTCCATACTGCCGCTGGCAAACCTTCCCCCGCTGGTCCTCTTCGCCCCGTGGCACAGTACCTGCCCCTTTCCCTGCTTCCCCTTGCCTTTGGGCTCTTCTCACACCATCCCTGCTAGATGGGCAAGGCCAGAAAAGGGCCCCTTTCCCTGCTTCCCCTTGCCTTTGGGCTCCTCTCACACCATCCCTGCTAGATGGGCAAGATGTTGTCCCTCTCAGGCATGGCACTGGAGAAAGCGCAGATCGTAGCCTGGGCTCCCAGGAGAGGATAGCTGAACTTGTGGCTGGCCTGGAAAAACCCATGTTTTCCAGGATCGTGGACTTTTCAGAGTGACCAGAGGAGAGGCAGGGACCAGTGTTGCCTACCTGTCCCCAGGTGCCATGCCGAGTGGGACCTTAGAGGTGGCTGTCTCACCCAGGCACCAAACAGGCTTTCGGGGTGGACTCCTGAATGTCCCTCCATGCTCCCGGGGGTGACACTCCACCTCTCACCCCCGCTTTGCCTTCACCCCAGCCCAGAGCTCGTGGTGATGGCGGGGGGGCACACATACCCCAGCCCCGCTGCGCTTGTCCTCCCCTCCATGCCCCCACGTTTTGCTGTGCTGGGTCCTACCTCTGCCCTTCCCACACCTCTCCCCCTGTCCTTCCTCCCCACTGTCCTTGCACTTTTCCTTCCTACTCCATCACTTGGCTCAACTCAGCTCCCCGAGCCTTCCCTTGCCACTACATGGCCGGTATAAACCATTCCTCTCGCTTTAGAGATTGGTAAAGAGATGCCCAGGCTGGAGACACCGAACCCAGATGCTCGGGCAGGAGATGACATGGGCAAGCTGCCTGCTTCTGCCTGGCCACGGGGCTCAGGGTGCAGGGTCAGGCTTCTCAAGGGTATTTAGATGCTCGAGGTGTGGTAAAGAGCCACGAGGCTCCTGGGGACCGGCCCGCTGCAGCCCTGGCACGGTGGTGTTTCCCAAAGCACCTCCCTGCATTTGACTTGAAGGCCAACCCCTGCCTACAAGAAGCCAGGGCTGAATATTTTTGGTGCACCCCAGCCTTTTGGGGCTGAAGTTTGGGAAGAGAAGGCCGCGTGTTTGCGGGGGCATCGGTCGCGCTGCAATCACTTGGGCTGGCTGGGAGGTGCTTTGGGAAAGGCCTCCGGGTAGCCAGGCTGGCGTCCTTGCCAGGATGCCCAGGCTCCCCATCAGGATGCCGTCCCGGGGCATCCTCGCTGCCTGCTTGCTCCGGCGGTCCAAGCCCAGTTGCCACCGCCCCGCTCAGCCCAGCAGTTCCGTGGCAGCCAGCAAAGCGCCTTGGAAGCGGGTTACTAGGCGTATTTTAACATTAATTTTGCAAAACTTGAGGTAAAACTGTTACCGGTGCCAAATGCTTTTAGACAAGGCTTAGTAGGTTTTGTTACTGCGTCCCTCTTACACCAGCAGAGCTCGGTACAGCCGTTGTACTTGTTCACATTGCTGTCTGGGAAAAAAGGAGAATATACAAATCCAAGCTGCGGCAGCTGCGTTCATCACCGACCCCTCCGGCTTTGGGGTGGGAACCATAAGGTACCCTCAGAATGATCATGCTGTATCTAGCACTTCCCAAAGGGACAGTGTTTTAAAAAAAAAGATAAATAACCAGAGGAATTAAAAATATCCCTTAATTTCAAGGAAAAAAAAAAGTTTTGGTTCCAAACTACACTGTTGCTGACCAGTATTTTAAGGCTTTGATTTTTTTTTTTCCTTTTTTTAAAACTGAAGTATTTCTGTCTTTTGGCAGTTGCAGTGCACTTTGTGGGCAAGGCGTTAGCTCCCTCTACAGCACTGTGAATCGGAACGGAGGAGTAGAAGAAGGCAGCAAGGGAATGAACCAAAAATAGACCAAAATAAAATAAAATGGGGTTGGGGAAGGCAGAACTTGCTGCAAAGTTTTGGGGGACGGGAGGAGGGATTTACGTATTTCTTCCTCATCATCTTCGGAGGAGGAGGAAAAAAAAAAAAAAAAAG
>NW_009260400.1:993779-998104 GCF_000687185.1 Egretta garzetta | reverse complement strand
GCAGGGCTTTAGTAGAGGCCGCATCCCCGGAGGTTGTTGGCGATGATGACATCCGTGACGGCATCGAAGACAAACTGGATGTTGTTGGTATCGGTGGCGCAGGTGATGTGTGTGTAGATCTCCTTGTTGGGGGACTTGTTCTTGCTCTCGTACTGAGCCTGGATGTAAGCCACTGCCTCCGTGAAAGAGTTGGGGCCTATAAGAGAGCCAAGGGACTGGAGGATGCTGCTGGGGGGGGCGAGGAGGGGGGAGGGGAGGACAGGGCTTTAGTAGAGTCCGCATCCCCGGAGGTTGTTGGCGATGATGACATCCGTGACGGCATCGAAGACAAACTGGATGTTGTTGGTATCGGTGGCGCAGGTGATGTGTGTGTAGATCTCCTTGTTGGGGGACTTGTTCTTGCTCTCGTACTGAGCCTGGAAGTAAGCCACTGCCTCCGTGAAAGAGTTGGGGCCTATAAGAGAGCCAAGATGAAAGGAAAAAGAGTGGGTTAAAGTGATCCCATAACCCTAAATCTGGAGGGTGCCTGCAAGGGCCCCATTGCAGGGAGACGGGGAGCTCGTACGGGGCTGCTGCAACCCAACCGCCCCATCGCCACCACTGGGACGGGTGCCATGGCCAGCCAGGATTGCTGCAAGCAAGGGGATGCTCTCCCGACCGTCAGCTCAGCTGTGTTTTTATTCTGAGTTGCTGTTTATAGTCTATAGAGATGGAATGGATGAGGGAGCTGAGTGTTACACAGGCTATGATGGGAAAAGCAGAAGAAATTCCACATGATGCTGACAAAAAAAAGAGAAAGAGACAGCCAGGAAGGCGGTAAGTGCTCGACCTGGTGCAAAAGCTTAGCTTTTGTCCTTTTTTTTAGATTTTTTGATTAAAGTTTCAGCTTTTGATGGAAAAGAGGAGCTAAAATGTCCATGAATTGAGGGCAGGATTGGTAACTGTGCCCTCCTTTCCCTGACTCACTAAGAGAACAGGATGTGAAAAGATCCAGCCTCCGTTCCAGAGCAAAGTGGGGTTTTCTCAAACAAAATACACAAAAGCTGAAGGATAATGTCTCTCTCCTGGAGGAATTAGGGTCGCAGCACCCTCTGCTAGAGCTGTGGCTAAAATCGCGCCATGATTTTCTTGTTCTGATGTATAGGGATGCCTGTGCCAAACCTTATTAAAAGTCAGGTTTTGTGTTAAAAAACCCCAAAACTTAAGAGCAGTCATGTGGAAGAGCAGATCCTTTCTCACGTAGGCAGCCTTGACGTTGCTCACATGCACAGCTCCCCTCAGGCGCCTGCTTAGGTCCGAGGATGAACTTGGTTTGGCTGCCCTGCAGCGCAGCCCCTCCGGCCCCACTGGGTTCCACCGAGTGCCAGCATCCCCCCGGCCCCGCAACCCTCTCCCTCCATGATTCTTTCCCAATGGGAACTGTTGTTATCTGCTGGAGAGAAGCTTACTCGGGCTTGGGATTTGCTGTGGCTGAAGGCAGCCGATCCAGGCAATCCCTCACATGTACACGTTGAAGACACAAGCTCATGGAGATCCCAAGACTGGAGAAAACCCTTGAAATAAGACAAGCAAAACGTTTTCTGGGAGCAGGTTCTTGCATGAAGACCTGGGTAAAGAATTTGGGAACGGCTCCACATGCTGTGCACCACCAGGAGGGCGTTTTATGGAAGAAGTTGGTTGTTCAAAGAGGATTTAGATGCCGGATTCCTTCTGGGAGAGCAGGGAATCACTAATGCCAGCTTGGTTTGAAACGTGCCCTGGATTCTGCTGCTGCTTTGCTAAATACGGTGGATTAGTTAAAAGCATGAGTGAAGTAAGGGGATGGAGACAGTCAGTGCTCCGGCATACAGCAAGCAAATTTGGGGTTGCAGCCTTCTAATAATTCCCTGCCAGCAGCACTAATGGACATCAGAAACTTCAATTTGTTAAAAGCATTTTGTGGAACCTACTTCTGATGTTGAAAGTCCCCTCGCTTGGTTTACAGGCTTCCATCAGATAATTCTTTTCAACTCCAGGACAACTTTCTAATAATGCTGCTTTTTCAGCAAGGCCACGAGGGCTTTGTCCTCTGAGCCGTGGTCAGCAAAGCAGGGGCGAGCAAGCTTAAGTGTGTGCTTGGGTCTAAAGTTTGGGCTTAACCTCAGCACAGGCTAGCTTCCCGCTTTTAATAGCATTGCTGAACGCCTGGGGGTGAGATGTCCTTCACCGCTGATTCAGATCCCTGTTGGATCAGTGGAAGGACTCTCAGCCTTTGGATTTCCAGCCCTCTCCGAGGGCACAAGGGAGACAAGGGGTCTGTGCTGGGTCCCTCGGGGGAATTTAGAGCATCCTAGGGGTACTCGAAGATTTGCGGAGGGCTGGTTTGGTTCACGTTGGGCTGAAGTGCTCCAGAAATGAGTGGGTTTTGTTTTCCTCTGCATTGTCAGCTGAGAGCTCAGCTACACGAGCATGAGGGTCTGCTCCCCCCCGAACACCTCTCTTGGGCTGCGATAGCTTGGGAAGGAAAAGTTTTATCTAAACCAATGTTCCTTCTGTTCCAGTCTCTCTGCTGTCAGGGGTATGCAAGAACGTTATTTCAGAGTGGGGTAACTGGGAGACTGCAGTGAAGATCCACAGAACCAGGTCCACAAAATGCCATCAGGAAGGAGTGAAAGGCGCAGGTTTGCTTCATGGAGAAAAGGGAAGAAGGAAGAGGGCATGATAAAAATCTCCCCGTATATAGAAGCGCTGCTATGAAGAGAGTGGTAACGAGCTGCTTTACAAGCTGTCTGAAAGATGGCAAGCAGCAATCTGGTTTGCAAGCAGAAAAACTTTGGGGCTGGCATTATCGTGAGCTTTCAGCTGTAAAGACTGAGATATTTCCATTATTCGCCCTTTTTAGACAAACATGTCAGGAAGAAGTTGGGTCAAGTGGAGGAGTAGAGGGCTGAAATGGGTTGGTAGTGGCAAACACCGAAACCTTCCCTGGAGAGGAAGCCCGTGGATGTTCTTTGCTCCGTGGTCACAGACCGTTTAGCCCAAAGCAGCAACGATGGATCGCTTTTGCCTCTTCCCAGTGAAAAAATCAAGTTCTCAGAGATAGGAAGGGCTGGTTAATAATTTGTTGGCCTGCCCAGAAATGTGGCACTGCCGGTTCACAACTACGTTTCCTGACAAAGAGATCTGCTTCTCTCTCTGTCGGCTTGATTCATCTGGATGTCTCCAGTGAGCTTAAACAATTCATGACAATAAAAATTTATTTTTGTGCCACCTCGGAATGGTAATGAGGGTTTGTGGAAGCCGGTGAGATGCAGCGGGAAGCGGCAGGGTGCACCTGCAGCCATTGCACGGGCGATGCATTCTCATCCTTAGCAGGTCAGATGCCAGGTGGCCAGCAGAAGCCAGGGGCTTCTCGCACGCTGCCCTGTTGCAGAGCCGCTGCTCTGCTCTCCAGGGATCCTAAAGCCACCTTCTCCCCAAGCCAGGCTCAGGGCCCGGCTTGCTGTGGCTCTTCTCTCTTTGTGCTATGGGTTAAGAGGCATGGGTGGCTGGTGCATGAGAAAATCAAGTGCCTGGTGTTCTATCTGCATTTGACTGGAAGCATTTCCATGTCCAGGTGCCAGGGCAGGTTTAGGTTGGACATTGGGAAAAATTTCTTCCCCAAAAGGGTTGTCAAGCACTAGAAGGGGCTGGCCAGAGAAGTGGTTGAGTCCCCATCCCTGGGAGTATTTAAAAGCCAGGCAGAGGAGGTGCTTAGGGCCAGGGTTTAGTGGTGGGATGGCAGGTTTAGGGGAACGGTTGGGCTTGGGGATCTTAAAGGGCTCTTCCAACCTCAACGATTCTATGAGTGTGCTGCCAGCCCCACGCCTGCAGATGTTGGCTCGGCATTGAAACCGCCCGTGGGGCAGCTCGAACACCCTGCATAGCCCTTTGCCGGCCAAGAGCTTGGGTTTAAGTCATCCTCACGCTTCAGGTTGATTGCTAAACGTGGCGGGGGTGATCCTATGGCATTTATTGAAATCAAACTCGCAGGGAAGCGAAGGGGAGCTTTAGCCTCATCGCCTGCGTCACACCACAGTATCGGCCTGGCTGGCAAGTGCTCCACGCTCCCTCTGCCATTTTTTTTCAGCTTTCTCATTACCTGTATACTCAGGAAAGCAGATAGTCAGTGGAGATTTCTTAATTTTCTCCTCAAATATGTCCTTCTTGTTTAGAAAGAGGATGATGGACGTGTCTGTGAACCATTTGTTGTTGCAGATGCTGTCAAAAAGCTTCAGTGATTCGTGCATGCGGTTCTGCAACAGAAAGGAGAGAGCACATCAGGCCCAAGCCAGCAACTCAGGGAC
>NW_009260400.1:986545-993744 GCF_000687185.1 Egretta garzetta | reverse complement strand
AAGGAGGAAAACAACAACAAAAAAGAAAAAGCTATGATATACATAATAAATTTATGTATACATACAGCTGAACGTATACAATCACAGATGCAATCCTGACAGCGTTTGACATACAGCGAGTAACTGAAGGGCATTTAAGAATACAGAGCTGTTCTGATTTTTGCATCGCGTATAATTTACAGGATCCCAGCTCACAGAAATCATCATGCACCATGCATGGACGGGGTTTTACTTTTGCCCTTAGACCAGATTTACGTGTCGGTGTAGCTCATGCAGATTTTCTAAAACGTTTTCATTAAATTTTTTTAAAGTTTGTTTTTTTTTTTTGCTAACTTTCTCAAGTGCGTGTGGCACACAACTGGTTGGATACATTAACCAAGGACTGGTAGATCCTTGAATTAATCTAGAGTTGGAAGCAGACATCCAGGTGACAGACTTTTGGAAATGACCTTGCCGTGACCTTTGCCTGGTTTTGTTATTTTGTTTAGTGGTATTGTCCCTTGTTGGGCTTTTAATTTTGTTTTTAATGTTGTTTTTTTTGGGTTTTTTTAGTTCTCTTGGAAGATGGCTCGGCAGAAAGTGTCTGGCAGCGAGGGAAAAATAGTAAAAAAGGAAGAGGAAATAGTATAAAAAGAAAAAACGTAACAAAGGGCATCTAAGAGCGACCAGACCAGAAGTCAGGCAGCTGCCGCTGATGTTAGCTCATGCCTCTAGAACATTAGCTCCTCGCCAGCAGAAGAGCCAGGCCTTCAGATGCACGCATGGCGAGAAGTCAGCGTTTTAGTTATAGGTCATGCAAAAAAGAAAACAAAGGACACAGGAGAGGAGAGAGATAAGAGGAATGAGAAGAAAAAAACAGACCAGTTAGTTGCAAAGTCCGCCACATGGTTTTAATGGTGGTGGAAAGAGCTCACGGCAAAGTCAACCAAGCGTCAGGTTCCCTGCTGCTTTCAACTCTCAACTTGGTTTTTCTTTTGGGTTTGGTTTTTTTTTTCTTGGTTCAAGAGAAGCTTCATACCTGCCAAATTTGGTTGGTCTCTCAAATGCTCATTTTTTGGCCTTTGTTTGGATAGATAAGGTCAGGCGGACGAGGAAAAGCTGTGAAGGTGCCGAGGCTGGCGATGTTTGGCGCGCGAGGCCGACACCGGAGCATGCACGCCGGTTGCGTGGCCATCTCTCAGCCGGGAGCCGGGCAGCGGAGAGAGCAGGCGCGGTGAGGACGAAGCACACCCAAGAGTCAGGGGGTTATCAAAGGCAAAGCATGGTACAGACCAGACCGGCTCCTCGGCTTTTCCCAGCGGCATCTCCTTGGGACAGCACTCCCCAAACCCGCTAGTGCACACATGAGACTGGTTACAGCGACCGCAGGAGATTCACTAGAGAGAACAGGGCTGCACCGTCTTGTTGCCAGAGGGTGTTTTGGGGGTGGATGCAGCGTGTGTGTGTGTCCCCCCACTGGGTTTGGGAATTCGGAGTGGTGCAGGCGGCAGCCAGGGCTTTCACCCCTCTCCCGCTCCGTTTCATGCCTGCACCGGCAGCATTATCGAGCCCAGCACTTTATTGATTAACGCTTTCCTTTTCATCGATATACTGTAGCTGCTCCTGAATGTTTTATTTAGATAGAAGGGGCTCCGTGGATGAAGGATTCACCCCATCTGATCTGGAGTGAAACAGGACGCGCGCAATTTGTTTCGCTACCAAAGTCAACATGACCGAGCATCTCGCCACCGTGCGGCGTGCCGGCACACAGGGAGGCCGCCATCATGTACAAATGTAAAAAAATCCATTTACTTATTGGGTCTCAGTTGCAAGACGTTGGCTTATTTGGATCGTCCCGTGTCTGCGTGCTGGTTTTTGCTAACCCAGTTGGCACTGGTTTGTATGGGAGCCCCAGAGCAAAGCTCCTCTTTTGCCAAAACCGTAACCATTGTAGGAACCCACCAAGGTTTGGTACAGGAGATCCTTGGCTACCTAAAGCCTTTGCGAGGAGGGAAGAAAGCGGAGGGCGGTCAGGGGAACAGAAAGCAAAGAGAATTAACCGTTTTTTTTAAGCAGGGTCCCTCACAGAACATTTTTAATGACATTTTTATCACCCTTGCTGATTTAAAACAAAAGCACGGAGAAACATGTGAGCACTGCTTGTGGGTTAAGCCAATACTTCCTTGGCCACAGCCATCAGCCTGGCAGTCACCGTACTTACCCGGCCGCACCTCGCCAGCCCCGCACCGCGCTGCGCCCGGCGGGGAGCCGCTGTGTGCCACTGTGCTGCATGGCACGGCAAGCGCCAGGGGTGGCATCGGTTTTGGTTAAGAACTGGAAGCTGAGGACTTCTCCTCAGCTGGGCTTCGCAGTTGGGTGAAGCTGACTTTCCTACAGCAGCAAGACTATGTAAGGATCCTACAGGAATCCTTCCGCTTCACTTACATGGTTTGATTAATTTGCATTAATACCTGTTAGGAAATGAGAGTGTTTTCCCAAGAAACAGTGACTCTCAGCATCCAGTCATAACCAGAACATACGCACAGCACAAACCAATACATCCCTGTAGAAAATGAGAGTTACAATAAAAAATCCTCTATTCCTTTCACATGCCAGAAACAAGTTTTGAAGCTTCATCAGGCTGCCTGACCCGGCTTTCTGGTCTCCATGGGTTGCTTTTCCCCCCCAGCGTCGCCGGTTAGCTGAGTAAATGTAACCACCGCTCTGCCCACTCCTCCTTATTTACCCGGGAAAGGTTCTGGTCTTAAAAGCCACCTTTTCCTTCCCCATCACTAAAGAGAAGACAACATTATTCAAAAGCAAAGAAGCGCTTTCGGTGCTTGGCAAAGGTGCCCCCAGTGAGCCAGTATGGATGCTTCTCTTGCTGTACCATGGTGCTACCATGGGCAATGCCATCGCATCCTGGGAAGGCTCCCGGGAGCCCACTCATGGATGCAAGCTGTCCCGGTGCTGGCTAACATCGGGAATGACTCCCTTGCCTTTCCCTTCCCAACTGTTATGGGTTCAACTGATGTTTGCAGGAGGCCTCTGACAGCTCAGGTGGGCCTTGCCCGAGATGTGAGGATGTGGGGAGGAGCTGCCGGGTACCACACGTAAAAGGACAGGCTGCTGCTAAAGGAGGCGTGAGAAGTTATGGTCCCCAAATAATCACCCTCCTACCAGTAGACCACAGTGGAAGCCCCTTTTAGTCCCTTAAAGCTTCCCCAGGGCCCCTCTCGGGAGCACCCATGCTGCTGTGATGGGGCAGCCGAGCCCTCTCTGCCAGGAGGCATCAAAGATCGCACTCCTCATACTTTTACACAAAATGCTATAAATTACTTTACCTGCTTTTGGACCCATTGTGCTGCTTTTCTCTACTTTATGTTGGGTCTATCATGAAGGGAAGGGCTCTTGAAACATTGGCTTCTTAATGTCATGCCCTATTTCAAGATCAGTATTTTAAATCCTCATGCCTGCCAGTGCTTTACACCCCAACACGGGAAGCAGCCCCACCAGCCACCTTGCAGCGGAATAACCACTCGCCCATGCAAAGTAAAAGCCCAGGTAATTTTTCCTGCGCAGGCCAAGAGGCAGAATTGCTTATAGCTGAGCTCAGGCACCATGGCACAACCGTGTTCCCATTGCCAAGGTGAAGGGCAAGCAGCTTGCTACGGAGGATGATGGAGAAAGCATGCTGCCGTCAGGACTCTACCCAGGTAGAAACACACCCATAAGCCCCATCGCTTTTTTCACCAGAGCCTGGAGGCCTGGTTATTTCTGCACCACACAGTCAACCCAACCTTTTTTGTTTTCCTCAGTGATTAAGTGCTAACTGCCATGCCAACTATAAGGACGCTGATGATTATCCTAAGCACAGAAACTCCGTATTTCCCATCCCGCTTGTATTTCCTAAGATGCCCAAGCCGCTTCCACTTGCTTGGTCACTCCTAAGGCAATTTCTCAGTGCCGCAATTCAATTTTCCTTGCCCAATGACAGCAGAGAGCACACGCTAACCAGGTCATGCAATGAAATACAAACCAAGAGGCCAACACTAATGCATGCCGAGGGCCACCAGCCCAGTGCCTTCAACCCACCCCATGCTCAGCAATGGGGACACGAACAATACGTGCATGTCTTGGCTAGATATGGGTGACCTAAATATCTTCATTGCAGAGGCAGCAATGTGCAGCGTGAACATCTCTCTCTGCCTGTGACTCCTTTGAATTTGCAAGGAAAAAACCCAAAAGGACAGCCTCGGTTCCCACAGCAGGGCCCGTGCCATCGCTGTCTTTTTAAAAATTCCATTAGGAATTCCATTTAGACAGAACAACACAAATCTACCTTTGTTAATTGTCTTCTTTGGGTTAGATATTAGGAAAAATTTCTTCACAGAAGGGGTTGTCAGGCATTGGAATGGGCTGCCCAGAGAAGGAGTTGAGTCCCCATCCCTGGGGGGATTTAAAAGCCAGGCAGACAAGGTGCTTAGGGCCAGGGTTTAGTGATGGGATGGCAGGGTTAGGGGAATGGTTGGACTTGATGATCTTAAAGGGCTTTTCCAACCCAAACAATTCTATGATTCTATGATTCTCCAGTTTTACCCATTAATAGGATGTGCTGCCCCTCTCTCCTCCCAGATTACAGATCGGAGGCTTTTCCTCCTGCAGCCTTGGCTTATGAAACATAAAGATACATCACAGATGTGAAAAAAGAGCATCGTTATGCAAAGGCGTAATCCAAGGAGTTGTTCAGGCAGATAGGTGTGTGCAAATACGGTGGAGAGCCCCGCAGCTCCTCCTGATGGGCTGGGTGAAGGCAGAGGTGGAGGCAGGTGTAATACCTTGAAGACAGCATCTTGTGAGTTGGATGGGCTGCAACAGGGTGCAGTTTTGCCTTGTGAGCTCTAGCTGTGGGCTATGGCTGGCAGCAACAGGACTGGTGAAAGCACCACTTGAATTTCCCTGTAGGTTTGCTCCTCTCCCCTGGGAGCCAGCCACGAGGTTTCAATCTGCCAGTGGCGGTGCAGGAAAGTGTTTGGGGCAATGGGAGAGGCCAATTCAACAGCACCAGGGGGTTCTATGCAAACCGTGGTCTTTATGGGTATATGGGCCTAGAAATCACAGATGCAGAAAGTTTGCTTTATTTTATTTACGTCTTTCTGATCCAGATATAGAGAAGTACTTGCCTGCCTTGACTCCCGCAGTGTTGCTCTTTGCTGCAGGGAATTGGAGAGAAAATCCATCCCTTATAAAAGACTGCCTGGTCTTAGGTAGTGATGGCTTCGTGCACAGTTGCCCTTTCTCAGCTGCTGCAGGAGGGTGGGTACCCAGTCTTTTAAAACAAAGAGTGCAATACACCACAAAAAACCCCCAACTTCATGAGCATAGAGCTGCGCTTTACTTTTAAGGGCAGGGACAGGTCTGTGGGTACTTCGCCCAGGCTGTTTAACCAGCTCTTTGCTTGGTCTCGTTCAAAAGGATTCACCTTAAACCTGTTGTTCGTGAACTACTTTCAGTGAGACAAGCTGAGCCTACACCTACACCCATCCCAACGCCCCCCGCACTGACTGAGCTTAACAAGGTGAACACTTGCTCCCCGTTAAGCTGCCTTCAGCTGAACTGGGGTTTCGTCCACCCAAAGTGAGGTTTGACTTAAAGAAGTGCAAAAAGCCCCTGTGAAAACCCTGTGATTGCTGTCAACAGGGCATCGAGCATGCAGGAAAAGCTGTTCTCCCCGTGCACCAGCTTTGCAAGTGGTTTTTCGGGCACGTGAAGGTGCAGTGGGGCTCTTTCTTTCCCCCTCATGGCTCCATGCTATGACTCATGCACCATGAAAGCTCTACAAGTCTTTTCGTATTGAGAGACATCTGTACAGCCCCCAAACCTTCAGTGGCTTTAATAGAGCTGGAAGTGCCCGGACCATAGTAAGCATCTCTGTAGAAAAGGAAGATGGAGGAGCAGCATCCAGCTCGCTCCCTCAGCTGCCTCCTCTTTGTGTTTTCTAAGTGAGAGGCAATAAAAGCTGATTTACGTCATTAAAGCCAGCAGATGTGACGGGTGCAGGCATACGGCAAATCAGCTGACTGAAGAGATGCTGCTTTTACTGCTGGGTTTTTTGGAGAGGAACCAGTTAGCAGGGAGGAGCCCGAGTGCTTGAGCGTTCAGCTGGGAGAGGACCAAATCTGCTGGGGATATAATAGGGCACCACACCCTCATTTTTTTTTTCCTATTTGCATTGACCGGGCTCAGGGTTGTTGATTTGGGTTACGCGGGGGTGTCCGGCAGGGCTGGTGGTGGTGATACCAAATGCTTTCCCCGTTTATGCTGAATGCGGAAACGAAGGGCAGCTGCCTCTGCCCTCCCGTTGCTCAGCATCCCCAGAAACGCTTTGTGAAAAGGGACTGAAATAGCAAGCAAATGTCAGCGTTGAGCCCGGCGCGCAGCTCGCCTGCTTTCCGGACGCAAGAGCAAAGTTGGAGCTGCTCAAATACCATTTTTTATGCAGTAGGGGATTTTGGAGGGGGAGGCTGAGCTGGCACCCTGCTCATCACGGGGGTGGTACCGGGTGATGGACGGTCACTGGCAGAGCTAAGCATCCCCAGGATGCTCCATCTCCTCTTCAAGCCCTTCCACTTTGGGCTCCGTGGCTTTGAATTGCAGGCTCTGGCTTACGTAGACCTGAGCCCAAAGGTGACCTGTATTAAAAGTTGCCTTTGCCTTCATGATTTGGGCGATGCAGCCCAAGTTATAGCTACAGAGCACCTTGCTCTCCGCTCAGATCACAGCTTTTTCTCCCTGGCCCCTGGGTCTGCCCTCTCCTGGCATGTTCTTTATCTCCTGGGTGTTTTTTGCCCTGCCCAGCTGCAGAGCTCTATGGCATTGAGCTGACAGCTTGGGTTTTTCAAATCGCGTCAAGAGGTTTTGGTTCCTGCCCAGTAAATCCTACCGGACTGAGCATCCTTGAGCATATCAGGGCCAGGGTCAGAGGGAGGTGACAACTGAGGATTATAAATAAGCTGGCATGGGAGGGTGAAGGGTGTCTTGGTCGGTTTGGAGGAACGTGGTCGTGATTTTAATACCACCCTAAATTCTGGCATCACCATGACCCAACCACCCAGGTGACTTCATCAAACAGTTTGCCAGGGCTCATAAACCTGGCTTGGAAGAGGGTAGACACCCCACCTGTTTGGGGAAGAGGCAACCGACACCTAATAGCACTCTTT
>NW_009260400.1:980869-986411 GCF_000687185.1 Egretta garzetta | reverse complement strand
CTTTGCCAGCAGGGGAATAAAGCCCCTCAGAGAGACAGGGCTGGCAGGAACGAGCCCTCCATGCTGCCACAGGCCAAATCATTACCAAAACCTGACTATGGCCTTCGATTCCTTTTTGTTAGACAAATGCAACCAGCTGCTTGCCGCAGTTGTCGTTAGTCCCCAAAAGCATGTACCCCCCAACATGCTGAATGAGCGGCCGGAAGACAGTAATGAGTCTTCTTGCATCCTTTCTGTGTATTTAATCCCCTTGTATTAATTGCACTCTAATAGCAGAGAGCACACCGCTTCCTCACTAGCTTTATTTCCAGATGGTATTTTGAGCCTAATGTCACAGTGGGAAGTCATAAAAGCTCTCCTAGAGCAAATTACCTGCAGAATCAAAGAGTTCCAGTCTCACTCAGGGAAATGAATTTCTGTAGCCTGAAGAAATAGGAAGAAATAGTGGCTGTCCTGCACCTCTGCCCCACGGCATGACCGCTCCCATACGTTTGTTTTAAAAGCCCACCTTGCTATACCTCCTCTTTCCTGGTACAGGGCCCCGTTAACACATTTTGCAAGCACACAAGGTCAGCTAGAAAAGACAAATCAAAACCACTGCGACTGTACCGGCGCAAGGCAGTGTTACCTGGGCATGCAGGGCTTGAATTTGAAGAGCGTGGAGGAGGACAAATCTCCCCAGGGTTTCAGAGTCAAGGGGGAGTGACTGACAAAAGCACATTACTGTCACACCCCAGTGAGCATTCGGCGATCTCTTGAGCAGTTGCTGGCTATGCAGTATCCCGTAAAGAAGTGCTGGGGCCTCCGAGACCCGGTTAGACTCACCGTGGTTTCGTCTTCATGGAGCACCTGGTCGTAGCCACTCAGCGCGACGCAGAAAATGATCGCTGTGACATCCTCGAAGCAGTGGATCCACTTCTTGCGTTCTGACCGCTGGCCCCCGACATCGAAGAGCCTACAGGCACAGGAGAGGACCATCAGCGTCCACTCTTTCTTAGTTATGAGTGTTACCCAAAATTAATGCTGCTGCAGAATGTCCATTGTGAAGCCCTACCCTATCTATGGTTTTGTTTAGTTAATAGATCGCTAATGTAATTGAGAAGGAGACAAACTGATGTATTATTGTCTTGATAAGTAAACCATGAAGAGTTACTTAAGATGTGCCAAGGACAAGAACTAGAAGGAAGGTAATTGAGGCAAGGGGAGATTGCAACCATCGACTCAAAGGGAAGCCAGAAGAAACTACCCTCCCCACCTTGAGCATGCGTAGTAAATTAAAATCAGATGGTACCTTTAAATCGAAGTGAAGAAATTATGAACTAATGAGAGATAGGTATAATCAGATAATATAATGATTATTAATTAGATATGTTGATTGTAATGTATAAAGGTCAGAGAAAGCCTCACTAAGCGTGCTAGCTTTGTGGGAGGCCACCTAGCACCCAAACTTGTGCAACTCTGTGGATAAACAAGATCTGGTCTCAGTGTGTGAAGATCAGCTCACTGCACGCTGGGTAAACGAACCCTTTTTGGGACAACATGAGGAAACTTTAGCATTCTTGGCATTTTCTGGTCCCTGGAAGGCTCCATACGCAAAGCAACAGGTCTTTCACCACTGGATTGGTCTTCTCCTCCAGCACCTTGAGCTGAGGAGGACCAGGAGGAGCGGTGATGGCTAGGGATGTGGGGATCTGTGAGAGAGCCTCAGCAGCGTGCTGGGTCCCAAAGGGTCTGTGGAGGTGGAGACTGCGCGTTCCTGAGTTTTATGTGCTCTAAACACTTCTGCATGTGGCTTTCTGCCTTCGTGCCCTCTCCTCTCTACTGGCTGGCATCATGAGGGTCAATATATAGCGTTAAGCACGTGTGACTGACCCCCAGTGATTTTCAAGACAAGATTGCCAAACATTGCATGGTGTCGACCCCCAAAATGCTGCATCCTCTGCAGTGGGAGTCATCCATGTGTTAACCAGCAGTTTAATAATTTCTCTTTTGGGAACTACAGGGAAACGCTGTGACAAATAGATGCCCTGAAAATGTACTGTGCAGTTTTAGACTAACCTGAAGTGGAGGTTTTTGAATGTGAAGTGGGTTTCTACGATGCCGGTTGTTTTGACCCTGGTTCGGAGGATATCCTGCTCCGTGGGCTGGTAGTCTGCAGCTCCGATTCGATCTAAGCTGTCTAGGTAGCTAAGAGAAGAAGGGAAAACAAAAAGAAAACAGATAAGAATAAGACACACGTTAATCTTTGTCAATCTCAGATGAATCCTTCAGCTTCCTATTAATCTGTTTCAAACTCATTTTTCACAGCTGAATGTATTGTAGTTAAAGAAAAAAACCCAAACATCCTATTCTGGGGAAAAAGGAATGTTAACAAACCCCACTAACCTAAGCGTTAAATCTGATCGTGAACCGAAAGCAGGAAATTAAGTGTGCATGTGTCGTAAGCCCTGATTGCAATCTGTGAAAATACATGCTTTTAATATTACTTGCTATTTTTATTCACGGAGGGACAAAGGTCCCAGTCAGTCCATTGTGCTGGGTGCTGCATGCACACGTGCTTCTCGGTAAGGGTTTATTCAGGTAGGGGGTTGGAGCACATGGGTCTTGCTCCCAGGACAGACAGATCGAGTCACCTTTGGGAGGTGCCTCTGTCTCCGCTGGGAAAGGGGAAGATGAAGCAGCTTGCTCTGAAGCGGTGCTTTGCTTTCAGCTCACATGAGGTGAGGTGAACCTGCCCGAGGGAGTCACTGCTTCAGCTCAAAATCCAGCATGGGGCTGGGACTGTGGGAGATGCAGCGCTTGGGAGAAATCCAGGTGCCCGCTTAGATGGTGATAATCTGGGAGTATAAATTAGGGTTTTTTTGGGGGGAGGGTTAGAGGGAAGACTCAGTTTTCTAAAACACTTGGATAGTTTTAAAACGTTTACCCTTATTCTGCTCTAGGCTTAAAATCTATGGACATAGACAACGCCTCCATGGGCTCAAACTGGGTAGGAAGCCCTGTCTTTTGGCATGAAATGTTTCTGCAGAGGAACCCAACAGCTGGGTACATATGACAACAATCCATTTTTTCATCCACGTTGAAGACAATTTTTGCAAAACAACTCAGCCCAACTATATATAATTTATAAAGAAAATAGGAATTTGGATTACAGCTGAATATGAATTATAAACACTGAGCTGCATTGCACATTAAAGCCTTTCTCACCACCACTGACCTGCACGCAGAGACTTAACAGGGGTTTGATGTGCATTGCAGGGCCTCAATGCCTACCTCTCGCCCCAGGAGCACCAACCTAATGCACATGACATGCTTTCATAGAATCACAGAATCCCAGGTTGGAAGGGACTGCAAGGATCATCTGTCCAACCTTTCTAGGCAAGAGCACAGTCTAGACAAGATGGCCCAGCACCCTTTCCAGCTGAGCCTTAAAAGTGTCCAAGGTGGCAGAGTCAATCCCTCCCCTGGCGAGATTATTCCAATGGGTCACTGTTCTCATGGGGAAAAATTTCCCTCTCATGTCCCGCCGGAATCTCCCCAAGACCAACTTGTGTCCATTCCCTCTTGTCCTCTCCATGGGACTCCTTGTGAAAAGGGAGTCTCCATCTTCCTTGTAGCCACCCCTTAGGTACTGGTACGTGGTGATGAGATACCCTCGGAGCCTCCCTTGCTCAAGGCTGCACAAACCCAGCTCTCTCAGCCCATCTTCACATGGCTAAGAGAGGCTTCCCAGGTCTTGGATCACCTTGGTGGCCCTGCTCTGGATCCCCTCCAGCCTGTCCACATCTTGTTTGTACAGCGGGGACCAGAACTTTACACAGGATTCCAGGTGGGGCCTGACAAGCACTGATATATATAATATACTGTGAGTACAACAGAGAGGGTCTGTGCATGAGCACCGGTCTCGCCCTTCGATCTCTGCTCAATGCAGTTTGCAGAGAATAAAGAGTTGTAAGAGGAGCTGTGCAGCTGTAGGGAAGGAAAAGACGTTGTTGTTTACCAGTGAGTGCAAGAAGGTGTGAGCTGGAGCCATTCACATAAGATAGCCACGATGGCTAAGCTTGACTTTCTCTTTCAGCTTAGCTAAAAGCAATTTTGTGGTTTTTTTTTTTTTGAACACAGAGCGTGGATTTAGTCCCGATGAGTAACCCAATCACACATCCCGCTTGGCCCGAATGCTGCCCTGTCCTGCCGCTGGAGACGCTTTCCCTGCTGCACCAGAAAGCAGGCAAAGGCTTTCCATCGGTGTCCTGGAGGGAGGGCTCTGGGCCAGGCCTCCGGAGCAGGATGCCTGGAGCTCTGGAGCCCGGCACTCTCGCACTCATTGCCGCTGGCTTTCAGGCCTACCCCGCTAGCCTGGAAAAACAAACCCACAGACAAGCTCTACGCTAAGGTGCAAAACAAACCTCACCCCACTTGCGTCATGTATTTTGGCTACCCATCACTCATTTTTGCTAAAGAACTGCAAGAACCACGTCACCCAGAGAAAAGTATACAAGCTAAGTGGGCTTATTTTTATTGTGCCCTTTTTTCAAGCGTTTAAAAGTCACCGTGGTTTTGTGACAGATGCTCCCTTAATAACCTTGTGATGGGCCCCGGGTGGATGAATGGGACTTCATTTGAAACCAGATCCTCCGCTGCGATGGCTGCAGCCACGATCGCTCATCTATTCACAACTGGTGTCAACTCCTGTTATTTAAGAGACAGCTGCATTTCTTCACATGTCCCCACAGACCGACGCGGCTCTGCAGTGCTGTTATCCAGAGACCCAGGCTCTCCTCGGTCCTCAGGAACAAAATACCTCAAGGTGATGGTAAAAAGCGGAGGTGTAAGAGAGGGAAGGGTTTTCTTTCCTTCCTGCAGCTCTTGGCAGCACCCTGGAGACCTTTATCACTTCCTCTGCCTTCATTTTCTGTATTTTCCTATGCTTCAAATCTCTTCAATTTAATGTCCTCTATTAATTACTCCTGCCTTTGAGATCCTCCTTCAACGCTGGGAGTGCAGCAGATGAAGAAATCTACTGCAAACTGGCCAAAGGACTCAGCATCACAGCAGCACAGTGACGGAGGAGTTCGTTACTGTAATTACTGCCTTCAACCCGCGATGATTTGCTTGTGAACAGCAGCGTCCTTCAAACCCCAGGCTGTGTGCTGGGGCTTCAGGGGTTCTCCCTCTCACTACTGGCATGCACAGCCTGCGGCTCCTCCAGGCAGCGTTCCCCTGCACTGCCCGACAGGGAATTAGCTCCAGATTTGATTCAATCCTGCCTGCAGCCTGGCCCTGGGGCTCGGAAAGCTTCACCTCCCTTGGCATCTTCAACCACGGTGGTGGTGCAGCCCCATGTGCCTGGCTCTGCCCAAGTTACTCTGGGGGATCAGAGGTTTGGGGGAGCTGATAGAATCATAGAACCATAGAATCATTGAGGTTGGAAAAGCCCTTTAAGCTCCCCAAGCCCAACCGTTCCCCTAACCCTGCCATCCCACCACTAAACCCTGGCCATAAGCACCTCATCTGCCGGCTTTTAAATCCCCACACGGAAGAG
>NW_009260400.1:925282-980814 GCF_000687185.1 Egretta garzetta | reverse complement strand
TCCCCCCAGGGATGGGGACTCGACCCCTTCCCTGGGCAGCCCCTTCCAGGGCCTGACAGCCCTTGCGGGGAAGGAATTTTTCCCCATGTCCAACCTAAACCTGCCCTGGCACACCCTAAGGCCGTTTCCCCTTGTCCCATCACCTGTCCCCTGGGAGCAGAGCCCGACCCCCCTGGCAGTTGTAAGGAGCGATAAGGTCTCCCCTCAGCCTCCTCTTCTCCAGGTTGAACACCCCCAGTCCCCCAGCTGCTCCCCAGCAGCCTGGGGCTCCAAACCCCTCCCCAGCTACACTGCTCTCCTCTGGATGTGTTCCAGCAATGGATGGAATCAGCCTGCCAGCCTCTCACGGGGGCAGGACGATAGCGACAGAGGGAGGAGAGCCGAGCAGGATCCATCCCATCCACCTTCTCCTCCCTGACAGCATCCAGCTTCCAATCCCAGCTGGGATATCTCCATAGGAAACCCCTCAGCGGGGTCTCTGGCATCTGTCTAGGTGAGGGCACTGCTTCCCAGTGCTTAACTGGTGCTGCGGCAGGGGAATACTCAGTATCCCCAGTACTCAGCCTGTCCTGGCTTCAGCTGAGCTGAGCAACATGGGGCCAGTGCCTCGGGGTCATTCTCATGCTAACGCATCCAGCCCAGCTGCCAGGCACCCTGGCTCCAATACCTGCTTGCCAACACAGGCTTCGCCTTCTCTATTAACTCCCCTCTTCACATCTTTCCTCATCTCTCATCTTTTCCATCATTCTCCATGTGTTTCTCAGTTACTCAAACTCTATCAGTTGCCTGGGTCTGCTTTTCATCGGCTCCTGGTAGTCTCGGAGAGGGCCAGACATCAATTTTTATGAAGGTATACAACGCTTTCAGTGCTGGTTTTGCGGCTGCATTCCAAAACTGTTTGCTCTTCTGGCTGCTCTCCCCTGGAATTTCTCCCATCTCAGGCTGCAGCAGATATTTTTTTTTTTCCCTGGACTTGGCTGCAGCTGAGCTGGGCCCCGTCAGCTCCGTGCACCCCATGAAGCTCGGCCAGCGGAGCGTGCCACGGCACGGCTGCCATGCTAACATCCAGCTGCAGGAATGGGAAGCACAGGCAAGGCTGCTGTTTGGATGCTGAGACGATTTTAGCTGCTGGTTGTTCTCCTCGGTTCCTGCTGGAGGTATCTCCAAGGCTTCACTGAAGCTGCCCATGCTTCTTGGAAGGACCTGCTGGTCCGCTGGGTGCCAGCCTGAGCTGGCAGCGGGTTGGGATGTGTTGGGAACAGGGAAAACCAAGTGGGCACAGATTGCTACACATGGTGCTGGGTGACGGCGCTGCTGGGATGCCCTCTGAACTGCAAATCTAAAGGCCAAACTGGAAATAATTAGTTGTCGCAGCCAGCAGGCTTGATGACATGTAATCCTCTCAGAAGCTGGCATCAGTGTAACCAGCAGAAACAAGAGCACTTTGGAGGACGTGGAGCGAGCGTCGGCTCTCCCACTTCTGCGTCATCTTCGTTGCATGGTGCTGGCATCAGAGCTCCTTCCCCTTCCCAGCTCCAGGGCTTGCATGCCGGAGCGGGCGCGTATCTGCAGTGACACATCAGCTCTGCGCTCAGCCTGCCTTGCCCAGGGCTGGCAGGGGTTAAAGAAAGCTGAAGAAAGGTTGGAGGGGTTTTTGAGTACACGAGTAACCCTCTAGCATTTATACCCCTGAGCCTAGCGGCTCCATTACTGCTGATATCTTTTATTTTAAATGCTTTGTTTTGAAGCAGATTGCAGGTTTCTGAGTCACTCGATTTATCGGGCTCGGGGAGGTGAAGCCCTACTCTATTACGCTGCTAAAAGCAAAATGCACAAGAAATAGCATTTCCCAAACAGAGGGAGAGCAGCTCATCGAACTGAGGCTACGAAAGGCAGGCACGCCGTAAGGACTAGCTGGTATTAAATATTGCCACCCAGTAATATTGAAAACAGGGAGTAAATACAGTTTCTTGCACCTTCATTTGCTCTTTCCAATGGTGTGTGGTAGCCGCATGGTTGATGCCAAGATGCCGCGTGCAGAAAGGGCTGCTGTCCGAGTTATCCCATGGGGATGGCCCAGCGGCAGCAGCCTACGTGTGGCGCGTGGACGGGGACCCCTCCCCAGGCACTCTGCCACCACGGGAGCTTTCTCCCAGGGCTGTGCTGCCTACGCCAAAGGCTCTGCTGGCTGCCACCCTGGACGGAGAAGCGTAGCCGTGGTCAGG
Organism: Egretta garzetta; assembly: GCF_000687185.1. Classification (NCBI taxonomy): domain Eukaryota; kingdom Metazoa; phylum Chordata; class Aves; order Pelecaniformes; family Ardeidae; genus Egretta; species Egretta garzetta. The sequence goes on along the minus strand of NW_009260400.1, from coordinate 978,589 downwards.
GCTGGATACCTGTGGGACGGCGTACACAGACGTACATTCACGTCCGTTGAGGTTAATGGCAATCAAGTGGTTAAACGTCCATTGGGTTTTTCTTGCCTCAAAGGTGACGCCTTGGCAGTCTTTTTGCAGGCAGCGTCCAGCCCGCGATGTGCACGCCTGGGGTGCTCACGTCGTGCCAAGGCCAACCTTAGGTCCTCGGTGCTTGAGAAGCGGCAGCGCGGTGGCAGCCACAGCTCGGGTCTTGGTCTTGGGGTGGGTTTGCAGACAGGGGAGCGGGAACTTCAGGAGAACAAGAACAGCTGGAGACAGCAGCTTCTTCCCAGCTGCTCCTCCATCCTGCTGGCCCTGGCCTCTGTCCACGTCTCCTCCGTGAAGGAAAGGCTGCGCATGGGATGCCCCAGCCTTGTTGTGTTGACTTGCGTTGCATTTGATTGAAAAAGAAGATCCCTATTTGTCAACAGACGCAGCTGAGTCACCGCTGAGTTATTTTCTACTCCACGTACAGAGGCGCTCGAGGGTCAGCTCCAGCATCATGTCCTGGCAAATGCCAAGTTTTTGATCAAGGTTGTCATGAGTGGCAGTCATCTCATCTACCTCTGGGTGCTTATGTGAAGATGTCCTGAAGGTGGGACACAGCTTGGTGCGGCTACCCAGGGCAGCTGGAGCTGGCCAAACAACCAGCGGCTGTGGTGCCACAGCCTCTTTCCTGCAGATACCATGCCCAGCCACGTCTGCCGCGTTATTTTAGGGGAAAGGGGGAAAAAAAACCCCAGCCCACTCTGGGAGCCTAGCGCCCATCCAGCACGCACAGCGGTGACGCAACATGCGTCTTAAATAACCATCCAATATGGAAGACTTGAGACGTAGCCAAGCAGCGGCATCGCGTCCCTTCAGGGATAAACCCCGCCCAAGGGTAGGGACCCCGACGTGTGTGCTCGTGCCCAGAGCCTTCCTGTCCCCCTAAGGAAAGCCAGAAGGCGTCGGGTGCTGCTCCTTGGGTGCTTCCAGATGGGGAACGGCAGACGGGAGGAAGAGACCTTAGGGAATAAGAAGTTCATCTGAGAGGGCAAGAGCACTGTCTGGCGTTTTCTGAGCCCAGCCCAGAGAAGGAAAATCTTGGGAATTCGCTCCTGGACTTCAAGCAATGGGTTTTGTGTTTCAGGCTGTGTTCCCCGCTTGGCCAGTCCTGCCTCAATGGGAATAGCATGAATTACACAGCAGGCTCCGCTGTCCTGCCACTGCTCCCGATGATAAATCTCATCTGACACCCATCCAAATGAGACACTGGCATGGATGCTACCCAGCTTCCCTCCCCCAAATCCAACCAGCACGATGAACCACTTCTGGTGCCTGCTTCTTGCAGGCTGTTCACAGCAGGGGTGATGGATAACCCCCGAGATTACTGACGTTATTTTCCTGAATGAACTCCTGCTGGGTGCTCTGGGTTTTCATTACTCTCCCCTGGGAAAGGAGGAGGATGGTCCTTGCTATGAAAGGTCGGTGCCAAACCTCGGCAAGAGGGATGCTACGTTGCGATGCGTATTTTTTTGTCCTGCTCTGAAGCAGGACCCCGCTGATGGCCAGGGCCACGGGCTGTTTGCTCAGACCTCACTGAGCGCAAGCGGGAGATCACAGAATCATAGAATCGTTTAGGTTGGAAAAGACCTTGAAGATCATCAAGCCCAACTGTTACCCTAACCCTGCCATCCCACTACTAAACCATGTCCCTAAATGCATCCATGGAAAAGGAAAGGAGTCGTGCGGCAGGCTGTACAGGGCTTCATCGAGATCAGCTCGACAAGTTGCTATTAATACTAATGACAGGCAGGAGGAATGAACAAAAGCAGGTTGGAGCTTAGCTGTCCTAGTTACACTTGCAGTTTCCCAAGGCATGGCTGGATCCAGAATAATTTTTAGTAGCACATGCGCATGAGCAGAATCACTAAATAGCAACCGAATAACAACGGGGCTTCAGGACATAAAGGGTCTGCAGGCGAAGGTGCTGGCTGGAGTTGCTCCTGGGTGGCAGTTTGGTCAGCAACACATCATGGTCTTGGTACTGCTGGAATGAAAGGACGCCGTGGTATAGTTTGAGTTTGCGATCAGAGAGCTCTGGCTGGGGGAGAGGTGGGCTTTGGAGGAAAAGCCAACACTAACAACCTGCTCAGGAACAGTTTTGGAGTGGCCCTGGGAAAGCAGACGTGGACTCATCTTTCTGCAATGAAATTTGAAAATTGGACGTTATGTAAGAGGGGATGATAAAGATTATTTTTTTTTAACATGTTGGAGCCCTTCCAAAAGAGAAAAACAATGTGTCTGGATCAGATTGATGACCCACCTCGCTCAACCGGTGTCCAAGAGCTGACGTTGAGAGCAGAGCACGAATACAGGGCAAGTGTGCAGCCCTCAGTTTTCCCAGCCTCCAATACTTCATATGGATAATGGAGTTTCAAAGAGAAGGGCGATACCTTTATAATTCATTGCTTTTCGAAGCAATGTGAACTTCTAACACACATCTGCAGCAAGGAGTTTCCCAGCTCAGCTACCCTGTCTGTGAAAAACCCTGCCTTTTCCTGGGTTTCGAACTGCCACTCCAGCATTTAACTTTCTTAATTATTGTACAGTAACGGCTCTTCTCCCTGTTCCCCCCTTGGTTCTCTGTAGGCATCTCCATAGACCTCCACACATCCCCTATGGAGCACCTCTGCTCCTGAGACATTCCCACATGGAAGCTTCTCAGCCTTTCGTCATGCCAGGAAGGGATTTTCCTGACCTCCCGGATCCTATCGGAATTGGGGAAAGGAGGGAGCCCCAACTGCCTTGCTCTATGTGTAACCGTCTGCTTTATGGCCACTTCATATGACGCTGCTTGGAGAGCCAGACAGTTTAACGCCAGCCCCCTCGGAGCTGCTGCACGGGCAGATCTGGTGAACACGGTTTGCCAGCAGTGGCGTGATCCCTTTTAACCGTGTCCTGGCCCAGGCCATGCCGCTGCTTATACAAAGCCTCTGTGATTTAAAGCATTGCTTAGCGTGGGGCTGCTGACCATGGGGCACCCTCGCCTTCGTTTTCCTAAGCAAAAGATTTTTACGGGGGCTGGATGGATCTTGCCAGCAGCACTACGGCAATCCGAGCCCACCGGATGACGCCCGGTGCGGGCTGCGCAAGGCCTCCTCTGCCGGTGGCCCTCCACGCGGGTGCCCCCTGCACCCCGGGGCAGACGCAGGCACTAAACCCAACCTTGGCTGAAGCAGAGGAAGGCTCAGCAGCTCCAGCCCAGCTCTTGCTTTGGATAAGCCTCTGCTGCCTTCTGACGGCCAGCGCCAAAGGACGGTAGCTGAGCTGGAGCAGGGATGAGGCATGGTGGGACTCAGCGCCCTGGAAGCGAGCAGGATCTATGCCTAAACCTTTACGCAACGGAGTAAGTGGGTTTGATGCTTTTTTTCTTTTTTTTTTGCCCCAGAACTGCTGTTATAAACCTGCTGGCAGTGGAGCTGATGGCTTTCTATACTGTAAAAAAAAAAAAGAAGAAAGGAAGGAAAGAAAGGAGGGGCTAAAAATAAGCTGTTTGGGATAATGAAGGGCTTGTTCTGGGAAAGAGCCTGGATCAGAGGACACAGCCTCCACGCTGCAGCGGGGCTCCCGGCACGTCCGCACCCAGCGGCTCAGCCTGAACAGGGGAGAGACGCGGACGAACCCAGCCTGCCGCGGCCGAGCCCCCCAGTGAGCATGGCGACACAGGCTCGCTCGCCCCGGCACTCCTTATGGCCCATCTGATTCCATTTGGCCCCAGGGCCATCTCGTGAGCTAATTACTCCAGCCCTGGAAAGCAGACAGCTGTGGCCGCAGATGAAACCAGTCCCCTGGACTTTAACCTTTTGATCAGCCAGGGAGATTCATCAGGGTGTGCACAAAAGCCCGGGACATCTATTTACACACTTGTGGCAGTAGGGGAAGTAGCATTAACATCTCCATTTCTAAGCTGGAAGGAAAAAAACAGATAGAGCCGTGGTGTTTTTGTAGTGCTAGGCATCTGTCTGCGGCAGGAATAGCACTGGTGAGGGGGTTAGATCTGAAGCTATGAAGGAAAGCATCGTATCAAGGCGATGGAGGATGCCTGTAGCTGGGTGGTGGCGCAGTTGGGAAGAGCAGGGTGGGTCTGTCGGGAGCTGACTTCAATTAGGGGCTTCATTGATACACTCGCAGTGCGGAGGAAGATGGGTTGCCAGTGACGGAGTGGGAATCATGTTTCTGGATCTTCTCATCTGGCCGTTTTCCTGACCTATTAGCAAGCCATAGGCATTTCTGCTTTCAAATCCCATTTCTGCATCCCTGCCAGAAACCGTGGTACCCAAACCAGCCAGTGCTCTGCTGCGGACAGATATGACCCACATACAGCAAAAGCAAAACCTGGAAGTTTTACCCTTGGCTGCACGCTAAAAATGTCTTTGTTATCCCTGGGTGGCTCTCTTGGGTGTGTAAGATCTGCGCTATGCAAATGGACTTTCTGGCCCTTCTCAGCAGCTGTCAGGTGAGGCTCCTCCGAGGATGGCTTTGCTTGTGGAATTGCAGCATTTTGGTTTCAGTCCAGGCTGGATCCAGAAGCAAAGCCACGTAAGGGGAAAATTCATGGAGTTTCTCATCCCTCATAAAATTTTATCCCTGATAAAACCAGCTCAGGATATTCCATATGGGACAGCCTGGCCGCAGAGCTGGTGTGGCTTTGTGGGAGATGAGCTGAGGACACCATCTCACAGGCATGTTTCTCCACGAGGGCTGGGGACAGCAACTGTCTCTGCACTTGAGGTTCTGCAGAGACCTTCCCCTGCACCCTGGGGACCCAACCCTGCCCAAAGCCCTCCTTCCAGGGACCTGCCAGTGACCATGCCTCCCAGGAGCAAGGGAGGTGCTGTGGTAAGACCATTGGGTGGACCATGAGTCCCTGCCTGCTCAATGGGACAAGCTTGAAGTGACCCAGGAGCACTTCACTTCCAGTGGGAGGATGGAGGTGGCCCAGAGCAACATTAGGTCTGGAAAACATTGGGAGTTCTTCCAGGCAAGGTGGGCTTTGCTGCCAGCCAATGCTTTTGCTGAGCTTCCTCTTGGCCGCAGAAGGGGAGCAGAGCACCTCGGGCAGATGGCAAGCATCGCCCTTGCCCAGCCCACGTTTCTACGCTCTCTGCTGCTGGAGCACCTCAGATCTTGCTGAGCGTGAGGGATGTGTCCCCCAAACCTCCCATCGGAGGAGGTAGATGTTGTTAATCACACTTGCTTTAGGAGGAACGTAAGTGATGAGGGGATAGATGACTCGCCTGGGGACATGGCAGGAGGTCCGTGATGGCGCTTGGAAGTCAATTTGGGGTCCCTAAATTGCAGTCAGGAGCTTTAACCACAAGACCTTTCAGTCCTGAGTTTTATAACCCTTAAGCAATATTCTTCCATGCATTTAAGAGGGATTTTGCAGGGGCAGATACTCTAAGGCTGGTAGAAATTTGCTGGCCTATTCTAAGGAAGAAATAGATTGCCCACATAAAGAGCAGCCTATAAAATGGTGTTATAAATTAACCCAAGAATTTGACTAGAGATAAATAAACGCTTTTTTTTCCCCCTGAACAAAGAAGGCTGAAAATGGATGTTGTCATGTACTTTTCTGCTCCATCCCGTATAATTTCATGCATTCCTGTATGGATTTTGATGAGTTCTGCAGATCAATGACGCTGCGTTTAAACACCAGCTAAGCAGTAATTACAGATGCATGCAAGATTTATTCAGCTGGTGGCACTGCACCAGCTGCTGAAAGGATCAGCCATATACAATCAACGTTTGAAGCCTCTCAAAAGAAAGGGCTTTTTGGCTCCTGCTGCAAAGCGAAAATAAAAATAACCCCCCAAATCCCAGGAGTGCCCCCTTATGTCCGTACGGGGAAGGCTGCAGGCTGGCCCTGGATGGCGTTGGCACAGTTGCTCACACTAAGCCTTGCCTTTGCACACCCATGTGTGTTGTTTCACATTTGGTCGTCTTCACGCACTCGCTTGCACGACCCCCTTGTCCCTAGGGCTGAGGATTGGGTTGATGAGATTTAAGGCGTACGTGAGGAAAAAGGAGGAGGGTGAGGAGCGTGGAGGAAGGAGCCAGGGAGCGGGCAGCCAGTGTTCCCCAGGATCATCTTGCACGTGCCAGAAGGCAGCCAGGCACAGTGTGGATGGGTTGGCAGCCGGCATGATGTGCAGCTGGGGGGCTGCGGGCGAAAGCACAGAGCTGCGTAATGTGGCTCTGTTCTTATGGAAACACGTGGCAGGGGACACAAGGTGGCGTGTTTAAAGGCAGATACTGGGGTATGTCCAATTTTTCTTTGTGTTTTCCCTCTTGGTGTGGGCTCTATGTCCATATAACAGCTCTGCTTGCTCCCCACTGTCACCACGAGACACCCCGACAAGCCAGGGAGTCCCACGCTGCGATGCTCTTTGCTGGGACCTCAGGCAGGGTGCAGGGTGTTTCGTGGCCTGAGCGTGCAATTTGGGAGCACTGAATTTCTTTTCAACATTGGTGCTCCCAGCGAGCCTGCTGCTCAATGTAGCCCAGCCAGGAAGGGGTTTACAGCGAGGCAAAGTGCATCACAAATCCCCAGCAAGGCTTGGCCTAGCCGCCAAACCTGAGCTGACGCTTCCTTGGCGGGGCTCCACCGTGCGGTCTGTGCCTGGCTTCTTTCCCCCCTCTACCTCTTCCCTCCCCTCCCAGCAGCACGGAGAAGGCGCTGCCTAAAATCCAGGCTCATGGACCTCGAAAGGAGGCGCCTTCTCCAGGTGCTCAAGCACTTAAATGCTTTAGATGTGTAGGAGGTGGGGAAGGTGTAAGCATGAGGATTTTGGCACAAGGAGGATTGTTTGCTCCACTGTATTCCAGCCTCCTTCTGCTCCCAGCTGTGCTGTTGCCACCGAACCAAGCAGCCCTGCCCGGAGCCTGTGCCCGCAGAGCGGAGCAACTGTGAGCCCATCCATGAGAGCTCAGGCAGAATTACCCCAAAACCTGGGCATGGGCTGCCGGCGGGGCCAGGGGCGCGTGGGAGAGCGGAGGGTTTTCTGATGGGGGCTGGGAAAATTGGAGTTGTGGGCTTGGACCTGTGTGTTATGCCCATGGTCTGAAGGAAAGGAATGGACCTGGAGAAGGTGAAATAGAAGTCTCAGTGTTGTTTTTACTCTCATAGAGAGCCGGTGCAAAAGGTGCGGATGAACCAACTGATACGGACCTAGCGCTAGGTCTGTGTTGTAGGGGAAAAAAAGAAAAAAAAGAAAAAAGATAATAATAGGAAAAGGTCAAAAATCTGCCTAAAGTGTGTCTGGCTTACTGTGTGGGGTGGGCTGATGCCTGGCTTGTATGGGAGAGCGGTACGGTAAGCAGTAAGGTGGCAGCGTCACAGCTGGCTGCCTTGGGTTCCCCTGCCTGAATCAATGGTCATCTCATCGGCACGTGCCTTGGGAAAAAACAGGTATGGCCCCTCATCAGGAGGAGGCAGGAAAGGCATCCATCCCTGGCGCTGGCCCAGCCCCGGAGCAGGCCACAGCCAGGCGATGCGTCCCCCCATCCCGCTCCTGCCGACTGCGGCGACGGGGGCATGGGGCTGGGAGCAGCCGTGCCTCTGCTCTCCGCAGGGCTGCACGTGGAACACCAAGGGGAAGCACAGCCTGGGCCGCCTGTCTGCCACGCGTCTCCTCCCAGCCCCGGCCGTGTCCTCCGTCTTGAGAAAGAAACCCCAAATTTCCCCCCTTTCCCACCTAAAAAGCAGTAGGAAATCAATGGCCGGGGGTCAAATATCAGCTCAGTGCTTGGCCTGGATGAACAAGAAACAAAGTGGTGTTTGCTACAGGGCTAATTAGAGCTATTACATCAATTAGTTTGTGAAATGATCGGTGCCCGAGGCTCTGCCAGGCGGATCTCGATTTTGGCAGGAGGGTTTCAGCTGAGCACTAGGACTCTGCTCCCGCAGGGCTCACCTGGACGCCCCCCGCCCCTGCCTTGCTTCACCGCCACCTCCCTGCTCTGGCCACTGTGGACGTCGCCGTCTCGTGAGCAGGAGTGTGTTTGTTGTCCCTATCGGGGAAGCAGGAGAAGGAGCTCCAGCTTGCTGACCTACGGGCGCCGCGGGCTCTCAGGGGGCCCCGGGGAGCTCTGCCCTCCCTTTGCGGGCACAGCTCTGGGCCCTTCATCCCCATCATCGCTGAGTCCTGTCATTTTAAGTGTCACAATGTTTGCTACATTTTTTTTCCCCTTCATTTTTGTTCTCTCTTAAAGCCTCAGCCCCTCAAGACTGGATATTAGATGGACTATTTGCTTAAGGAAATAAAAAAGGACTTTCCAGCTCTCCTGTTCACAGACAAAAGGCTTTAAAGTGTAAGCCAGAAGGCTTAGGAAGCAGCAGATAAAAGCAATTTTCCAATGGTTGTCTTAATATATTATTGAAAAACGGGGGCTATTTAGCTAAGCTCATGATTGGTTTTGGATTTAACTCCTAACCTGAAGCACCTGAGCATGGAGATGCTGCACTGCTCCCCCTCTTCTTGCGGGGGGTACGTGTGTGTGTGTGTGTGCACGGGCTGGACCCCCAGAGAGGGCAAGGGGGCTGGCAGCGGCTACACACCTCTAGCAGGCACTCAGATGCTTTTTGGGCAGGGGAGGGGAGCATCGTGCTGAGAAACCGGGGACAGGGAAAGGCTGGTGGCCATGAAAACATGAAAGAAGGGGGAAGGGGAGGTAAGCGCATCCTAAGCGCATGGAGCCACCCTGCTCTGCCCGGCAGTGCTTGTCCTGGGCTGGAGCGGCTCCTTCTGAGCAGTTCAGTCCATGGCCGCTGGCAGCCAGCTCTGCCCAAGAGCTGATACACTCCCTGGACCTCAGCAAGGTCCTTTTGCAACTTTTCCATCCAAACCAGGATGATTTCTGGGATAGGATCCATGGGGCAGGGGGCAGCATCTCCCCATCACACCGTCACCACGGGTGCCTGCAGAACCTGTGTGGAAGACAGCTTGCTCCATCCCAGAGCCTGGCTACAAAGAAATTCCCACGTTCCTGCCATTCTTTGCCATTTAAGAATTTTAAATGGACAGCAAATACATTGGGAAAACACGGCCACCGCTGTGTCACGGACAGTGCCAGACCTGATGCTGGTCATGCGACCAAGAGCCATGGCACAGCGGTCCCCTGACGGCTTCGCAAAACCACGAGGCTGAGAGCGGCCAGTCCCTGGGCTCGCAGCCCCTGGTGACCACTGAGCTGGGTGCCATCTAGCTGGCGTAAAGCAGGAATTACCCAGGCAGAGGGACATCTGCCTTGCTAGAGCTACCTGATTCCCTAAGGAGCTTCCAACGGGGTAGGATGCGCCGATAGCCTTGCTGGTAGGGGACACCCCATCTTCTGCCCTAACCTCCTACAGGTGACGCTGTTTGCCTTGCAGGGCCGGCTGTGACAGCGGAGCCGGGGACGCACTGTACGTCAAAGTGCAGAGAGGGCGAGGGAAGCTGGGGGGTCCCTGGCTCTGCAGGAGAGGGGGAGCAGGGGCTGCGGGTCCCCAGGAGAGCCTGGACTCCCTGGCTGTGGAGCTGCATCCCGGCACTGCCATCCTCCGGCGTGGGAAGGAGGTTTGGGGTGGAAGGTGGGAGATGGCAGCGATGGGTGATCTGCAGGGTGTGAGGGCTGGTGGGAGAAGGGGGCTGTGGACAGTGGTGGAGTAGCGGCAAAAAACCAAACGGAACGGAACAACAACAACAAAAAAAAAAACCCCATCCAACCCCAACCCTTGGTGGCAGCCTGCCAGCTCCAGCTGGTTTCATAAGGACATTTCAGCCTAAAAATACACAAATACTCAGCCAAAAGAAGTCAAATCTTTCCACACCAAATCTGTCACCCACATCCCTTTGCAAGGCAGGGAGAAATTCCTGTTGGGTCTGTCATTCGGCGATGAGAACAGATTATCCAGGGTTCAAGGCTGCGGTTCAGTAGGTTTCCCTGGGGGTGAATGCCCTGGTGCTGAGTTTTACTGGTGGTGCTGGCTGCTCTTCGTCTCTACACAAAATGTGAAAAGAGAAAAGAATCTTCCTAAATTCAGGCAGTGTCCCCTCCTCCAGGCAGCATGAACTACTGCCTGGCTCCTACCCCTCCAGGCAGGAGCTGGGCCAAAAGCGGGACAGCCCTGATTGGTATCATGGGTCATTAAATAGCAATTTATGTCATCAAGACATCAAGATTTTACTAATGCCCAGGCCAAGGACAACACTGTTATGATGCGACATGGCAATGAAAGATGGCAGGGAGGTAGCAGGTACCGCTACATCTTCGTCCCCGAGGAATGAAGTGCCGACATAATGTCCCTGCTCCTCCTTGCAGCGCAGCCTGCGTTATCATCTCCTGCGTCTCTTCAGACAGATCTTAGGGAGGTTTTGGGGGGGGGTAAAAGAGGATTGAGAGAGGGGCAGCGACAACACTGTACCACCAGTTTTTGCCTGCGAGATCCATGTCTAAAAGAGGTGCTCAGTTTTGAGTGGAGCTGGCTCAGAATTTGCTATTTCAGTTGGAAAAGCAGCAAGCAAAGTGTCGGAGCTCTGGTTCAGCTGGTGAATCCTGGATTTCCCACGTCTCTGGGCGCTGCCACAAGCTCCGCTTTAAAGCCCAGCTCTGTAGCGTCTCCTCTTCCCAGGACAAGTTAAGGTGCCATCTCAGATACCTTCACCCAGACTGAGAGGGGAGGGGAGACCTTATCACCCTCTACAACTGCCAGACAAGAGGGGGAGCCGGGGGGGTCGGGTTCTGCTCCCAGGGAACAGGCAATAGGATGAGGGGAAATGGCCTCAAGTTGTGCTGGGGCAGGTTTAGGTTGGACATTGGGAAAAATTCCTTCCCCAAAAGGGCTGTCAAGCACTGGAAGGGGCTGCCCAGGGAAGGGGTTGAGTCCCCATCCCTGGGGGGATTTAAAAGCCGGGCAGATGAGGTGCTTATGGCCAGGGTTTAGTGGTGGGATGGCAGGGTTAGGGGAACGGCTGGGCTTGGTGGTCTTAAAGGGCTTTTCCAACCTAAACAACTCTATGATTCTATAGTCCTTCAGAAACCGGGTGTTCACAAGGGATGGGACCTGCTGCTTTTCGTTCTTCTTCATTTTCTTTAGAGTTTGCATGAGCTCCAGCAAGGAAATGTCTTTTAAGACAGTTCCCCCTTTCCCCGATGACTTGCATGTGTGGCTTGGAAAGGGTAAAGGGAAGAGCCCAGATCTGGGACTAAGCTTCTGAATGGCCTCTCCTCCATGGAGGAGTGGATCCCGTGGAGCTCTCCTCTGCACCAGTGCCTTGAGAGGGGCCAAGCAGGGTGGGCATTACAATGAGTGGCAATGCCTTATGATGGAGTCCTGTTCTGCAGTGTCCTGAAGACCTCTACTCCCCCCAGCTTGAAAGTGAGTTTTCTGGTGAGGAAGCTCAGTCCTCACACTCTCCCAGCGGTGTTTGGTGGGATGTGAAGGTGAGCATTGCTTAACACCCACCTTCAAGATACCACGATGTGGTCTCCACCCTGCTTTGGGCCAACTGAGGCAGCCCCTGGAGAGATTGCACCTGATCTTGGTGAAACTGGGTCTCCAGGTGGGTGAAGACTGAGGGTGAGATGCTGGAAACCATCCAGCTGATTTCAAAGATGTCCTTCCTGTCATGCCCTTCCTCCAGCTCCCACTCAGACCTAGATGTAGCCACATAACGATAGTGATTCCTTAATTTATGAGGATAACAACAAAGCCTGAGGCCTCTACCAAGCCCAAGCCCTGCCAGACTCTGATGCTCAGCCTGTCACCCTCTCCCCCACCTCGCACTTAGAGAAACAGCCCTACTCCAGACCTGGCACCAGCAGATGTCGCAGCTCTGCTCCTCCCTGCAAATCTATTTGCATCTCATTTGTGGGAAACCGAGTAAGGCTGGTGATTCCAGTCAACCAGCTCTGGCCTTTATGAGCTGTTTTGTTTTGCTTATCATAGGGGGAACTTAATTATTCAAAGCTGGTGGGCATATTTACTTACAAGGGTAAATTACCCCCAAAACTCAGACAGATGTATCTACATCTCCGCTTGTGATACATTTTCCCTTTCTGCTGTATCGGTGCTTGGGCTCCAAGACACAAGGGTGGGTTGTTCAATAACCAGCGCGATGCAAGTCACCCCAATTAACTGGATGGTTCCATTTACACTGCTGCTCCCTCCAATTAAATGCAAGGGAGCGCAAGTGACAGGCATGAGTAAGACGGGCCCACGGAAAACTATATTCTAGTGCAAAAGCTGTGATAAGAAAATGAAATCTACGCACCTGATGGGAATATGAATGCAAAACCTTGGCCTATAATTTTCTTTCTTCTGTCTGATAGAGCCAGCTCATTGCAGCTCATTAAAACGGGCCATGTCCCAACATTCGTGCACAGCGCCCACATCCCATGGTCTAAATGTTTGCCTTGCTGGCTTTGGCTTCACCAGCAGCACGTTATCCTGGAGCTGCATGGTCCTGCACAGCTAGGAAAAGGAGACCACAGCCATCCCTGAAGACCCCTTCTCCCTTTTAAACCCAGTGTCAGGAGAGAAAGAGGGAGAGGGAGAAAAAAACCAAAAGACAAACCCAAAAATGCGGGTTTGGATTGGACCTGTGGAGCTCATCTGGACCATATCCCTGTTCAAAACAGGGCCAGCTTCAAAGTTAAATTCAGTTGGAAAGTTAGCTCAGGTGGCTCCGTGTTGAGATGGAGATTTTACAGCCTCTCTGGGAAGCCTGTTCCAGTGCTGCCTTGCCAGGGCTCAGGCTGCAAGCCGTCCCCCACATCACAGCAACATCGGGCTCTGCTTTCTGAACTGTGTTCTTGGTGCAAAGTGCATGTTGGCATGTGGGATGCAATAAGCATCGAGTAGGGAAGGTGACGCCATCATGCAAAGACAATTCTTTTGCAAGGAAAAGCGATCAGGAAACAGTCCCACATGAGAGAGGGTGAGAAGGAAGGCATGGCCGTGTTTTTTTCTGAGTTTAGTGCTGCTGTTCTCTAAGGCACTGCCAGAGGGGGTCCTGAAGATGGAGTGACCGAAATGTGGTCCAGTTTGGGCTTGGTATTTGGCACAGACTTGAGCTGGCAGGGCTGCAGGTAGCTATGGTAGGGCAGCAGGCACAATTGCACCTCTCTTTCTCCACTGAGCCCGGAGGACTGTATCCCTCTCTGGAGGCACCTCTCCCTCCCTTCGCTCCCTACAGAGAGAGCCAAAAGCAACAAGCTTCCTTGCCCTGACACCTCTGATATGTGTGAAGATGGATGGGTTGAATGCAGGCCTAAAATATTTTACATTTTCACAGTAGTTTCACAGCCCTGGCACTATCAAACGATCTTTCGCTGTACTTGGAAGCAGTAGGAGAACAACTTGAGATGGATTGTGGCTTTTTTGTGTCTGTGTACTTGCAAACTGCCTCTTCCTACACATCTTGCAGGGCCTGTGCCTGTTTGGATATGTACACGGAGAATCAGTGCTCGTGTGGATGCTCCGTCTGCTCCATTCTCCCCCCGCCCCCCTGAAGTTTGGAGGCCGTTCAAGGCAGGTCCCCATCCCTGGGTGGTTAAGATCAAACTTGCCCTATGCACTGTGCTCCACTGACCAGGCTAGTTAGGAACTGGAGGCTAGGATGCACAAGACAATTTAAAAATCTGAACAAAAGTAGGAGATTAAGGAAACCAGCTGGAAACCTCTATTTTGCTGATTTTGAAAGCAAAATGTGGGTCACAGATGTGCTTCCACAGACAGAAACTGGCTAGAGAAGAAAAAGACATCAGCAGTGCCCCGACTCTTTGATGATCAGAGGTAGATTTAGCTCCTAGGCACGGAGACAAGAAAGGAAGAGGAGACGAAGTAGGAATAAAAACATAATCAAGAGATTAGGAATGTGGAACACAACCCACCCGTAAATTTGCCTTAGGGAATGATGGAAAAATGCAGTAACGAAAAAAAGATTAAACCAACCGCTACATCTTACCCTCTTCCCTTCTCTTGCTGCCCTTATGGCTTTACTTTTTGCTGTCCAAGGCACAGGAGGCCCATTACAGACCCTCCCCTCGTCCTCGGTTGCGGTTTTTCTTTGCAAAAGTGCTGTTTTCTACTGTTCCTTCCTAGCTACTAAATCCTTGCTAAGGATAGGCTGACTACAGTTGAACTCGATGATCTTAAAGGTCTTTTCCAAGCAAAGGAGTCTATGATTCTATGCCTTTGAAACACCTCAAGTACCAAGAATAAATTTCTGGTGGGGCTTGGTGTCCCCCAGGCCCTTCATGATGAAAGAAGTGGTGGCATTTGAGGTGCTTAAGGCCATGGTTTAGCGGTGGGATGGCAGGGTTAGGGTAACGGTTGGGCTTGGTGATCTTAAGGGTCTTTTCCAACCTAAACGATTCTACGATTCCACGACTTTAGAGCCTAAAAGAAGCAAAGCTTTGCAGGGAAGCCCACAGCGTCAGGCAGGCATGCATGGGAGACTAGAAAGCAACAGGCTCCTGCTCATCTTTGATAGGAGAGAAGAGCTATTGCTCACTTCTTGTTTAGGCTAATACAAAATATTAAATCTATTTTCAGTGAAAGTAATGATAGACTAATAAGAGCCATGCTGCTAGCTCTTGCAGGCTGTTGATTAGCCTGTGACTCGGTCTCCCGGGGACTGTAACAGAAGGCCTATCGTGTGAGCCATTGACAAAAATAACCTCAAGGTACAGCACTGGAAGAGCAATGTAGGACAACAGCAGCACTGACTCGGAGAAGCCCAAGGGTGGTTCCTTCAAAATAGCCAGGCAGTGGAGGGGGGAGGTCTTAAAGCACTCAGGGCATTCAGCGGGCAGTTTCTGGATGAAGAGACGCACTTGGACCACTCCTGAAGGTCCCACCTGTGCTGGCCATGACAGGACCTGGTCACTTGGTGCCTTGGGGCTTTGTGACATGTGCTGAGCGGCCGTGGAGCGCGATCTCGGACTCCTGCAGTGAATTTCCCTCCTGCCGGCAAAACACCAGCCCCTAGGGCTCAACACCGAGAGAAGCCTGAAATAAGAGTGATGCTAGTCCAGCTCTTTTCAAACTGCCCGGCGCTGCTTTTCAAACTTTGGGGAACTTCAGACTCGGTTCTTGCCTGGAATTTATTTTTCTCAGCCCTAATGAAAACACGTTTTGTAGTTGCTGGTGTTTCAAATCTGATATCAGTGTCAATAAAGATGAGCCCTTTCCTGGGGGGGGTGTGTGTGTGAAAGTAGAAAAATGTCTCAAATCTTTCACTCATGCAGAAGAAAACAACCCCAAAGCACTGAAGGATTAAATGAAAAATATGCTGCTTTTCACTGGGAGACCACTGGGCGTGAACAAGTGCCAACTGAGCCCTCACTTGGATCACCATCTGGTGTGGTGGCAGCAGGGCCTGGAGGTGCAGCAGGATGCCTTGTGGTACCCTGCCCTGTGACAGCATCTCTGCTCCTGGTGACGGAACCACCAGCAGCTCCTAAACGGCAGCGGGTCCGTAAAGGCGAAGGACTTCATTATCTTCAGCTTCACCATCTGACCTAGCCCAGAGGAAACAAGTGTCCAGCCCCAGCATGATTCACAGCATGGCTGAGGATCCTCCCCTGGCGAGGAGGATCGTGTGTCCTCCTCGGAATGCAAGAGATTTTGTTAAAGACGCCAAAATTCATTTTGCTGGGCTGCAACCGCACGTTGATACCGCTATGAATGCCGCGGCACAGAGCCTCTTTGGCTGATGTCTAGAAACTGCTTGTGGTTTCAGAGCTCTTGCTGATGAATTGCCCAGCAGCTGGTCACATTGGGAGGGCGATGCTTATTATTTTCAACTGCTATCTTGCATGGAAGGAAAATCAAAATACTTTCCTCAAGGTAATTGGCTCTAAAACAATTGAAGAATTTTCCACAAGCTTGTAATGCAATTAGGACTGGCATTTTATGTAATTTATATCTTTAAAGGTATGTTTATGCCATTAGACCCTTCTTTTGTGGGGAAAAAAAAATATTGCCAGCAAGAGAAGGCAGATTTAGCTGTTACAGGCAATGGAATGTAGATTAAACAAGGGTGTCCACCTTGTAGTGATTAAAAGGCGGCATAAAGTCAGGATCATCAGTGAGATGCAGTCGCTTGCAGTGAGGAATGGTTGGGTAGGATGCTGTGACACCAGCCACACATCTGCAGGTTTCCCGTTTGGTTTTCGGTCAATGCCAAGTGATGCATCATCGCTCGCCTTCTGCTGCAGTGCCGCCAGAGCAGGAATAAGCCTGCGTTCCCAAACTGCCCTGCCAGCTTGGGTGGGAGGAGCTGGTGCAGACTGGGGACCATCAGGCCCCACCACACGGAACAAAACCATCAGCCACACCAGCGCCTGGGTCCGTGTTTCGATAGATACCCAGGAAAAGCCTAAGCAGAGACACCAGGCAATCCAAACACGCAAAAACAATTCCAGAAGTGCCTGAGTCAGCTGGTGAACTTGTTGACATGGGATACTGCAAAAGCCAGAAGCATGGATGTAGCCTTCCCCTGTCACCATGTGGGGAAGCATCTATTTCCCTGACTACCAGAGGGTCCAAGGGTATAACCGGGGAAAGGATCGCTCCGTGCTTGCCTGTTCCTTATACGTAACCACCTTGTACTGACTACTGTCCAGGGGACATCTTGCCTGGCTGCAGAAGCTGCTGGGATTGAAATTACGGGATGACAAGCTTTAGTCCCCTTGCCTAGGTGGAGGCAAGCAGGTCGGATGGAGCCTCATTAGAAATGGGTCTGAACTGAAACGGGGGAGGCACTCAACGTTTCTTCAGAGCCAGAGCAGCCGTTTAATGGGTAGGTGTCCTGACCTTATGATGGGGTGAACCAAACATGAGTTCAGACAATTGCCATTAAAAATATCTGGATGTGGTCCCTAATTGCTAGAGGTGCCACCAACTGTATTATGAGAATAATGCAATGCCACTCTGTAAAGGGAAGACGCCCCTTACCCTGGGCTGTAATCCAGCTGCCTGTCAGTACAGCGGACACGTATCAGGGAAAGCCAACCCAAGAGCCGGGCCAGTGTACAAAGCAGGTGATCCCACCCTCTGTTATCTGCCATCTGCCAGACAAATGAAGAAGCAGTCAGCGACCCCCACGGGTTGGCCGGCCTCTGCTCACTAGGTCCATGTTTGTAGAAACCTACCTTGAGCCATTCGGGAGCAGTTTGGGAACCAGCCCTTGGGGTCATGGACCTGACCCCAGACTGGCCAGAGGGGACACAAAAGTCCTGCCTGATCCCTTCTGCCCTGCAGCAGTCCGTGACACAACGCACGTCCCTGTCTGTAAGCAGAACCATGTTCGGAACCACCACCATGCGGTCGTTAACTTTAGTTTAATGAGCCCAAATGCAGGTTCTTAACACAAAAGGCTACGGACAGGGATACTCACTATTGGGCCGAGTCGTTAAGCTGATATTCTCGGGACCGGTTGAAGCATTCTTGAATCCCAGAGTCTGCCCAGAGTCTCATCATAGCTGAAAGCAGCTCTGGAGAGAAGGGCTCTGTGTCCTCCATCCGACTTACGACGTCGCAGACCATCTTGGCATCAGCCTGCAGAGGAGAGAAACAAGAGGTCACAGAGATGCTCAAGGCAGAATCGGGAGCCAGAGATTTCAGAAAGAGTTCACCAAGCTGTCAAGAGTAAAGAGGCTGCGTTTCTGGGGTTGGGGCTTTAGGATCCACACTGTGCGGTCCAGCAGAAAGGGCAAAAGGAGAGTAGAGCAAGGAGGCCACAAGGTTATTTGTGCAAGCCATCTCACATCAACAAACATTTCCGCGCAACAGACAAACCCGTCGGCACTGCGCACGTGTGCAGCTTCTTGGGAATGGAAGGGAATTCCTGTATTTACAAGTATATTTAAATTGTTAGCAAAGTGGCAAGTCTTCTGCAACGATGCCTGGTTTTTAACTGTGTGGGTAACCATAGGGGCAGTTTGTATCAGAAAGGACAGCAGCAAGGCTCCAGAAACAATTTTTTTTCAGATGCTGGTTTACTGCTTTTCCTGAGTCCTTGTTCTTTGCTCTGAGCCCCTGCTACAGACCACCTCAGCCGGCTGTCGTGCTTCGTGACTCAGGGGGAGAGGAACCTCCTGCGGTTCAGGAGTATGGCAGCGAGCGCAGGGCCAGCTGGCCGTTTTTGCATGGAATCTTTTTTTGGTGAGAAAAATGTGATTCGCTGGAACAGCCACTTTTCCTGGAGGATAATGCTCTGAGACAGCTTGGGTCCGGAAGATGTCTCAGGTTTAGGATGGGTACGTCTAGACGGCTTTGGAATAGCTGAGTTCAGCCCAACCACAGTAGTCCACAGTGGCTGATGCTTCACTCATTTGCGAAGCAGGACACCCAAATTCATGGCTCCCCTCTGCTCGCTTTGCAGTAAGTGGATCTCACCCCCACCCCCACCCCGACTCCTGAACCCACGGGGTGTTGGCTAATCTGCAGTTTATCTTTCATTGCTTTGAACACTTTGGAAAAGTCTCCTATTTCTACTAGCTGAAACAAACCCCAATTATTATTGCTATAATTAATTGGAAAAGAGGAGCTCTTATTCCTTACATGTGCTTACAGCAAGCTAGTGAAGGCAACCACCTTCTTTTATTACCTTTTCTCTTATTACTTTTTCTCTTCCTGCTGGATTGAACCCATTCTCGGACAAACACAGGTGGAAGTCTTCACTTCCCAGGGTGTTTGGTCTAAATCGACAAACGCTGACCAGAACCACGAGTCTCGCAAAGGGGAGTGCAGGCAGTTCTTGTGCTCTGCTGTCCCTGTCCCCCAGACAAACAATCCCTGGCCACCACAGCGCCACAAAGCCAGCTGCAGTTGGGCGTGCAGGGAGCCCGGGCATCGCCAGTCGGAGGAGCTCCTACATCCTCCCTGGCTCCAACAGGCTCTGTCCCGTCCCTCTGCCCTGCCACGTGCTGCTGATGCTCCTGCCTGATGCTCAGACTGAGCAGCTACGGTGGGAACAGCCCAACTGCGGGATGGGTTGCTATCCCTGGGTCCTGCCTGAGCACTGGGGACAAGGGTTTGTGGCAAAGTGAGCCTATTATTTCCTAGGTCATGGGTTCAATTAGAAGTGGAGGAGTGGCAACGTTGAAGAGCATCACAATAACCTGACTGCATGGGTGGGGATGACAAGGTGTATGACATGGCAGGGTTAGGGTAATGGTTGGACTTGATGATCTTAAAGGGCTTTTCCAACCTAACCATTTCTATATGATTCTGTGGCCTGTGTGGCCAGGATCAAAACCCCTCTTTTTATTGAACACTGGAATTGTTGAAAAATTGCAGGGCACCAAACCACTAGCGCTGGAGACCAAAGCTGCTGGAGATCTCAAGGCTCAGAGCAAGAGCCTCAAGTCGCCTGAACATCCAGTCTTTATGGGCTGAAGAAGCCTCAGTACTGTACGGAGACACCATCCCATAAAACTTAATGGAGTGGAGTGTCTATGCTTTGAAGACTTTATGAACATAAAGTCTTTCTCGCAGAATACTTAACTTCGTATTTTAGTGCCTAGGAGTCCTCCTGGCCCTCTGTACAGGCTCTGCTTGTTTTGGAGAAATGGTTTTGGTGACTCAACACCTCAAAGCCAAGACAAACAAAGAACCTTGAAGACTTCAGTTAATTTCAAAAGCTTGTTTTCTGCCCCAGAGTGTTTCATGAGCTCGGCGAATACCCATAAATCATCAGTTCGCTTTGCCTGCCCTGCCGGAGCCGTAATTCTGCTCTTTTCATGGACTCTAAATACCACAAACCCGGCGAATGGCCAGTCTGTTTGGGGCTATGCTCTGGTGTGGCCCCGTTATCTGTGCATGGGTGGTGCAGAAGAAGCCATGCTTTTGGTCAGGTAGGAAGGAGGTCTTCCGTATGTTATCCTGACCACTGGCGGGGGGATTACGGGTGTAAGTCACAGGGCTGTCCATCTGCTGTGATGGCAAAGCACATGTGAAGCTCTCCCGCTGTTACGGGCAGGGTCTGGGCTTCTTCTGAGCTTTGTGGATTTAACTGCAGGTCGCTTTCTGCAAAGCACCAGGGGGAACGGCACAGTGGTCACATTTTCTGTGCTAGGAAATAACTGAGACTTGTGGCAGTCCCCTGTGATTTAAGACCCAGCACAAGAGGGGTTGAGCAGAAGATGCAGATGAACAGCAATGACAGGGCAGAACGGGGGTGACCTGGGACAGGTATCTCCACCTGGGGTTATCATGTCTGCTCCGGCCAGAAACGGGGCTGAGCTTGTAGGGCAGGGGATTATTTTGGCACATGCTCCTCTGCAGTCACACAGAATCCCAGCATGGCAGGGGTTGGCAGGGCCCTCTGGGGATCACCCAGTCCAACTCCCCTGCTCAAGCAGGCTCACCCAGAGCAGGGTGCACAGGACATCGTCCAGGAGGGCTTTGAATATCTCCAGAGAAGGAGACTCCACAACCCCCCTGGGAAGCCTGTGCCAGGGCTCAGTCACCCTCAAAGTCAAGAAGTTCTTCCTCCTGTTCAACTGGAACCTCTTCTGCTTCAGTTTGTGACCATTGCCCCTTGTCCTGGTGCTGGCACCACTGAGAAGAGTCTGGCTCTGTCCTTGTGACACCCACCCTTGAGATATTTGTTCGTGTTGATGAGATCCCCTCTCAGCCTTCTCTTCTCCTGGCTGAACAAGCCCAGCTCCCTCAGCCTTTCCTTGTAGGGGAGATGCTCCGGTCCCCTCCTCATCTCTGTAGCCTACAGTCACCAGAGGCCCCTTTTGGGGATGGGTGAGGTTGCCCACAGGGCAGACCAAGGAGCAGGGGCAGTCTGGAGCTGGGGAACAATTTGGAGGTAAGTTTATTGCTCCTGCTGAGTGGTAATAAAAATATTCCAGGCTTAGTTTTATTTTGCAGAGTGAACTATTGAACTCTCCGCTTTACAGACCCAGAAAGTGCAGGTGAAACGAGTATTTTTAAAAATACTCCTCCCCCCTGCCAAGGATGAAGCCCCTCTGTCAAGGAGCATGGGGCCATCCAGGAGTTCAGGCATTTGTTAGATGATTTAACGAGCAATTAAGGATCCAAGAAGAGAAGATACTCCTTTCTTTTCTCACTCTCCAGGCTGCATCTCAAGCTGGGAATGACATTAAAATCTCCAGCCCCCCCTGGGCCCAGCAGGTAGATTTTTAAATACTGCCTGATTGACTTTTCCCTTCCCGCCTCCCCCGGGTCTGGCGCTCCTGCTTTTCCCGAGGTGAGAGGAGCCGAGCCTCCCGCCACGCTCTGCCTCTATACTGAAGCCGCAATTAAATACAGCAAAACAAACCAGACCAACCACCCCCCCCGGCCTTGCAGTTCCCATCCGACGGGCTTTTCGCTAATGAATATCACGGTGGTATTTCAGCTACCTCGGGAGCTAAAAATAGGCAGCGCTGTGCCCCGGGGATGGCTGGAAGGAGCCACAAAATGGTGCAGGGCTGCTTCCTCCATTGCTGCCTCCGCCCTTCCCCAGCCGCTCGGTCTCCGTCCCCTTAGTACACGCTGGCTGGGAGGAGAACCAGGGGTTGGGCTGCTCTCCTTCAGGCCGGTTCTTCTCCGGTAGGAGTATCCTGGCCCATCCTCGCAGCTTTCCCATGCATCCCAGTGGTTTGTATTTTCCACAGGGGGTCAAACCCTAACCCCCGAGCTGATTGCCTTTGGGTTGGTTGTAACCAAGAGTGGGATTTGTTCAGCTCTGTGTCACTCCTGAATGTGTCCACCTACAGCGGGAGAACTGGAGCTGGCTTCGCTAAGCTTGGCTTGGCTTGGCTTGGCTTGGCTTGGCTTGGGGAAATAGAAGAGCTCAGAAACTTGGGGATGGTAAGTTATACATCCATGGCTTTAGCCATCAAGCTAAAAGCCCAAATAATGCTTTGTTAAAGAACCAACCTCCACGCCAGTCGGGAAGTGGAGAGGGCTTTGCAGGGCCAGGGCAGGGTGGGCTTTTACATGACCGTAGAATTCATAGGCAGATGTGAACAAGGCGCCTGTAAACGTGGCGGGAAGTCAGCATGTCTCCTCTCTAACCCAGTGCCTACCTTTGCACCAGCCACATGGCATAAACCCAGTTCATAAGGGGACCTGTTTTCTCGCTAACCTGGCCATAAGCGCAGTTCTTTAATTGTCTCCCATATGTCACTGTCACCAAGCACACAGGCTGTCCTCAGCAAGCAAATGCGTACCTTTGCTTGCGACAGCCACCTAGCCCAATTAATTTGTTACCTTGCTGGAAGGGAGAGGGGCTCTTCCTAGCAGCCTGACATTATGGGCAGTCATGTTTGTCTCTGCAAGCTAGTTCTTTTTCATCAGGCAGATATAGATCACCCCTAATTATTTGTTCCTCACTGCCAGCCATGATCCATGCCCGCAAAGATACCAGCAGAGCTGCTCCTGCCCTGCCCAACCAGAGTTGCACCGGAGTGGGACTCGGGTCCCCATCCCTCTGACCATCCCACGATAAATCCTGGCTCTGATCCTTTGAAGTTGCCTGGGCATTAACTAAGGGACTTTTTTTAAATTTTTGCAAAAACGAATAGTTTTCTGGAAGGGGGGAGTTTAAGGGAAAGGCAAAGTGTTATGTGAAGCTATGCAGTACAAATCTGCCAACCCCGATGGAGCCATGCTGACTTGCATCCATGGGAGAGCTGACCCAGCGCATGCGTCATCCCCTGCTTTTCCTTTTGGTGAACTAAATCCCAGTAAATATCATTTTTGCTGTGATTTACTCTGATTAATCATACCTGTTACTCAGCCTATCCCAAAGGTTAGCACTGGGGCCATTTCCTTTGGTGGCTAGTTGTATGCAAAGCTGCTTCTCTGAACTTTTCAGATGATCCGTGTGGTTGGGGGGGAAAAGCTGAGCATTGCATTTCGCTGGCCGTACAAAACAAATCAGAAGCCCAGCACCAGCTGTCAGCCATCCAGTCACGCATAACCTAGTGCACAGCTGAAAAGAGAAGTGGCCCTCACCAGCCAGGAGCCTGGGGGGAAACTGGTGCCTTGAAAGCATCCAGCGTCCACAAAGGATGTCCCCAGAGGAGACCTTCCTGGGGGGCACCCAGACCCCGACCTCCCGGCAGAGCAGTACATGCCACTGCTACTTCAGTGAGAAACAAGGTCCCGTAATGTGGGGGGTAGAACATGGCTCATAAGCTGAGAACCTCCTCCTCCTCCTCAAGCATCTCAGAAATCTGGACCCTGCTTCACAGCTGAAGCATGGCTGCACCCCAGCAAAAGCTGGTTATTTTCACAGCATTTGCAGCCTGAATGAATTCTGGAAACAAAGCAGAGCTGGTGAATATGCCTCTTCCAGAGACATCCAGGGCCCAGCTCCAAGTCTGCAGGAGCTTTGTAGATGCTGAATAAACAGCTTCACGTATGACTCTCCCCCTCACTCACCCTCTCTTTCTCACACATCTGCGTTTCAGAGCTGACCTCTGAATCTGTGGAAATCTGCCACCTTCAGAACATTTAACCCAGGCCTCCCAGCTCTGCTTGGCATTTGGCTTGCCAGCCATGCAGTCTGAGAGACCCTGGAAGGTGCTGAGCTAGTAAAAAACTATCCAGTGGCTTAGTCAAATCTATCCCAAAAGAACACCGTGAGGTGGGCACCCAAACTACATCCCCTCTGCCTGCACCTGGTAACAAGTGGCGGATCTGGAAAGCCCCTGACACCTCTCCCTGTGGTCTGGGAAAGAGGAGTTTATGCTGATGCAAAGCTCAGCGTCGTGCTCCCAGCAATCTGCAACACACAGCAAAGCTAAGCCTAACACATGAAGTTAGAGATGTTTGGCTTTCCGCAGCACCACCCTAGTCGTCTTCTACCCCGCTCATGTAAAACAGCTCACAAAAGGGGCGGCTGACATGGGTACGAAGCCAAAGGTCTGCCGTCTGTCTGCGGGCAGGTGGGCTGTTTTATACAGAAACCATAACCTGACAGCCACAGTGACGTGCAGATGTCTCTTCCTGAGGCTGTGCTGTCTGGCTAGCAATTAGTAAAGCCCTGGTTTTCATCTCCTTCTGAAGCCAAGATGGTTCCATCACCTCTGACTGCCTTGGCCAAACAACTTCTCTCTGTCCAATACTTGGTCGAGGATCTCTATCCTGAAACCGTGTTACTGCTGTGTTTTCCATCTGCTGCTTCCTATCTGGGCAGATGTGGAGCAGGATGGGTACTATAGATTATTACAGCTCTAAAGCAGGCGAATTGCTTTGTGTTTGGTACTACTTTAATTCCTACTTATTCTGCACGATACTGCAGCTGAGCAAATAAAATTTGCTAGCTTTTATGTGGGTATCGGCTCCTTTTCCTCTCCTGCAACACACCTACAATAATATTGCCTGTTTGCTTGGACTACTGGCAATCTGGCAAGAGCTTGGGCTGCCAGTTGGCCACTACTCATTGTAAGAGTTCCTACAGCCCTAAGTCCTGTAGGAAACAGCGCTTCCCTCACCAGAGGTGGAAAACCCTCCACCACCCAACACCACAGAACTCAACCTGCCCAAAGGGATGCCAACCAAAGAGCAAGTCGTTTCCCAAATTTGCTTTGTTCCAGGAAACCGTAGGGTCCTCCCATGTTCTTGAGGTGCTCTGTAGAGCTCCTGAGCTGGGTGAGAGACGAAGGTAGTGGATAGCTGACTGGGTTTTTCCAAACGAGGATGGAAAAGCCAGGAAGCATGTGTTAAATGGTCTCAAAATAGATCCTGACCCTCTAGCTGCAATGGAAGGTGAAAAAGCTCATCATTCTGTCTGTCCTAGTCACTTCTAATTCAAGAAGATGGCATCCGTGAGAGCCACTGCAGACTCTGCCAGCATCCCTCTGAGGACAGGACGCTTTGATGGGTCCTCAGTCCTACAAGCCCCGAGCAAAAGGGTTGGGTATGGAACCTGCAAGCTGCAACGTCATCCCTTGCTGACGCCTTTCAGGCCATGCAGACAGCGACAGGACTGCCCACCAGGGAGGGGATGAGAGAGAATGTCACAGATGGGGGACATTAGCCGCATGGCTTCATGCTCCGCAGGGAAGCACTCTGCTGTGGCACTGAGGAGGAGGCTGGGAACACATAAAGATGAGAGAACAAAATCCTTGCAGCCCGCTGTCCTTCTCCTCCCTGTAAAATCCTCTCCACCGTGTGAAAATCGGTAAAACGTAACGGCACTGGAGTGCTCGTGTTGCAGCAGATGGTGGGGAGATGCCCGATATTCCCGAAAGCAGGTGGGGCAGCTGCACCGGCTGCGGGCGTTTGTAAAGTAAACAGCTTTTTTACATTCATTGCAATGTGGGTCCCAGAATCCCAGCATGGCAGGGGTTGGCAGGGCCCTCTGGGGATCACCCAGTCCAACTCCCCTGCTCAAGCAGGCTCACCCAGAGCAGGGTGCACAGGACATCGTCCAGGAGGGCTTTGAATATCTCCAGAGAAGGAGACTCCACAACCCCCCTGGGAAGCCTGTGCCAGGGCTCGGTCACCCTCAAAGTCAAGAAGTTCTTCCTCCTGTTCAACTGGAACCTCTTCTGCTTCAGTTTGTGACCATTGCCCTTTGTCCTGGTGCTGGCACCACTGAGAAGAGTCTGGCTCTGTCCTTGTGACACCCACCCTTGAGATATTTGTTCATGTTGATGAGATCCCCTCTCAGCCTTCTCTTCTCCAGGCTGAACAAGCCCAGCTCCCTCAGCCTTTCCTCGTAAGAAGGATGAGCTGAGTGGGAGTGATGGCCATTCTCTGGGAACCCTCTCTGACTTTGGGAATTCCTGACGGCTTTAGCCTGCACATCTTCCACTCTTCAAAATGGCTTTAAGATTTTCCACGCCACCATCCCTCCAGGCGACTGCCTAGGGGTGGCAGGACCATGGTTTCCTTCCAAGCTTTCCCACCACAACAGGGTGAAATGGGCTTTGTCTTTGGAACAGAAAGGGAAACCAGCCCCTACGGTGGGAGTATTCCCAGGACAAAGCTGGATTTTTTTTTTTTTAACATCTCTGGCTAAATGCCGCTTGTGTACGATGATTTATAGGGCAGCAGCTTCCTGCTGGGAAGCCGTGCAGCGCTGGAACCTAGTAATTAGTTTAATGCTCAGAGCTTGATGCTGAACGGTGGGTGCTAATCTCCACTCTACAATTAATCTAGCAGATTTATCAGTGCCTCGTACGACGGAGGACTAAGCCTGTGGGTTACAGTCATCTGTCTCCAAAGAAAGCGACAGTGTTTCAGTCAGAAGGAGCCTTGTTTCATTTTATGGTCCTATTTTACTTGGTGATCCGTGATGAAGGGATACACTTAAAGGGCAAGGTGGAGAGGGAAAAATCCCCCCACCCCAGTCATGCTAAATTTCAGCTGCCCGTTGCCTCTTCTCTTCTCTGTAACCTGTAATTGCGATGCCTGGGGAGGGATTTCTTACTGCTTGCCACCGAAACGGCTACAAGCAGTTGGTGGGTTTGGTGTCCATCCCCAAGCCTTCCGCCTGATGGGATGTCTCAAAATTATTTCTCGTGTCACTGTTGTGAGAGCAGGTATCACAGCTGCCAAATAATACTGGATTTTCCACTTGGTGGCAGAACAGAAAAAATCAGCTTGGATCAAACACGTTCCCCTGCATTCTTCTATCGACCCAAAATCTCCCCAAAATTTCATTTTGCGTCCAGCCAAAGTGCTTGCCTTGAGTCCTACCAGGATATTTTGGTTTGTTTCGAGCTTTTTGGGGGCTCAATGTTATCAATGAAACTGGTAGGTCAATTCTAAAACAAAAAATTTTGTTTCCAAATGAAAAGTTGGAAAAACGAATGAAAACAAAACACTTTGGCCTTTCAGGAATGCAAAATCCCTTTGAAAAATTCTCCAGATTTGCATATAATTTCCTCTTGGCCATGATTATCTGTAGATTTTGACTGGATTTTACAAACGGTTTTGGTTTCTTCTAGACTGTGGTTTTTTAGCAAATTCATCAAACATTTCTGTCCTGGTCTAGGAATAAGTACCGTAAGAACTTTCTTATCAAGAGTCCTCCAGTCACCGCTTATTTGCTGTTGTAATTCGGATTCTCAGCACCTCAAAGTGCAGACCAAAGGGGTTTCCTTAGGTTTGACTTGGACTTTACAGGAGCAAACTGAGGTACATAAAGTCCAACACCGACACGGCCAGTATACGGGCGCTCAGGGCAGGAGGACACACTGGCTCTGTGGTTTAAGAGCTGTCCTGGCTAAATGTTAATTAACGGCAGCCAGGGCACTTTGGGAACTGAGTTTCTTCTGCAAACTTCAGCGAGTTTGCCTTATTTGTTTAAAGAAGAAGTACTCTGGGAAGAGGGACCTCAGAAGAGGCAGCAGTGCTTCGCTTTCCCCAGCTTTCTCCATTGCACATTGCCATTTTCTGGGGAACCTCCATAAAAAGAGACGGTGGAAGTGTGCAAATGGAAGCCTGCAAACCTGCGGCCATTTTGGGCTTGCCGCTGGTGGCAGTTCCCAACACAGATGCCCAGGAAAGCTGCCCGAGTAATGCAGAAGACTACTGCCTTCGCCTGTGCTGCTTTCATAACTTTCTGCTTTTTGGTCCGCGGCTGCACTCACCCAGCGATGGAGCTGCAGGGTGACCCCGGAGGCCCCTGTGGTCCCACCAAGCGTCCCATTAACGGGGACGGGCTGAAACAGGGCGCCATCCATTGAGCGGCAAAGTTTTGCCCATGACTTATTATTACCACAACCTTTGTTTAGCTTCCCTCCCTTCTTAATTTCCAGCTGCCTGCGAGCCCTCCTCTGCAGGGAGGACCAGGATTTCTAGGACTTGGGGTGGGGGAGCATCTGGCTGAGGTCCCGCTGGGAGTGGAAGCTACGTCTGATGGGGCTATGGGTGAGAAGTGGCTCTTCAAGATGTCTGCGGCTGCCGAGAAGGAGCCCCAGACTTCAGAGCGGAAGAAATACAAATTTTGTCGCCTAAATCCCTCCCATGCTGCTGTATCTCCAGCAAAATCAAGACTCGGGTGCTTGTAACAGGGTCGGAGGAGCTCTTCCTTTGATCAGCGGGGATTATGGAGCCTAACCCCCAGCAAGTGCCTCCTTATCAGGGTTGAGGCACTTCACACGCGGACAGATTTGCTTATATATTGTCTCAGGTTGCTGCAGAGAAAAATTGCCCTGCATTTTCCTTACAACAGCGTCAAGAAAGACGGTGAGGTGAGGATGGGAGGAGGAAGAAGAGGGAAAGCGAGTGAGGAGGGAGGGGAAGGTGGGGGAATCTGATGGGTTGGGTGGGAGCATTGCTGCTCCAGGGGAAGCTCTACTCAGGGCTATTAACAGGAATTTTCTTCTATTTACTGCTCTTTTCAGAGAGAGTGGATAAATGGGACCTCAGGTGCAGCGTTAGATGACAGAGGACGGTCTGTAAAATAAGAGCCTGGCAGAGAAATATCTTTATAACGGCTTAACAAGGATAGGCAGGAATAGGCTGGGGGCCTGGATGAAATCTTCGATGCTGTTGTGTGTATTTATTATTTATTCTTCTGGGACAAATATAGCATCAAAGAATGTCAAACTGAAAAAGCCCATAACCCACTGTAGCTGGATTAGCCCTACATCCCTGTAACCATGGTATCACATAGTATCGACAAGGAAAATCAGCGATGATGAGGGGGGAAAAAAAAGCGCCCGGCATTCATGACACTTGGGAGGATGAGGCAGACTTCCGTGCTCTGGTGAGGATGCACCAGAAGGGATAAGAAAATCTGTGAGCATCTTGCTAGCCTGGGCATCTGTGACTCTCAGCTGCGACGGAAAATGCCACGGAAGAGCAAAGTCACTCCTTTGTGTGCAGTCCTATGTGCTACATACGGGGAACGTAGGGTGGGTCCCACCCTAAAGCATTTTGCTGCCATCGCAGAGCACCTCGAGCCCGGCAAAGCGGTGGGGATGGCACCAGCGCCTGGCTGTAGCTGGGAAGGGGAATAGCTGCAACACCACAAGCACCACGGTCGAGCAGCTCCGTGGCTGTGGCCCGGTGGTGGTCACCGCTGCAGGTGTGACGCTGCTGGTCCTCGCCCACCACCTCCCAGTCCATTCCAGTGCTGTCTCTCCTCCCCCTCTCTTTGTGCCAGCCTCCCTGGCTCTGCAAGCCATGCAGCCGCTGCAGCTGGGAGCCCTCCCTCGAGGCTGCACAGGACCATGCTGACATGAGTACCAGGGCACAGGCTTAATACCGCACTGATTATTTTTTGGAAAATTATGTATATTCACTTCTTTTCTGGAATGCTTTTGCTGGCTTGGAGATATTTCAAGTACCAGCAGGGGATTAGGGAAGCTTCTTTTAATCAGCTTTTGTTTTGTTTCTTTTTTTACATCTTTGCAGAAGAAGGAGTAAAAGCCTACTCCAGCACGTTCTCCGCGGAGGAGTCGGGATTTGGCAGTGATGCTGCCTCTGGATAAGGGGAGATGAGAATGATGCGGCCTCTCACCGTCTTCCACAGCCCCCCTGCAGAAGGGCTCAGACCCCTCCTGCAGGCAGATTTGGGGCAGGACGAGCTGGCGTGCTCCAGCCGCCCAGCCGGGAGCAGAGCTCAGGCTGGGGTCTGGCCGTGCCGCTCCCGACTCGCCCCGCGGCACCGAGCAGAATTCCCAATAAAACCTCAGAGCAGAGATTTTCACAGTTGTCTAAGGGGTCTGGAAATCTGATTTCCTCTGAAATAAGAGGCCTGTAGTCCCCACGTATGCCTTGGCAGCGGCGTGCCCGGTGGTCCCTCCATGGCATGGCGGGTCGGTCAGAAAGAGAAACCCTGACAAACCAGAACGGCTGCCAGTCTTAATTCCTCTTTTCTTTCCCTTCTCTTCCCCTTTGCTTTTTCTCCCTGGCAATCCCCTCTCTCTGCCTGCCTGCCTGCAGCCAGCCCCAGCCCCGGGAGCAGCCCTGCGTGCGCAGCCATCCCTGGAGATGCCATTTCTCTCGCAGGCGTTCAGCCGGTGGTGCATTGCAAAAAAAAAATAATCCCCCGGTGGAGTGAGCGATGCCAGCAAGACGCCCGCCTCCCCTCCACCTCCACCTCCCAGGGCTACTTTCTGCCTTGGCTACGAGTCTGCTGCATCTTTGTGCGGCTAATAAAAATAACCGAAAAGTACTCGGGGAGCAGACAGAGCAATCCCAGAGACTCCAAACATCCAAGGGGCTTTGTTTCCAAGGCAACATCTTGTCTCCTAGCTGCAAAAGGCCACGGGAATGAAGGCAGCCTATGGAAAATGAATAGCTCGATGACAACAACAACAAAAAAAATCTGCTGGGGACCGTATCGGGGAGGGGTGTATGTGTGCATGTTCGTAGGGGGGCCAGGAGAGAGCAAAGCCGAGCAAGCCAGGACTAGTGGCATGGAGCATGCGGAGGGACAGGGTGAAATTTATCTCATGAGAAGCACAGTCCTGCCCCTATTGAAATGCAAAGCACCGCTTCCACCGATTTAGGGAGCAGGGGACTTGCACAAATCAGCCATTCTTTTCTTTCCCCCCTTTTTTAGGCTCCAGTGTTTGAAGATTCGAGCTAGTTAAAAAAAAAAAAAATCCCTTGTCCGAGGCAGAGCCTTCCTGGGTCCCAGGAGCTTTCCAGACAGGTCTGGAGCACGTTACTGACTTCAGCCACCCCAGGTTCCCGCTGCCCAAGCTGCCTCCTTCCCTCCGCAGCCCAGGGCAGCAAGGCAGGAGGTGCCAGTGCACGGGAGCATCCCTCTGGCTCTTCCCATTAAGAAAGAAACACGTATTTACCCATTTTCTAAGGCTCCCAGAGCTGTGCAGTATGTGAATACCCGCGTGCAAGCCAAGCTGCAGAATCAGGCTTTTTTTCCCCTATGGCTTGGATGGTTTTGCTCTTGCAACCTCTTGAGCTGGCTGCCCGGGGCGCAGACCCGAGGCTTTGGCGCGGGGAGAGCAAAGGCCCCTCTGCACCCCACGTCCCACCGGTGACATCTGTGGCCCCCATCTGACAGCACCCTCCCTCGAAGAGTGCTGGTCTGTAGCTGCGCCCTGGTGCTGTTTAATGTGCACATTGCCCTTACGTCAGTGACTGCCGCAGTAAAATCCCCCCCGAGCTCATTTACGGGGTCGATACTAGGCTGGGAGGGGAGAGGCTCCCCAGAGCCAGCCCGCTTGCCTGTAGACGCCCCGCTCTTGCTTTCCCTCTCCCTCGCCTCTCATGGGAGTGCCTAAAAGCTTGGGATCGTGACGCCAAGCGAGCCGATGGAGCTTCTTCTCCACGTCCCAGGAGGCGGTGTGGATGCCCTGGGAAAGTGACAGGCGTTGGGTCAGGAGCTGGCTCCCAGCTCCTCGGCAGCACGACCAGCACTGAGCTCCACCATGCCAGGAGCAGGCTCCCGAAGTGGGGAGGGGAGGAGGAGGAAGCCTGGGCATTTCCCTGGGGTGGCCAGGAGGGACGGACGACATCGGCATGTGTTGTGCTCGTCTCTGCCCTGGGCTGGAGCCAGCCTCGGGCTCGCGCCTCTCCCTCTGCTTTTCCTCAGAGACTCTTTGGGCTGATGAACAGCTCAGCCATTGATGTCCCACCTGACATTAAAACATTTTATTTAACTAATGTCTTTCCTTTGTACCTTCACTCAATCGATACCACGCCAGCAAGAGGTTTGCAGAGGGGGAGCTGCTGGGAAACGCTCCCCTTGCACTTTTTTTTTTTGCACCCTCTGCTGTGGGCAGAGCAAATCCATCCCCACGGATGGACGGCTGCTATTTATTGTTCACCTTGGTACGCCGCACAGAGCTCTGTCTGAGCACGGGCTGCGATGGAGATGTTTCCTTCTCATCCCCCCCTCCTTGATATTTTACCCCCTTGCCCCAGTTCTCCTTACAAGTGCCCACCCAGCATATCGCACACTTGATAATTTTCATTTTCTGCCCTAAACTCCTTTGCGGTGTTCCTGGATCACCTTCCCCCCCGTTAACTTCCATCCTCATGGGGCTGAAATTCACTTCTACATGAAATGATTCCCACTGACTGCATCAAGTTTTCCCTGGCAAATCCTCCTTCAAAGCGCTCAGCCCCGCTTCAACGTGCGATATTTTGTGTGGTTTGTGCCACCCTCTGCACAACTGGCTCTCAAAATAGTTCGTAATATTAATACAGGGGTCGGGATTTTCCAAAGCATTTGGTATTGACCTAACCTGATTCCCACCAGGCTCGGCTGTAGATTGTCATCAACAGGGAGCGATAAATGGTCTTGAAAATCCCAGTGCTGGGACTTAACAAAACAGACTTAGCGGGATACGTTATTATTGGCTTGTTAAAAATTCTCACCTAGGACGTCTTTAAAAATGTATCTGCTCAGGTCATTAATGGCATCTGCACGGGCAGTCTTGTCATTATGTCTGAATGAATAAATAGTACTGATTTATACTATAATAAATTCATAGACTAAATCAGAGCTAACCCACAGCCAGCTGGGTGGCCTCTTCAGAGCATTTGCTGGCTGATTTCTTGCGGTGGTTTAGCTTTTCGAGAGGCACAAACGGGAGGCGATACAGCTGCTCCCCTCAGTCCTAACACGATCAGGTGCTGAGCACCCGTTGAGCAGTCCGGAGCACTCCAAACCCTTCCTGAAAACCTGCAAACCTGCCTGCCCCATCATTTTCTGTGCCAGCCGCCTGCTTCAGATGGCTCAGCTCGCCCCCTCACCCTCGGCAGGCACATGTGCACCCGGAGCCCGGCTTCCAGACCCGGGGATGGACAACACGTGCTTGCATCTCCTCCGCAGATCAAAAATGTCAAGCTTTCAACTCCCCTTTGAGCCGCCATCTTCAGAGTAGCAAGGCAAGCTGGAAGCACATTTCCAAGCCGTGCCTGCCTACCAGCAGAAAGCTCTCCATCGCTCCTTGCCACTCCGTGTGAGCCATGGTGTTCGGTAATGAGGCCATTGATGGAGCAGTGGTATGTTCTTTTGTCCCTGCCAAAATCCTGCTCCCTCCTATTCAGCTCAACAAGATGCAAAGCCCTGGTGCTGCCAAGCATCCTCTCAGCTGCCAAAGGAAAAGGAGCTAATCAAAGGAATAAAAGAGCTCCGGTGCCAGGCTCCATTCCCAGCTCAAAGCTGGTGGATTCAATGCCTGCCGGCTGGACGGGGCAGCTCCGAGCGGCTCCTGCTTTGCCCATCCCATGGCCAGAGCCGGGCTCTGCCGTTCCCGGTCAGCATTACTGGGTTAGCTGCTGGGGTTAGCCCATGTCGGGAAGCAGCCACATTGATCCTTCTCAAGGCACACCACGGCCCGTGCTCGTTAGTCCTTTATTTATTTATTTAAAATCCCTTTCCGCCATGCCAGCTTCCTACCTCTCCCCTCCTTATTTCCCACACCGAGGAGAAAAGCCTCACGCTGTGCCATTCATGTCCCCCCGGGGCCCCTCGGCGGGCCGGCCCGTTTGAAGTCATCTTTTTCGCCTCTGCTTCAAACCCTGCTTGGTCAGAAAGGAGAGGAGGCTGATGGTTTTCAGCACAAATATTTCAAGCACCGGATGGGTCGCGCTGCCCGTAACGCTGCTCGGTCAGCAATGCTCGCGTTGCCAGCTGGGCACTGGGTGTAAGCCTGTGTCGCCGTGGCTCCCCACCGGTTTGCACCAGGTGAGGACGGGGTTTGGTTTTGGCTGCGTCCCGATCCGGTTCTCCAGGAAGTTCTTCCGTCTCTTCATTTTTAGCACTGACATGAAGTATTTAGAGCATAAAATGACTAATTTGCCTCTCTGCAGCCGCTACGTTTTGAGGCCATTTGGGAACTGCTGAAGTTATTTGCCACCTACAGCCCAGTGAGTTTAATAAAAAAAAATTGTACGTTTCCGTGCTGCTTCGGATCCCCAACAACTTTGTGCAAACTACTTATTTACCATGCAGCCACCACTGTGCAAAGGGCCGTGAGGCAGCCGCCGCTGGGGTTAAATGCAGGGGCTGTTGAACAGCCTGGTTACCAGGCACGTAGCAGTTTAGGACGGGGAGGTGAGAAGGTTGCTTTGCCAGATGAATAACATCGAGTTATCTGTTTCAGCTGGAGCTGCTCCAGTGCTTTTGGCATTTCTCGAGCTCACGGACACCGCAAAGAATATTTAAGGAGGCAAAAAGTAATCTGCACACTTTGGAGGTTGGCCACGGCACCGCTGTAAATGCCTCTCTGCTTTTGTAAAAAAGTGCCGCGGGCCCTTCGAAGGCCGCAGAGGCTCAGCTGCTCGGGGTTGCACCTCTCCTGCCAGCACTGGGCCCCTCTCATGTATGGAGCAAGCGGGGAAGGATGCTGTGTGCCTGTAGCCCTGCATCCCTCCTTTGATGCTCTCCCGCTTCGCTGGAAAGCCTGCCCGAGCGATCCGTCCTCGCGTGCTACTCATCCCGTCTTGGCCCGAGCCGCCAGAGGAGCGGGCAGCCCTCGGCACCGCCGTTTCAAATGACACCGGGCTGGTGGTGTAGCTGACGCACCAGCTTGCCAGTGCTCACGAGCCAGGGAACGGTGCCACGGAGCGGGAGAACGTGGCCGGGTAGCGTCCCCCGGCCCCAGGCATGGCAAATACAGACGGGGCCGGTCACTGTCAGTGCCTGCGTGGGTGCCATGTTGCAGAGGGGTCAGCTGGACCTTTTGCTGATGCTGGACTCACTCTCAGGGTTATCAATATCAATATCGAGCCTGCGGTGCTGAGGCTTTGGCGACCATGCCCTGCTGGGATGTGGAGGTGGCACAAGAGCTTTCCAGTGGCTTTGCTCCCAGCCCCGACACGGGGAGTAAAGTGGGGACATGCCACTTGGGGGCCCATGCTCCCCTCCATCACAGCCCATCATCCCTGCACTGCTGCAGGGCCCCATGACACCTGGTTTGGCTCATTCTTTAGCTCCATGCAAAGCTCTCCTGCTCTCTGGGTGGACTAGGAATTGCCTGGCTGCATCTGGAGCTGATGCTCTGCTGAAGCCCCCAGGGATGAGCCTGTCTCCTTCCTCCAGACCCCTCAGCCAAAGGGCTCATGGTCTACAGAAGGCAATGTGTCACCCCAATTTCTGTTTGTTGTCATGGGACTGGCAAGCCTTGCCTTCAAAATCCATCTGTGAGCTCTGCAAGTTGCTGGGTTAGGGATAACAAACTCCTAAGGCATCGCGTCCTGCAGCGAGCATCCTTCTGGGGCCATGGTGCCAGGTGCTGGCCCCCTTCTCTGCCCAATTTCCGTGTGCTGGACTGAACTTTGCTTCCTCTGTGGGAGGGCTAATTCCCCTCTCCTCACGCCTCCGGCCCCAAAACAGAGTTCGCGTGATGTGGTATCTCTACCCAACGCTCACTGCACCTCAGCAAGCTTTTAGAATCATAGAATCATGGAATCATTTAGGTTGAAAAAGCCCTTTAAGCTCACCAAGCCCAACCGTTCCCCTAACCCTGCCATCCCACCACTGAACCCTGGCCCTAAGCACCTCGTCTGCCTGGCTTTTAAATACCCCCAGGGATGGGGACTCGACCCCTTCCCTGGGCAGCCCCTTCCAGTGCTGGACAATGCTTGCAGGGAAGAAATTTTTCCCAATGTCCAACCCAAACCTGCCCTGGCACAACTTGAGGCCATTTTCTTTCCTCTTCTTCCTTCTTCGTTTCCACACCAAACCCCCTCCAACATTAGGGGCTTGTGAAACAAGTGAAAAAAGCCCGTGCATAACTGATCCCACCAAATCCTCCAGCCCACCCCGCTAGGCCAGCCTGATGGACTCGTAATTTAATGAGCTCTTCCATTTTAATGTTAACCATCCTCATCCCCCAGCTGGGCTAATGAACACCGTCAGGACTTTTTTCCTGTGTTCGTAAATATTTCCCTGCTGCTGTGAAGAGGCTGTTTTTCCCTCTACTCCATGTACTGGATGAAGATGACTGCTCTGCCAGCTCGCCATGTAAATTTAATAGCATTCCAAAACCTCTGCCCAACATAAATATGAATGTATTTCATCCACGAGGAACCTGTTATTGAAGGAGCGGCGGTGCTAAATCATTCAGAAGGTTATTGTTTGAAGTACTTGCAGTCCACAGTGTCTTGGCTATTACAGCTCAAAAAAAGAGGAGGGAGGGCAGAGGGAAAAAATGAGTGGGGATCATGGAAACCTCTTTAAATGAAGGAGCTTATGTGCCGAGATCAACAAGGTATAA
The DNA here is from genome assembly GCF_000687185.1 of Egretta garzetta. Lineage (NCBI taxonomy): Eukaryota > Metazoa > Chordata > Aves > Pelecaniformes > Ardeidae > Egretta > Egretta garzetta. Next base: position 942,397 of record NW_009260400.1, on the reverse strand, counting down.
ACAGGGCATTGCCAACCAGCAGGGCTGGCCCCGGGAGGACGGGCCAGCTGCAAGCAGCTCTACAAATTATTCACTGGCAATTGCTTTCTTGCTGCTGCCCTGACTTATTTACACTCCAAAAGATTTCTGAAGTGTGTTTATTTAAGAAAGATGAATCCAGAGGCTCTGGAAGGGGAGAGCAGCTTTCCAAAGGAATCCGGCCCCCCACGACACAATTAGTTTCGCTCATTAACCCCTCCGCGCAAGGAAGAGGTGGGAGCGCCCTAAGTGCTTATGCATTATGCATCTGTGCGCTGCTCCGGGAAGTCCTGAGTTGATGGAGGCTGAAAGTTAAAAGGCATTTCTTGTGCTTTTCCTTACTCCTCAGTGTCACTCTGGAAGATGGGGTGATGTTGTGGGGGTGGGGAAAATTGGGGGAATGATAGCTCCTGTGCCCAGACACCAATCACCGCGGTGCAAATGGAAGGAGCTTCACCAGTTCCTGAAGGATGGGTCTGCCCCTGATGTTAACACCTCTTACCAAATTCAAACATTTCAACCCCCCCTTCAGTAAACTCCCTACTTTCTCTAAAGAGTTTTGTGCCATTGGTACATGAAAACACCCAAATCCTCACCTTCAACCCTGTTAAGAAACGTAGTTCTGGGTACCGCAAGGACTTGGGGAAGGCACAAGGTCCAAAGAGAGACCTTGCATGGGCACTGCACCTTCTCACTAAGCTTGTAACGCTGTCAGAGGTCTGAGTTCCTGAGCTGGTTTCAGTCATTTAATCAATGATGCCACTGTATGTGGTCGCATCTCTGTCCTTTGCTCTTTACTGACTCATCTGTTCCCCAAGAAAATGTTTGAAATGAATCTGCTTTCTTCACACCTGCAAATTGCTGGAGCAGATGGACTGCCTGCACAAGCGCTGTATTTTAAGATGCCAGCCCCATCTTTGGGAGGGCATAATTAGGCAGATGTTTACCTGCCCATAACGAGTTGGGTTTGTGCTACAGTTAGCTCTAAGGGATAAACCTTTACGCCCTGTAGAAGTGTCTTTTAGGTGCATGTGCCTCACAACCAGTAATCCTCTCCCGCATTTGGGAGATGCCTCCAGTGGACATCATTCTCGTGCCAAGGCATCGAAGACCGATGCCTGGAGCAGCCCGTCTCTCTCGGGTTACCAAGGGATGAACATGCTGGATCATTTTGCTGTTGATCCAGCTCCAGATAAGCAGTGGTTATTTTCCTGTCACTTTGCTCCTCTACGTGATACCGAAGGGTTAGGACCCCCTCTCGTTTCCACCGAAGTTCAGCTGCACGTATAATTAACATGAAGCGCTCAGTCCCTGTGGCCTGGACGTGCTCGGGCACTAGAGCAGCACGTATTCATTTTTTATGATGAGTGAAATATGTCTTTCACGGCTCAGCGTTGAGAGTTTTGATTTTTGGCAAGGGGCCTTCATGTTCGGATACTCCTTGTGCGTTGCAACAGGGCACAGCTATTAAAAACGCAATTTAATTTTGGTCTCGTTGCTGATCAGTCCAGTGGGAATTCTCACTTAATCAAACTTTTCATTGTAAATTGCAGAAAAATCAGTAATTGCTCTGATAATTGAATTTTCAGATCGTGTATCAAAGGAGTAATGCCATGGATGGGAGAAGCAGTAGGCTGCCTCTGGAAGCCCAAACATCTGAAATGGAAAATTCTGCAGAATTGAGATAAAGGTTTGAATATACTGCTGGAGAGCTAAGAATAGATCATATTATTTATATCGTCAAAGGAAGCGGCTGAAATCACAGAGATCTTCAGAGAGTAAAGATGCTCAGACAGTTATGCACAGGACTCGTGTTGGTGGAGCTGAAGTGGAAAGCTACTGACGTCTCAGCACAGGCACACTGCTCCCAGCGGGCCCCGCGGACCAGGCGGCATTTTATGCAGAAGAGAAATGCCAGGCTTTTCCCTCCTGGAAGACACACTCAGGGCATCCTCCAAGCACCCGAGCAGGGAGTAACTCGCCCCTGCGCCCCACTGGCTGCGTCTCCGCCACGCTGAAGTCCCTGTGTGCCGTGTTTGTCCCACGTTTCCGACAGAGAGCTTTATTTCAGAAATTCATTCGTGTTCTCCCATTGAGTTATTCTCCAGGTCCAGTCCTTCTCAGAAGTTGATTTCTGACTAGATCAGAGGATAAACCGAAGCAGCTAGTGGGAAAAATTCAAAACATCCTTCTAATTAAAAATAAAATAAAATAGAGGCCTCATAGCCATAATAGATGACTGCGTTTCTCTGAAGTTCACATACTTGAAGAACTGCCCCTCTCTCCTGGGACCATGACAGCACCACTCAGTTTTTCCTGTACTTCAGATGCTTTCAAGCTCAGAAGCATTTCCAGAAGTGCAATAAATGCCTGCTTTCAGTCTGTGTTTAATTTTTCTCTCTTTCCTCCCAAGTAGGTGACTAGTTTCTTCACAACACTTTCCACCTTCCCCTCTGGCTCCCCATCTCTCTAACTGAAGGTGACCACCTTCAACCCTGAGAAGTACAGAGATGGAGGGGTCCTGCTCCCTCTCACAGCTCGCAATGCCAGTGGCTTTGGGGAAATTGCTCCAACGGACAAGAGAGGAGAGTCAGAGACCATGTGCCTGCTCCCCCTGTGCCCATGCGATACCTTCGTCCATCAAGTTAAGGCAACAGGGGGGTGTGAGCTGAAGGTTGGGGCGTGCCCATCCGCAGGACTGGGAGACAGATGCTGGGTGGGAAGCATGCCCGTGGCCCGCTCCGAGAAGCTCAGGTGCCAGATTAAGGATCTGCTTTCCTGGGAGAAACAAGCAGTGCCAACCACAAACGGCGCCCAGGACCCCCCCGCCCTGCAGAGGCTGGGAGCAGGGGCTGTTTTCACACGGCCGACCGTGGGTGCCTGGCTACGGTGCCACCAGCCTCTTCACGGAACCGCAGGCAGCGCTTGCAAAGGCGGCGATCGCTCATCGCTCTCATCAGTTTAGGTGCGGAGGGAGAGCTGATGTTCATGCTAATTCAGGCTTCTTTTGATGCTAGATGTCTATTCGGCTTTGCCAGCCCTGTGTCCCTCAGAGCCAGCTGGATGCCAGGGTTTCTCTGCCGTGCCGTGACAAGAAGTTACACCGGGTTTTGCAAAATAAATGTGCCAGCAGATTTTGGCAGGTGGTTCTCTCCATGCCACATTTAGACAGTATTAAGTTCTTTCACTTTAACGGTATCAAATGTTTACATCACAGTAATGACAAAATATCCTCCTTTAATTTTTTCCTTTTGTTTTAATTTTCCCCCCACTTCCACTTATCAGCTAAGTGTTGCTATTGCCACGTAGCAAAACTTTTCAAACTGTTCAGCTCAGCTTTTCACTGTCAAGAATTCCAGCAGAACTGCTTTCCCTGAAAATTGTGGGATTTTGAGAAAGCTGCATTTTTAGACAGAAAATTACTTCCAGGGAAATAAATAAGATCAGATGGAGTGCATGTGCTGGCATTCACTCAGCTCCGTCCATCTAGGGGAAGGGGAGTTGTTTTTAAATCCATTCACTTGGTCGTGCAGGAAAAAAATGGCTCTGATTTGTTCTGATGATTAAAACGTCCAAAAGTATTGGTTTCCTGTCCATCATTCGGAGCGTGTTCGTGTCAGACAACAAGAAGAAGGAAAAGTTTATCCTTGAGCAGTGTCAGAAGACCATGAAACCAGCTACCCCCAGCTGCAAGTGCTGCTCGCTGCTGCTGCTGGGCTTGATGGTTATTCCCACCCCATGTACAACTACTGTCTCAAGGTTAGAGGCGTACAGAGATCATGGACACATTCATCTGCAGACCCGTAAACCCATGTAGGTAACTGCTGCTGCTAAAATGACCAGAAATTCTGTGCTAAATGATCCAGCAGGCAGCTTTTGCTGATGGCATGCATTTAAGTCACAACAAGGATCTCAGGCACTCTTGCCCTTGTGGTGAAGAACCAAGCGTAGAGGTTTTGCTGTGGTACCCCTGGCTTTATCCTTTGATATTGCAGTGGCGATGCTACCTAGTACATCACTGGCAAGAAAACGTGCTCCCCTTCCCTTGTGCTTTCTCCATCTACTGCATTTCAAGTGTGGGATGGGCAAAATGAAAAGGCTCTACGGTGGTTTAACAGTCCATGGCATCCTCAAAGGGTGAGAGCCAAGGTGTCGGGCCAGGAGAGCTCTTAGGCTGCTCAGGTCCCCTGGCCACTGCTGGTGCCAGGTATTGTGGGAGGGAAGGGGGGTTGTGTAGCTCTGAGACGTACATGGGGTGACGGCAAGGTTGGCAGCCCCTTCTTCTTGAGAGTGCTGATGGAAATCTAGCCTGAGAGGAAGTTTCAAAAGGTAGGTGAAAGCTGTGGAGAAGTAGGTGGTTCGGAGGCAATGATGAAGAAGTGGCAGAGGGAAAGGGTGCTCCCAACAGCACATTGCTTTCCAGAGTGACATGTGTAACATCGCACCCCGGGCAGCACCAGGGATTTATCCGTACCCAGAGCCAGCTCTTCTCCCATGCAGTTCGCACAGCAACCATGCTTTTCCAAGAAAATGTCAGGGGAACATACTGCTGTGAACGGCCTAAGTTGCATTTGCTCCTCATACATTCCCGGGGAGACGGAGAAAGATAAACTCTCCAAAGTCACCAGGCAGTGCACTCATGGGGGAGCACAACTGGGATCATCTCTGCGGGGCTCACACCTCGAGAACTGAGGCTGCCTGAGCACAGAGAGGGTGGGATTGAAGAGTCACATCTGCGGGCAAGCAGGCATCAGGCAGGCAGGCTGGGGAGCAGCCCCTGTGCCAGCCTCTGCCTAAAGACGCTCTTGCATATATCTTGGGCCCAGCCTTATTGGGGAGCTCTTCTTTGGGTGATGACACAGCCAGTACTCCTCATCTGCTAAGGATGGGTTAGCAGAGCCACATAAATGGGGGGAGTGGTGCACCAGAAGGGCTTTAGCTTCGGGGGATTGAGGAGTGCAGGATGCTGGGGAGCTGAGCAGATACAGGGAGAAGCTCCGGGTACCCCACTCTTTTGCTGTCCCAGATAACTCAATGTACTTGAGAGGAGAAGTCATGTTCGAATGTAGCAGTTAGGGATTCTGTTAGAAAACCCATACTCGGCTTTAAGGGGCTTCAGACAAGCAATAGGAGGAGGTGAGCAGAGCACAGAGGGGCTCTGCAGCTCCTGCAGTTATTTTCTTTAAGATGGAGCTGTTGATAGGCAACCAAGTTAAAAGATGGAGGGACTCAGCTGATGTTTTCCCTCTTTCCTTTCATGATTATCCTTCTCTTCTAACCCTTTTAGACTATTTGCATGCAATAGATTCTTCAGAATAGCCACCTCTCTAAATCTGGAGAGGAAAAAAAATACCCATTTTGTAGGGGTTACCCAAGCTATCTGCCCCCAGTCAATTCTGGTTGCGCCTCTCAGCCAGCTGTTTGCCTGGAGGCAGCTTCGAGCCTTCTCCCAAAGCAGAGCGGGACCCAGGCCAGGGCTTTGAGACTAGGAAACTAAGTCTTAGACACTTTTCTCTGGGAGAGAAATAATCTCTATCACCTTCACAATCACGGCTTTTTCTGGGCTCTGGCTCAACTGCTTGGGTGTTGCAGCAGTGTAGGAGGTACTTCTGGTTTTAGGGTTCCTGCAACTGAGAGGAGTCAGGAGCTCAGACAGGGAGGAGAGGGAAATCCGAGAAGTGTGAAATCTAAGCCCTAGCATTGCTTTTTTTCAAGTTCCTAAAGAAGAGGAAAATGGCAAACCGTACTGTAAACTGGACCCTTGGGAACTCCTCAGACTTTGACTGCTGAACACCTTTTACTTCTCTTTGCAGTGAAGTTTTTTGCTCTTAGCTATCCTACTCAGGTCTTCCATTGTGTACGTGCCATTTCCCTGCTCGCCTTCTGGAAAGGTGGAGCTGTATTGCCAGCCTAAGGCAAGCCACTGGCCAGACCTCTTCCAAACCCCCTCCATCAGGCAGCCCCGTGGCGGTGCCCCAGAGTGCCAGCGCAAGAAACATCAGGCTTCGACTACTACCGTGCCCTAACTTACGGCGTTGTTAGAGGCTGAAAGCTCTCTCTATCTCACTTAAGCTTAACTGCTCAAAACGCTAAAAGCTTCCACCCTTGCTCAGTGGCAGCTCTGGTACCGATTGATTCAACCCTGAAGTGCTTCCCAGCCCCTCCAGCGGTACGGAGGATGGTGGATTTGGATCCAGGTATCAGCAGCTCCCAGGGGGCAAACCATAAAAGCTTATAACTTTTCAAGTCTGCGAGGCTGCTCTCTTTCTAATGCCTGTGTATCGACGGGGCGAGGCTTGAAGACCCATTAGTACTGAGCCACTGGGATACTGGGAAAGTTCGCAGCTCCAAACCGACCTGATCCTACAGCTCAGGGTGCATGTATGTGTAAGCACAACAGAACATTTCACTTTAAGGTCAAGTTCAAACCCCCAGAAGATTCCAGCATTGTGAAAAATGACTTGAAAGAGTTTAGAGGAGTAATGGGAAGTAGAGGTTTAGCTAAAAGACACCCAGCATCTTCAAAGGCAGGAGCATCTCAGGATGCGGCAACTGAATGGGCAAATCTTGCAGCAGCCTCAGCTGCTCCGAGACGTTCCCATCCAGCACCAGGCAGATGAGCATGAATACGTTAGCAGTGACCCCGTAGAGCACCAGCACCGGGCGCCCCATGAGAGACCACTCACACGGACAGAAAGTCCCAAGGTCTTTTAAACCTTGCTTCAAGCTCCCGAGCTGGTACAGCAAAGGCAAGAGGGGAAGTGAAAAAGTTGGGAGGTGTGGAGGACAAAAGGCAGAAAGAAGGATACAAACACAAGACAAATCAGAGCTGAGCACTGTCTCGCTTCAGAGTCCCCTTTAGTGTAAGGAACATACTCTGCTGGAGTTTTCCTCTCTCCCTGCCAGCCTGGCGTAAGCCCAAATTAAAACTAGAGGATATTTTTCGCAGTGCAGGTTTTTCCCCCTGATCCCATCCCATTACTGCTATCAGCCGTGGGTAGCTAATGCGGTCAAGAGACCAAGCACTAGAATGAAGCTTGAAGTAAAGATCAGGCAAGCAAAGCTTACGGGAGGTGGGAATGGCCACTGGATACTCGAACAGCTTGACATAATTGACCCCGGGAAGCAAAAGGCTGAGAAACCTGGAAGAGACACTATTGGGCAGCGAGGGGGAAGAAATAGCAAAGGAGGTTTATCGTCTGCTTGTGCACACACATCGCGTTAGGTGAAAACACAGAATATGAGCTTGCCTACCTCCCTATTGGTTACTGGTCAGGCTGTCACCTCACGTTAGATCGTCTCAACATACAAAATCCCTTGCTGGGTAACTTTTCCCCAAACGCTTCATTTCTCCTTCTATCAGTTTTTGCTGCAGCAGTAGCTTTTCCGCACGAGCAGAAGCTGATGTTTATGATTATGCTTGCAAATGCCAAAAGTTCCCCCAGAATCAAACCCGACCCATGGTTACCTGGCAAGTATACTATTTTAAAATCTTTTGCAGGGGAAAAAAAAAAAAAAGATCCATGGTTAGGCAAAAAGATACATAAATAGCAGTCTGCTTGGCGTCATGATTGCAAACACCAAAAACATTCGGGGACCTCTTTTATGTGCCGAGTATTTCATTGAGTCCTGCGGTACAGTGACTCCCTAAACCTTTAGTGAGCTGAGCTCTGCTTTTGAGGCTCTAATTTGCTGTTGCCATGACATTGTTAATGTCTGAATTGCTTTTTTTAACTGCTCATCTCCGTTCTTCCATCTCTTTGCAGAGGCATGCTGAAATAGTGGGCACAAGCTGGTCTTGTAACAGCCTGTGTGGCCTCAAAAATAACAGAAGGGTGCTCGTTTTTCCAGGCTAGATGGCCGACACAGTCCTGACAGACGGACAGTTACAGTCCTGATGGATAATAGCTTTTTAACTGGAGAAACCACAATGAACGTATCTGACCTGGTTGAGAGAATGTTGGCCCTTGGGGGGGTAGGGGTGGTGAGGGTCTTTCTGGGTGCTTTAAATAGTGACTTTCAGAAGAAAGGTTATTAAATAAGCAAAAATTCATGGTTCTCTTATGCTTAATTGGGCTTCCAGAGTGTACAGAATAATCTGAAATTGCTTGGCAGTGAGTTTATTAACATATTTGCTTCCCAGATCCAACTGAGAATGGAGAAATATCTGTCAAGGTCAACCTTAGCAGAAGAGCATTGCTTCCTTAGGCAACACTTTCTGCAGGAGAGGTCCTTCCTTTTATGGGATAACCTTCCGATTGCCTGGCTTCTTAATGATACAGTAGCCTTGGCTGTTCAGGGCTTTAAAGAGGATGGTTTTAGTTGTTTTGAAGAATAAATCATCTCAGCTCACCTTCCCTGGGCTTCAACTCATCCCTCCGATCAACCCCCCGATGCCCATGCCCTGCAGCCCCTCTCCTTCCAGCCTTGTACTGCAGCAAACTCCCCTGTTACCACCTGCAACCCCAGCTACACCAGGGTGACCAACACTGCCCCACCAGTGGGGGCGAGGGGACGGAGCCCAGTCTGCCTCTGCCGCTTTCTCCAGGGGCAGATCTCAGCCTTCCGAGCCCAAACCTGCAGTGATTTGTCTGAGGTCGCCTGCTGTGAGCTGCTCCCAGCAAATGCATCCAGCACGAGTCCCAGTCCCTGCCCCAGCATGAGTCCCAGTCCCTGCCTCAGCACGAGCCTGAGCCAGAATCCAAAGGTATTTTGATACCAGTATTTTTGCCTTTGGGATATGTCTTCTGGTTACCAAGGCTAGAGAAGTGGAAGATGTTTAACAAGCATCGAGACTTTAAAAAAAAAGCAGCGAGCTTGACAGAAGGAACAGCGTGTTCTCCAAAGACGCCGTCAGGATCGTAGGTGAGACTTTAGCAGCTGTCACGACGCAGAGGTACCGCTGCCTTTTCTGCAGGCGAGGGCGATCACAGCGCCTGGAGAGCTGGCCTTGGGAAGGGCGGCCGGGAAGGGTCTGACACTGGCAGACCCCATGCTCGTGAGCTGCCTTGTGTCATAAGGATGTGCATGGCTGTAGTGGTGCCTCCTCGTGGCACACGGTTTTAATTCTGACATGTGAAGCAGAGACTGAGATCGACTGCTCCTGAACACTCACTCCTACAGGATAGGTGGTGTTCCCTTAATGTCCTGGCCAGGTGTAGCTGGACCCTTTTCAATTCCATCTCAGCTGGGTTCCTCCCTGGGCGATCGGCTCTTACCAGGGCTTTCTCAAGTCAATGATATAATTCCCACTCAGCGGGAAGAAGAATGGGTCCACAACTGCTAGGTCTTTTGGGGCCATACAAAGCGCTACTTAAGGCTTAATAACCCCGTAATGGCTTTGAATATTTCCTTGCTTCGGTCTCGGTTTTTATGGGTATATCTGAAAATTAATAGCGCTCTTGGAACGTGCTAACAGTGACATCTGAGTATTTCCAGGAACCAACACTATAAAAATGTCTGCCTGCCACCGAAAGGAACAGAGATGGACATTTCAGATAACAATCAAATACCTTTGATTTTCTCTGTGCCAGGGAACACGGATGTGGTCTCCGCCTCCCGGGCGTTCTTTGGCGTGCCTTGTTAGGACGTTATGAAATGTGGCTCTATTTGTTCTGTTGTAAAACAGCAAAACAAGCCTTGGGGCCAGCTTGACTTCGACGGGGCTGGATGTGCAGAGGCTGCGGCTCTGCCTCCTCTGCAGGGCTGCTTGTGGCTGGAGCAGGGTGGGCTCGGGGCGAGGGGGAGATGATCCCCTGTGACTTCTTACTGTTCCCTTCCCTTCCAACAGCTCCGCTAAGGGAGGCCCTGACCGAGGGCTGCTACTCCCTTTAACGCAGAAGCTTGGCAAGACCAGTTCTGCTGCGTGAATGCACATCTGCAGGATTTCAAAGGTTTGGGTCTTTAGGAGAGAGGTGGAGGCAAAGGCAGATACAGAGCACTTCCAGAAACTATTGTTTTTCCCAAGTTGGAGCTCTTAAGCTAAACAGATAGCTGAGAACAGCTCCTTGGAAATACCACAGGGACTCTACAGTCTTGCTGTGTTTTTTCACTCTATGAATACCAGGGAAATGTGTTTGGTTTGGTTTGTTTTTATTAATAAATAGTTGCAAAGAGCAGACCAGAGCACCAAGGTTAAAACAGGCACGGGAAAACTTTCCACGGCTGATTTTGCCAGTGCATTTAACAAACTTTGGGTGTTCTCACCTACTAGGAAGTGTCTTAAGGAGTCCAAGCAGGTGTCTGATCTGCGCAAGCAAGGTGAGCAGCTGCATGCACTTATACATATATTGCACTTATAATAACATACAGAACCAGCCCACACCTCTTCTGCTATTGCACATGCCAGTGTGTCAATGGGCAACATCTAATCCTGCCCTTTGCTAACCCAGTCGTGTTCGCTTAACCATGTTAGCCCAGTTACTCCCAAGCTCTTTCCCCCTGTAGTGAATAATCTTCACATTCAAGTGGCGGCAGCCCATCTCCATTTTTAGAGATTTGAATGTCAGCCACCAACTTAGACGGAGATTGCTCTGGAGATCTACCAAATATGGACTCTTTGAAAATTCAGTCCTTCCGGAAAGGTCAGAAGTAGGGATTGCAAAATCTCTTCTAGCCTGGCAAGCTTGCTCTGAGTTGCCATGCTTTGGGCTGAGTGACCCCTGACTTTGGACCAAGCTTTAACAGTGTCTTTTTATCCTAGGTTTTCAGCCGTCATGACAGGATGTTGCCATGTGAGTTCACATCAGCTTTATGTACAACTCAAAGCAGCACATAATTGCTGGTTTCAAGCCCTTGAAGAGTTTGCCCTGCATGATATAGTTAATACAGAACTTTAAAATACCGTGCGGGAGCAAATTAGAGTGGCGTGAAACAGGATTGTAGTTACAACATCTAATTAGAAAGCACTGTGAATTGTGCACTTTTTATAATATATAAGCTGGTTATAAATAGGGCAGCTGGATAAGACAAACAAAAAGTTGCTTCTTGAAATCTGGTGATGCAGAAGAGCTTTACAGGATCGGATCGCACCAGAAACCAGAGCAGTTTGAGGTCCTCCTGCCTCAAACCCTGGATGGCTGCGTCCCAGGACAGCAAAGCTTAGTTTCTCTAGTTCCACAAGCAAGAATTAAGTCTTTCAGCTCATGTCTCCTCCTGGGCATAGACTAAGGGGTCATTGGCAATGTTTTTCAAGTTTTTGGTTGAAGATGAGCTGCTTTCACTGAGAGATCATCCCCCAGCCTACTTCACCCGTATCAGCCCAGCAGGTAGGGTTGCTGATACAGCGGGTTCCTGGACCACATGCTCTGTTCATGACAGGCATGGCTCCACCACCAGCTACGGGACTTTCCTTCTGGGGCACATGGTGATGGTGTGGCAGCAGGAGCTCATTGTGTGGGCTGCAGAGGTTCAGCACAGCCTGCAAAGGTATCTGCCTTCCTCCAGCTACACGTGGACCTAGGAAGGACTTTGCTGAGATAGGTATCGCGGGGCCTGGCCTGATGTGCGAAGAAGGCAGGATGGCTCCTTTGGAGACATGGTGACAACGTGCAGACCCAGAGGAACCATCCCCTTCCCCTCTGGCACCACTTTCTGTTTGCCGGAGGAGCCCAGCTCCCGAAGGAACGCCACTGCACTCTGGTCTTGGTGCCCTGGGGGCATTTCCGTGAGACACACTGACTTGGTTCGACATTTAACAAACTGCTTTGGTTTTAATTTTGTTTCTTACCCGCCAATTCAAGCACCATGGCAACAGAAGGACCTCAATGGGAAGAGCAGCATTGTGTTACCCATCAGAGCCACCAGAGCCTCGCCTGCCCCCTCTGTTCAGGGCGGCTCTGTCGGTCTGTCCAGCTGCAGGGCCCTTCTGCTTTGACTTGGTATGAGAGGGAGAAAAACCTGCAGGCAGGATTTCCAGAGTTTCTTTCCCGACATCTCACCTTAGGGGGTGAAAAAGGAAGCCTAATTCCAGATAAACAATCTCAGGCCATGTCTATGGGATGAAAGGTTTCCAGCTTCTGCCTGTGCTTTCAGAGGGGTGCTGGCCCGGAGGCATGTGCTGGCAGCAAGCGCAACGGCATTGCTGTCCCTCCGCGGAGGGGCACTGCAGCATTTTGAAGCCCAGAGATGAAGGCCTGATGGCAAGGATGGTCCACGTGAGCCATCTGCCCTCGTGGGTTGCTCTCTGCCACATCGTGTGTCGTATCTGCAGAGGCAGAGCCTGCTCTTGGAGACAAGCCATTCCCAGCGATAACGGACGGGACAGCTTTCTCCCTGTTTATTTCTGCCTGTCCTAGCCAAAAGCTCAACCTGTGGATGAAGAGAATAGCTATTCACAGAGCTGGGCAAGTATGTGCAGACCTGACCTTTAGAACAACCCTTCACAGTTACGGAGATGCTACTTTTCTCTCTCCACTACTTGGTATCCTATTTAGCATTCGGCTAGAACTTACTGCCCCTTTCTTTCCTCTCCGAGCTGGAAACAACCATCTGAGCAGCTTTGCTGGTAGTCCTGCAGGTGAAACTGGGCCTCCCTTCCTTCCGCACATCAAGGGCTTTATTTCTGACTGCTTCTAGAATACGCCCATCCGGATCTGGGTGCTAGGCACTGCTTCAGATGCCCTGGATTTAGAACTGTAATTTTGTGTGCCTGAACCAAGGTGCTGGCAGTCCTGCTAAGCGTTGCACACAACGTCCTGATGGCTGGTTCAAACCCAGTATTATGGGAACGCACAATAGAGGCCAAGGGCTGAGTCTCTCTGGCTTTGGAAGAATTTAATCTCTCAGAGCTAACACCTTTACCGCAAGCATTAATGGGCACTTTTCATTAACAGCCTCGTCTTCCAGGCCAACTGAGAGGAAAGAGAAATTAAGTCGGGGTCTCCCTGTGTCCTGCCTGGACTGGGGCTGCTGTTTGCAGGGAGTGCTTGTGTGAAGCTCACCCGAATCCTGGCACTTGCCTTGGAAGGCAGCACCAATTCTTCCCCCAGCTCCTGCCCTGGTGGAGAGGAGCTGCCTGGTTCAGAGAGGAAAAAATACCAGCATTGCCCCTGCCCACCTGAGAAGATCCCAATCTTCAGCCTATGGGTGATCGCCCCTCTGCTAGAACAGCCAAGAGGAGAACCCAGTTCAGTGCTGGTGAGTGGGAGAGGGGCGAACGGTTCACTGGAAACCCTCCTGGCACTATTAAACCTCCTTCACGGTGTTGAGCATAGCAATCTGATCACTAACTCCTGGTCTGAACAGGGAACTGCATAATCGGTATGAAGGGAAATCTGATTCTCCTAGCTTGAGGAACTTGCCGGACTAATTCTTCCTGATCCCAGGCGACACCCTACGGCTTCTTATGGAAAAGGGCTTATAACTGCACGGTGCGCTGGTGCTGCCCAATGCGTATAATAGGGTTTGTGAGGGCTGTGGGGGGAGAACATCTGTTTACATCTGGAATTTAACCTGCAGCAAGCTGGTGCTTTGCGGTGGACTCAGCCCCTGAGCTCGGTTCTTTTCCTAAAGGGTCTCTGAAACCTCACTAGCACTGGAACTAACCCCTGGCAATCTCTTGGAGGATGCCAAGGCAAGTCAGATAATGATAGTGTGGCGTGATAGGCTCCCCCCTTGTATTTGCTGCCCACTCTTTCTTTGCAAAGCTGATGGCAAAGGAGAAAGGGACATGGCGCAATAGCCTGCCCACTCCCTCCATCCTTTGTGCTCTTGGATCGGCCCAGAGAAATGAAGCTGAAAATGCATGCTGACAAGCAGCATGACCCCAGAACGGGAGCCTCGCCTGCCCAGGATTTTAGGGGACAGATGATCAGTGGTGGAAAGGCAGCTGAGAGCTGCTGCCTGGGTGGATTACTATTAGCAGCTCTGCCCTCATCATCTTTCTTCTTCTTCCAAATAAATGCATCAGCTGATCATGCTTTCTGGTTTGAAATGTGCTGGGCATGGCTCGCTCCTTGGCTTTACCATGCAGGGGTGCCCAGGGAAGGAGATGCCTGCGTGCAGGCTGCTGGGGATGAGCACAGCAACTGCTGGAATGGGGCCAGGCATTGTACCCTATGGCTCCTTCGGGAGCGGGATGAGGGGAGCCAGAAAAGGGGTGCCTGCCCAAGAGGTGGCTTTTAAGGTGATTTGATACAGTAAAATGTCTGTGCATACAGCCCATGACTGTGAAATAAGTGGCAGTGTAGTCTGGGCCCAGCTCCTCTTGGTTTTGGAGACCTCATGGCCTGAGAGCCTTGATGCTGAAATTGCTCAGCATCCTCATGCTGGGGGATAGGCTTCCTCCTCCTGGTACACAGTTCAGGGCTTTAGGGTTGGGAGTGTTATGTTAATGGTTGGACTTGATGATCTCAAAGGTCTTTTCCAACCTGAACGATTCTATGATTCTATGATTGTTTTGTGCATGTACATCTTTTTGCTTGGATCACCAACAAGAAATAGTGACGCTCATCTCTTAGTCCGCAATGACATGAAGAGCAGCTGAGCCAAAAGCTCAGCCCTGCGGAGCCTTGCATGCTGCTGCAAATCATCCTATAGCCTTCCCTGAGGTTTTGTTCTTGGAGAGAAAGTTGGGAAAATAAGGATTTTTGCCTACTCACTTGTCACAAGACCAGCCTGAACTTGGCTCATGATCCGCTGTAATGCTGAATACGGTCTTTTCAGCCTTGGTATGTCTTTGCTTCTGGAGTAAATCAAATAAAGAAGCCTGCAATAGCGGCATGCGTACTCCAACCGCAGATGGCAGATTTAGCCCTGTGCCACTTCCCGGCTGAAGGGTCTCACCGGTGGCAGTGAGCAAGGGAAGACATGTGCATGCCACGGCAGCAAGGAGAAGCAGAACCCAAACACGCTAGCATGAAGCCGTGGGCCCTGGGAGGGGCTGCCTGCAATGCACATCAAGGGAAGCTGTGGTAAAGCAAAAGCCTTTTTAAAACTACGGGACTCGAAGAAGGACAGCGCAGGTACTGCTGGTTGGAAACCTTTGTGTGCCTCATAAACACGGCAGCGGGACTTGGCAAGAGAAAAGCTTTCCTAAGCTTGTAGCACCAATAACAGTAATTAAGGAGAATAAAAGCTGGGAGAAAAAATGGATTCGAGACCTTTGGCTAAGGTGCTGGTGAGGAAAAACTAGCCTAAAATTCCCCTGTCTTTGGCATGCACAGAAATGTCACGCTGCGCCTCCGGATAGGTTGTGTTGCCAAAACCTACCCTGCATAAAAGAAAAATAAAAAGGAACCCAAATGCGATGACATGTAGAAGGGGGGAATGGAGATGAGGCCTGGCTCTCGCTTGGAAGAAACTAAGTCCCAACTTTATAGAACTAACTCCAACCCACTGGATGGTGACTACCAGGACCTCTTCCTTCTCAGAAAGATTTCCCTGTGTTGCTTGGAATAACGCCTACCAGCACGAACAGCTCTCGCAATTTTAAATCAAAACTCAGTAAAATCGGCAAGGCAAACATTCTCCTGGCCTCGGGAAATGCTCTCTACTGCTCTGCCGCTGCCTGCTTGTGCTCGGCTCTGATCGCAGGGACGGAGCGGTGTGGGTTGGGCTGCGCTCCCGGGGGAGCGAGCAGGGCTGTGCCCCGCCGTGCCCTTCCCGAGGAAGGCTTGGCAAGGAGCCTTCCTCCCCTGGAGCACAGCAGCTGCCGGCAAGTGGAAGGGACAGGATGGGACCCTTTTTGCTTCCCAAACTATTACCTGTGAAGACCTATTTTGCAGCTGTAAGTCTGCTTGCACCTTCCCTTCTTAATGGATGCTTGTTTCCTCTGTGCAACATATTCCCCTCCCGTCCCTACTTGTAAAACCTCCTAAAAATGGAAGCAATTTCCCTGGAGGACAGCATCTCGCTCCTGTTTTGCCATCAGCCTAGCCTAGGCACTGGTTGTGTGCAACCTGTCACCCAACAGCCTGGACACCCAACCAGACAACCGTAAGGTGTATCCAGCAAGTAAAATCCGATTAGTAAACCCCCCTTTCCTACAAAGCAGCAAATGGATCTCAGGGGTGGTTTCAAACTGCAGAGAGGTGGGATCACGAGCAGACAACAACCATGTAGCTAACTGGGACATTTAAGTCTACTGTGGGACTGTTTCTACGTGTTACTTGATTCTCCATTCCCATGATCTCAGCGTAAATCAAGAGTAATTCCCCTCTAATCAACAGAGTTAATCTAGTCCTAAACCGGTCTGTAGAAAAATGAAGAGTTAATTATAAATAGCCGACCTAGGGGAATTATTTCTTATTAAGGAAAAAGTATCTAGCAACTGTCAGGCCATCAACGCAGATATAATATGCTGCAAACCAGAGACTCCTACAGCCCTGGAAAACGAAGAGCGCAGCAGAAAGGAGGAAATTTGCTCAAAGCCTGTGGGTAAGATTTTCTTGGGATCCTGAGTGGGTTTTGACACTGGAGAGGGATGCACAAGGCTGCCTGGAGCGATTCCGGGGAGACACGCTGCAGATCTGGGTCTCTGCTGGGGAAGCACGAGGCGTCCTGGGGCCCCCAGCAAGTGCCTATCACAACCCCTAAACCCTGCCCTGCACTTTTTTCCCCGCAGATTTTCTCCCTCTGTTTTTGACCACAAGGATAAACATTGCCCCAGTGCCAAATGATACTGTTCTACAGCGGCTCTTGAGGCTTTCTTGTTTCTAATCTTCATCTGAAGCTTGACTTTTTTTCCTTCCTTTCAATGAAACTCTGGGAACTCCTGCCTGGCCTCCTGCCACTGCTGTCCTGACCTGGGCGAACGGCACCTTTGGGTTCCTGCTGCCCATGGTGAGGCTGGTGCCAAAGCAGTAACAGTAGCTATTAAATGAGTGCCCATGCAGTATCTTTAATCAGTTGTTACCAACGTACACAATACTGACTAAAAGCCTCAGTAAAACCTGTATTCCCATCATGAACTCCTGGTGTGTGGCAGATCTTCCGCTGTCCCCATGACTGGTGCAGTGCAAGGGAGATGTTCGAGGTACCACCGTCCTGCCGTGCCTCGGCTCGGGGAAAGCGGTGGCGGCAAGAGCTCCCTCCCTGTCTAGCTTACCCAGGCTATGAGGAGCAGCCGCCGGCTGGGGGGGGGTTGGGGGGGGGCGG
>NW_009260400.1:920192-924884 GCF_000687185.1 Egretta garzetta | reverse complement strand
AGGATGCGCCTCCACAGCCATAGGCCACGGAATGGCTCCTCCACTCTGCTCTGGTCCCCTGCCCAGGCTAATTTCAGCGTGTGAACGGACTGGGCTGCCAGCGAGGCCTCCGCACGCCTCCCTGCCGGAGCTGCTGAGGAAACCTGCTCGGCGTGGAGCCCGAGGCGGCCGAGCACCCAGCTTCAGCCGTGCGCTTGGACCTGGTGCTCTTGGGGCACCTGAGGTTGTGTCCCCTGGGGGGCAGATTTGCTTTGGGGTCTGTGGCCAGAGCAGACCCCAGAGGGAGAATGCTGTGCCCTAAGTTTATCAGCACCCTGTGCAAACAAGGACCACATTGCCCATCCCTCCTCTCCCATGTGCCTGGGCCCAGCAAGCAGCTGCCCCAGCTCTCCCTCCTCCCTCCCAAGCACTCTTGCTGTTTCGGAGCAAAGCCTGCACAATCCCTCCCTGCAATCCCTGAATAAACATCAAATGACAGAGCCGAGGGAGAGGTCCCTTCCCAAGACATTTGGTTTACCCCTTTTTGTGTGATCTGTTTAAGGCCAGGGATGCCCTGTATAAATGTTTTCATTTTACATCTGGAGACATTCAAATAGTAGGAACATCATAGAAGGCATTCGGAAAACAAATATTTTAAATGGCACTCCTAAAACCGGTGAGTAAGCAGCATGACTCAGCAGTGCTTCCCAACACTCCCCAGCAGAGATGGAAATAAATCCACTTAATAACTGACATGTATTTGAAATGTGCTGAGTAGTTTGTAGTTATTATCTGCAATTGCTGCTGGGAGAGCTGATTTGCAGCCGTACCTGAAGACAGCACCCTGCCTGCCGCAGGCTGCAGGCAGATGCAACCTGAACTTCAATCTCAGACATGGTGGTGACTTTCTGGAAGGCTTTTAGCAGGTCCCTGATCACCTGGATAACCAGAAACACGTATAAGTGTCTTTGCAGCCTCTGGCATGGTGTGTGCTTAATCTTACTGCCTCAGTTGTGCAGTACATCAAATAACCAGATGTATTTTTTGTTCTGGCTTTCGGGTCTTTCAATCCCTTTTATGGACAGAAAGGCTCTAGAGAAGGACAAACAGTGTCTGACTGTGTTCACCAACACCAGATGCTACTCAGGGCAAGGCCACTGCTGTCTGCTCTGCGGGGAGCGGCTGTGCTGAGCCCCATCGGATGGGCTGAAATCCGCTGTGGCTGGGCTGCACTGCCCTCCAGGAAGGAGTGGCTGGTGGTGCGGAAAGGGCCCTTGCCTGGCCTGCATCCCACCCCAGGTCCAGGAGTGGCCAGGAAGCCCCTCCATGGGCAGCGGGGAAGTTTTCACCTTCTCAGGGCTCTGCTTCAGCTGTGTTCTTCTGCCAAATATTTTTGAACACCTCTTCTTTCCTGTTGTCCTGCTCTTGCGCTTTCCGCGGGCTCCCAGGGAAGCCATCTTCCACCAGGATCTCGTGGGAATGGAAAGCAGCACCCCACCTCTCGTTAATTCACTGCTCATGTCACGGTCCCGTGGCTGCTTCGGCTCTCCCTTGTGCTTCCCTGTCACACCACCTCCCTGGCAGCCCGAGCTGCTGCTGCATTTGAATAACAAATCTCACAGGGGAAGGCAGGCAGCCCTTCTTCCAAGGGAACAGGCTTGGGGGTTTTTTTTTCCTTCTTTTCAAACTAAAAATACACCCTGCATCATCCAAAAACCCCAGTACCAAACACATAAAGATTGTGGAGGAAAAATACATCCCCCTCTCCATGAAAAGAAAGAGCTTGCAAGCAAGGGCTAACCTCCCCACAGCACAGGGTCTGCATTTGGACGGGTGAACAGAGGTGTTGGACACTTTGGGGGGAGGTGGGGATCCTTTGGAGGATGAGAGTTGTTCATTACTCAGAAATCAAGCCTGAAATGGCTGCTGAAAGCAGAGACACCAGAAAAAAAAAAGCAGCTCTAAAGATGGATTTGCACCCGAAGAGGCTGTGCTTTCCCCCAGCCAGGGAGCGAACAATGCCAGGAGAATCCATCTCACCAGCTTTTCTCCTGGTGGCTAGCTGAAGAGGAACACTCATAATTTAAAAATCACCTTTGGGGTATTACCTATTTTCACTGATTGTCCCCCCCCCACAAACGTCCCCAGGCTTCTCTTATCCCTCCATGCTTCTAAAGCCCAAAGGGCTGGGCAGCCCTTCAAGAGTGAGGTTGTCCTGATCTCTCCGTAAGGCATGGAGAGAAGGAAAGCACTATGAGCCCGAGCCTGTGCCCAGCTGGAATTCCCTTTCCTGGCACCAGTGACCATGGCCTTGTCCTCTCACTGTGTCTCTCTGGGGACACTCAGCCACTGCCTTCTTTAAAGCCCTCTTTAGGTGGTGAAAGATGGGATTAGATTCAACCTTGAACTTGGAGTTGGAGCTAGACGACCGTGGTCTCTCCCTTATCAGTGATCCCCTGAGATGCTTCTTTCCCTCCTCTGTATTTCTTCAAAAGAAAATTAAAAGGCTAATTTTAATTGGCGGTATCCGTTCTGGTCACCGGTTTTATAGGGCAGTTGGCTATAAAGCTAATCTTGGAATTGGGAAGGCGGCATGGATGGCAAGTGCTACTAATCTGCAGCGCCTGGCCAATGTCAAGCGCTCACCGGAGAAACAGATCTGAGTGGCATTTTGAGGTGTGATGCTCATCTGGCTTGCTTAGATATGATGCTGAAGTGCATCAAAGTATATTTTTTCACCTAGAAATGTGTTTCTTAGGAACAGGTTTCTGACTGCACAGAGGGACTGGAAAAGCAGGTGAACTTCCACCCCACCTCCTCCCCTGACTGCTGCCCATTCACCACCAGCCCACGGCGCCTGGGAGAACCCAAAAAGCAGTCCCAGTGTTTACTTTTGAGTGAGGATTAAAGCGTTGCCATGCCAACACCACAGACATCATCCTGAAGCAGGACCAACGTGAAAAACATCACGTTGGCACGTCAACTGCTCAGCAAGGTAGCACCTTCCAGAGAGCAGCCTTCCACACGACATGCGCTTCCAACTTGCTACGCGACTGCCGCCCACTCTCCCCTGCCTCCTTTCGGCTCCATTTCACACGGCCTTTTTTCACTCTTCAGGAATTTTAACTAAAAATGGGTACATCGGGCCACCCTTGGGGAAAGTTTTGGGTTTTAGAGCTGTCAGTGATTGATGTGTCTTCCACTGGAAGAAAGGGTAGCGGATACTGCCTCTGGGTGCAGTGGTGTCCGTGCAATCTGGTCGCCTGCCTAGAGCACCGAGCTGTTTCCACTGCTATTACATTTTCTAGGCTATTTCTGTTTGAGTCCCCGTTCCTCCCCTGCTCCTCAGGGCCAGTATCGTCTCCCTCCTTCACAACCTCGGGATTTCTTCCTGCCCACAAGCACTGATAAATGTTTGCAGAAGGCTGGGATTCTGACTGCTGTTCATCACTGCTGCCACTGTCCTATAAATAGCTGTAATCTGTGCGGTGCCAGAGCTAAGATCGCATTTTAGCCCTAAATTAATCACCAGTTCTCTGTCGTAATTACCCAGGTTGGAAAGGAGGACACATTGACAAACTTAGGCTAAGTAAAACTCTACAGGAAGACTTGGCAACCTCCAACCCTACAACCTGCTTATTTAATTGGATGGCTCTTCTAGGCCTAACTCTGTCTGCGAGAGCAAACCATGATGGGTTTAGAGCCATGGCACAAGCTTATTTTGTCTCCCTTTTACATGTTATTTTTATTAGTAGTGTGACTACAGTGAACCAGACACCGGTTCTGAGGCAGTCTTTTTTGGACTAACTAAACCATTCAGGACATGGTTTAGTAGGCATGGTGGTGTTGGGTTGATGGTTGGACTTGATGATCTTGGAGGTCTTTTCCAACCTTAATGATTCTATAAGATCATTGTATGTCATTGACTTGATGGCCATGCCTTCAGCTTTGCAGGAGCACAGGGCCAAGCTGTGCCGTCGCTGCTGCAGCAAAGCCAGGTCTCATGGGTCCAGCCGTGGGTCTCAGCCGACTTGGCTGGGGTCTTCTGAAGTTTGTACTCTCCCTAAGAAGTAGAGCAAGGCCATGGAAGTGGACTGTTTCAGGCTCTTTTAGTTGGCACAAAGGGCTATCATAAACTGTCTTCACACTCTGCTGTTACTTTACTGTGATTGTTTATTAGGGAGAGATCTTGTGTTTTCAGGGGCTCAAGGGATTGTAAGGTGGCAAAGGAGGAAAATAAATTAGTGGGATGTGGAAGACAGAGCTTTTGGTTAGAGAGACTCCAGAATCAATGTGGCGAGGCTGATGGGTCACGCACCATGCAGAGAAAGCTTACCCTGGGACTCCCCTTGTTCTTTGCTGTCTCTCTCTTTCTCCTCCAGCCTCATTTTGCAGCAATGATCCCCTATACATTGGCCATCTCAGCCAGAAACAACAAGCCTTTCTTGAATGAGCCAACCATCTCCCTGGCAACAAGGCAGGCTGTGAAAATAACAAGTGCTTTCCTTTCTGTTTTATGTTTCCCACCTCTTGAGAAATGCCCTGCCTTTTATTTGTCTCCACTGCTCAAAACCATGAATGACGGTAACTGAAACGCACCTCGTGGAGGGACAAAGAGGGAGGAGAGTGAGAAAGATGGCTTTGGTCTTAATGGAAAAAGTGACAGATCGTTACACCTTAGCGAAGGGCAGGCTGACATATTTGTCCGGTGCT
>NW_009260400.1:893766-920147 GCF_000687185.1 Egretta garzetta | reverse complement strand
TGTGGCCATTGCGTGCAACAAGCGAGCAGACTTCAGCTGCAGCTGGACACGTAAATGCTAACACCAGGCAGAAAGGGAGTGGTTCATGCCCACCCTTATTCCATTTTCCCTTTCCTCCCACTCCATCCTACTCCTCTACAAAGCAGCCCTAAGTTACACTTCACCATGGTGAAGTTCCCATTGTGTGCAACAGCAGATCAGCGAGGGTTGGCTGTATCCCCACTGCAGCGGCAGAAACCTAGGAATCCTGTGTCCATCCCCCAGATCACCCCACTAAGTCACCAGTCAGGAAACAGAGGCTTCCTAGCAGCATGGCAGTGCCTGCTGTCCCCGAAGTTATTAGCAGCTTTTTTGCAGTTCTCTGAGGGCTTGAGTTAGGGGCACGCAATAGGAGCCAGCTGGTCTAAACAGATACCTGCCTGAAATGCAGTAAAATCCACAAATATCTCGAGCTGACAAGTAGAACAAGCCAGGAGCAGGTCTTATGAAAGACAGCTCCTCCCGCACACTGCTCCCTTCCTGCAACGGGAAGACACCAGGTGACTGTGGCTGCGTCCCGGGTCCTGCCACTGCCTTCCACTGCCTTCGGGTCTTGCCACTGCCTTTGGCACGCGCAGAGGGGATGGGGCTGGAGGCACTGGGTTTCTGCATCCATCCTGCTGTTCGGAAGCAGGTTAGATGCAGCTCCAGTGCATGTGGCCCCCTTTGCCAGCTGCCTTGGGTGGGCTGTTCAATTACACAAAACAGATTTATTTTTTTTTAAATATTACTAGCCTGTATTTCAAAATGTCCCAGGTACATCTTTGCTTAGCTCACAGTTCAGGAGTTACACACTGTACACAGCATACGGTCACCACAGAGACATTTTGCTACAAAGCCTGAAAGAAAAAACATTCCCTATCAAATTTTTTTAACACTTTAGCCACTTTTTAGTTTTTCCTTTCACAGTTGAAGCGGAGACATTTCCAGATTCCCACTGGGAAAAAAAGTTCAATTTGAAGGTCACCGCCTCCCACCTCTGGACCCAAAGCGCTCAGACCTGTGACCCTGCCACCTCAGACACTTGTAGCTGAGCCACGCGACTGATATTGGGATTCTCTGTTGAGTAATTTCTGAATAATTTCAGCCTGTTTCTGTCTGTTTTGTGCTAATAGGAGCATGCTCTACAGCTGTTCTCATACCAGCCTGCATGGGACAAGCATGCTTGCCTGGGCAGGCTCATTACAGCCCAGGACCACCCCAAGTTGTGGAACACCACCAGACCCCCCAGCCTGGATGCAGCTCTGGCATTTCGCCCGGGTGGGATTGTAAGTGCTGCATTTCCAAGCAGCTTCTGAGGTCAGCATTGACCCACCAAGGAAGAGACTTTATGCTTCTTCTGGTTGGGCTTTCTGAAGCCAGACTTCGGAACTGGCTCTTCAAATGGAGAGAAGAATATCCATCACTTCCCTGCCCTTCCTGCTCGATCAGATCCAAACACTTGCACTGACTTCTAGATTCCTGGCTTTAAATCTCCATTCCCCATTTGCTGCGCCTGGGTACACTGGAAGGTAATCAGTGAGGAGCTTGCTTTATTAACACATTTGCACTTTAGAGAACCGTTTAATCCAGAGGCTACATGTTACGGCCTGACTCTTTCCTGCCTGTTAATCTGATTATAAAGTTAAGGACTGAGTAGTGCCTTATGGGCCAGCTGGAGGGTCTTGAGTAGCCAGGCAAGACCAAGCCCCCTCTGCCCGTCTTCCTTCATGTAACCCCTTGCCCTTGGCTAGCTGGGGATCCAGACCAAGGGCAGCGACAGCCCTGGAGATGAGGAACACCCATGGACACCACTCCTGCCACAGCCGGCTCCTCTCTCCTCACTGACTGCTCCTTTTTCACCTGCCCTCTTGCAACATGTAAAGGATTTGTGACTTTGCACTTGCTTTTCTGGAGTTTTGGACCGACCCTCCGGGCTGTGCGTGGTGATAATGTGCCATGAGCTGGCAGGACATGCTCCTGCCTCCCTGCGCTGAAGGACACGAAAGAAGGACCTAGGTGCTGCCCACAGGCCAGGAACCTTTCATGAGCCAGGCACATCTACAAGAAAATCCACTCCCCTGAACAAGGATCAAGTATAAAAGTGAAATCTGACATGCAGACTATTTTGTTCTTGACCTGGGGACAGGTCTTTATAAGCAGAGAGGGTCAGCGAGACCTGGAGCATCTGCTTTTTGTGATTTGTTTTGTCTTTTTAGCTCGTATTTCCTACATTGATCTCACTTTGACTGACAAAAGCTACAGGGTTTAGTCTGGACTCTTCCCCCAGTCTTTCGCTTCTGTTAGACTAAATACTGGAGGTATAATTATAGGCAGGAGAAAAATGAGAAGAGTGAGAGAGGATTTGGTTATTTTACCTCAGTAACACAAGCACAAATCATCTCATTCACATTTATTAAGTAGTGGAGGGGGTGGGTTTTTTGCTCCAAACATTGTCAGGGTGCGGTTTGGATGGGATACAGGGCCAGTTGCATCCCCAATGAAGTCAGGGTGGAGGAAGCTCTACCAGCCAAGCAGTCCCTGGGGAAAACCTGTCCTGGGCCCGGGCCCTCTCCTTCCCTGCTGCTGAATCAGGCTCGAGCAGCCGCAGCCCTGGCTCCCCTTCCCAAGTTCTCTCCTCTTGGGGGCTTAAGTAATGAGTAGGGGAAAATCCCCCACTAAAAGATTTGCATTTGAAACCCTTGGCTGAGGAATAACTTTTAAAATAGAAAAGCTTTGCTTGAAAAGGGATGAACCATGTGGCATAATACTCAACAAATCGCCTGTTTAATGGCCTCTCTTTAGAGCAGCTGTGCATTAATAACAAAAGCAGGGCAGCAGAAGCCACGCGCTTCTTTGTAAGATTAAAATACATACCATTTCATACTCATACCAGCAACTTTCTGTGGAGGTTGACTAAGGGAAAGAAGCAAGTGGAAGACCACAGCCTGAGAGACTTGGTTTCTTCACCCTCCATCTGCTGCTAGATGAAGGAGTATTACTCCCATCTACAAAGGGAGGAGATGCTCTGAATCAGCCCTCCCAGACTGTTGTTTGGTTTACAGTGGTTTGTGTCAGGCTTGTCTGTACCCAGTCAGCATGACACTGCTGTAAGACAGGAGTAATTCCTCTAGGACTAAATACCCTAGGGGAAACTAACTTGGGGAGAACTTAATTAACTTTTTTTTACTTCGTGAGGCGTAAGTTGGGATCCCTACTCTGCTAAAGCATAAATTGAAACGAGTGGTTCACAGCAGACATAAGAAGAAACCTTTTCATCATGAGGACAGTAAAGCAGCGGACCAGGCTGCCCAAAGAGCCTGTGCAGTCTCCATCCTTGGAGGATTTCAGACCCGACTGGATAAAGCCCTGAGCAACCTGGTTTGACCTCAGAGCTGACCTTGCTTGAGCAGGAGGTTGGGCTAGATGCCTCCTGAGCTCCTTTCCAGCCTGAGTTATCGTATCATCCTAGGAACATCTGGCATCTTTTCCACGGGACTATGAACAGACGCGACATTTCGTGCAGCCCAGTACTCCGTCTCTCATTCCTGGCAGTCCTGATAACAGCTCTCCCACTCCGCACCCTGTACTTTGCCAGGCCTGGCACTAAAGCGGTGCTGAGTTTCCCTCCTCGAATTAGGACTTCAGGCATTAAAAAAATAACAGAAATTTTACATTTTAAAGCTGTCTGCCACAGACTATTTATCAGACACAGAGAATGATTTGTTTCTGTTTTCCTGGGCATAGATTTTTAGCTGAGACAAGATACGTTGCCTTGCTGAGAGCTGAGTCACTGAGTAATCAACAGATTAATGTATTCAGTTCGAAAGCCATCAGCATTAGTTCTCGGCACGCTCACAAGAACTCCATTATGGTATCATCTCTACATTTGGGATGGAAATGTCTCCAGGATTTAGAGTTCCTGTGGGAAAAATCCCTGTGTGCAAAGAAATCAAAATACCCCTTTGCGACTGGGAGACATAAGGTACCTCTTCATACAGGAACACCACAGCAGGATTTTGGCATCCTTTCTAGTGAATACTTTTATTATCAACCCTCAGATAAGGAGTTAGGGGTATGTTGTACATCCGTCATTAAATAGTTACCTAAAAATAGTCATGATAAACTCAGTGGCATACAGGACTTTGCCTTTACCAGGTCTTTAATCTGAAATTATTTTATTTCCAGGGAAACCAATTAGTTTACTTTCTCTGGGATGGGAGCACACAAAAAGGGTAGTCTTGACTTCTCTAGGGCTCTGAGTTTCTCAGTGTGGGCTTGGTCTGAGCCAGAAATGCAAAACCGAAAGGCAGAGGCTGGCAGGGGGACCTCACAGAGGAGCCACTGTTTAAAAATAGGGAGCCAGTTAAAGTAACAACAGAGTAGCAACTGTGAAAGGACAGGCTGGGTTAGGTGTGTGGCATGAGAAGGCTGCCAGATATCAGACAATTATTCTGATAAGACACACGCTAAAACTGCTGCCTAAGACCCTGTCCATACGAACCTCAATGAAGCAATACATCCTCTTGTTTGCAAGCGAAATTGCTGTTTGGGTACACTCGAATGGGGGATGCGTGCGTAAAAGCCAGTCAAGCCCCCGCAAAAGTCAAGTTAATCCTAAAAGCTTTCCTATATTAGCAGGCTGGTGGACGGGATTTGAGCAGCAGCAAGGCTTCCCCTGCAAGACATTTCTCCTTGCAGCCTGTGTTTCCAGCACATGCATAGTTGACGGGACACATGTTCTCCCTGCTTCCCCAAGTCTGTCAGTACTTCTGTCTAGACTGTCCCAAGATAACAGAATTTTTTTGGTACTGGCCTGGCTAGTACCAGGGCATGAGAGATTGCGGGCATTGTGACACAGAGGTCCCCAGGGCTACGCTTCCTAGCATAGGTGTACAACTGGCGTGTCATATACAGTTGTGCCTGTGCTGCTGTTTGTTGCACAAACTGCACATGCAATAGGCATACAGCGGTGATGTATATCTTCCGTACTCCCTCCTTTTCCCTCCAAGGTATTCAGACTGTGCAAATGCCTCCTGTTTGTGCTCGGGAGTCTCCGGTTCTCTGTACCCAAGCAGTGGTGATTTTAACTTACCCGTCGTTCCTTATCACCGTATTCGATGCCCAAGGTATCCATGGCACGTACAATAGCTGCCAGTGACTGTATAGTGTTGCTGTAGACCACTGGCTTGTACTGCTTCACGTCTTCTCCAGAGAAGCCATCCTCATGGATGATCCTGAAGAAAATGCAAAGGACAAAAACCTCTTGAGAATGTCATTTCAATGGGGGAGACATTTAAAAAGAGAGCTGTGCTCTTTTGAAGAGCACATCTGCTAGCTTGATTCACTTAATGTAGTCAGCATTTCTTTTTAAACCTTTCTGATCGTTCACCAGTAGTGTGTCTGAGCCCAGTGCCTGGAATTAGCATCCCTTTACTCTCTCGCAAGGAGGTTTTGTGCAGGGTCGGTGCATATGGTACCTCCCTCCCAACTGAAGCGGGAATGCTGGAGCCTGGACAGCCTCATGTTGGCACGCTTACCTGTCACAGCAGGGAGGTTTCCAGGTCTTACATTAGCTTTCCTGTCAAGGGCTATGGAATTATGTTCGATGCTTCCCATGATCATCAGATCAGACCTTAACCACTGGAAGAAGTGGTAGAAAACCCTAGTTCTTGTCTAGTCCTTTTCACAGTAATTCCTGGGGTGCCTTACAAAAGAAACCAGAGTCAAAATACACCTGCATGCATGGGGACGCAGGCATGGATGGGGCAGTGACTTAGTTGTGTAGCGCTTAAAGTATTTACAACCCTTCCCCCCTCCTCCCTCCTTTAAAAACAGCGCTGGGAGTTTTTCTGCTTGAAGGCATGCTCTATTATCCTTTCCCGAAGCAAGGTGGGAATGAGACCCACAGTTAGTCCCTATTAAACTCTGCCAAGGAACTATTTGATGGAGGGAGTTCTTGCAGTCCCTTGCTCAGGTCAGAAGCCTGACCCCTGTAATTTCTTCATCTCTAAGTAACTCAAGAACTAAGCCCTCGTGTGTCTAGAGAACAGCTAGGATTTGCAGAGCTAATTGTGTTTGACAATAATTCTTCCCAGTGAAGACATAAGTTATGATCCTGTCTCTTAAATATTGGCAGAGAGGATGATCTGCTTAGCTGAAATGAAGTCCTTGCTTGCTCATCCTCAGATCTTACTGGACAACAGAGAGTCCTTCAGTAACAGATCCGGTCACTGATAAAACCCAACATCCTGACAGGATTTCTGTTTCCTTTTTTTCTAAATCAGATACACACGAACCAAGGTCCTGACCATTGCTGGCATTCCCCCGGGGAGAGGGAGCACTAGCGGGGATCATAATGAGCTTGCAATAGATACAGTGCTGGGATGGCGGTGGAGAACGGGGCTGGATGCCAGCCCCGTGTTATTAACAGATGACTACATGAAGAGCAAGGCTGATGGAAACACGCTGACAAAGACACAGATCTGCTTCCCGCGATGTGAAGCTCACTGAAAGGTTTTCTAACAGGAGCGACCGATTCTCTGCTCTCCCCACCACAACCTTTGCTCACTCCTTCACTGAACACTGCGCTCCTGGGAGGAACTGTTCCAAAAAGTCCTGGAAAAATATGACTACAGGCAAAGACAGACCAAGACAGGCTATAGTTCAAATGAATTGGTGTCCAGGAAATTTTTAAGCTACTGATCCAAGGAACTCGGTTGCCCCAGCTCCAGGAAGGGGGAATGGTGCTGGCCTGCTGGAAACAGCACGAGGGGCTACCGGTTTTGTCTTGCCTGGGCTGAGAGGAGCAGGGGTGGCTGAAAACCATTCTGACTTAGTAAATCCAGACTTACCAATTTGTCAAATTTTTTTGTATAGCTAGTTTTGATTTTGATGAAGATTTATGGGCAACAGCAGATCCTGTACTCTGCGGATTTTATTTTGTGTGAATCCAGTGCTTGTGCCGAGGTTTGGGATAGCAGCATTTGAGTAACGAGGAAGGAGGGGGGCAGTCAAGCCGTGTGTCGGCACTGGATCTCATGGATCATTTGCTGTTACTCAGAGAAGTTGCTGAACTTCTGGGAAATGTGTTCTTTGTCAAAAGTTGCAGTCAAACCTGAAGAGTTATAGCTGGCACAAAGCACAAGGACCTGCATCGATCCCTTCTGAATTCAAGCGAGACTGTACATTGCCGGTTCCTCCCAGCTACGAGCACAACAGCAAGAAGCTCGGCAGAGCAGGGGTCCTGTGGGAGGCAGGCAGGCAGTTAACAAAAGCATCACCTGAAATAATTCATTCTTTCTGGTTGGTTGGCTTGGGCTTGGATTTTGGGGCAGAGGGGACTAAACGTTGGTTTGGAGGCAACGAAGAGAAGGAAACGTAGGAGGGGGCTATGAAAGGGGTGAGAAGAGGAACAGGCAGAAGGGGCAGGGTAAGGGGCACAAGAGGGTGCAGCTGCTATTTGTTTGGTCCAGCCATCGGCCATGCCAGTGGAGATGGGAGTGTTGCCCACACCTTGGGCTGGCTTTGCTTCTGCCTTTCACTGGCAGGCATCAGCTAGGGACTCGATATGGCAAAAAGAGGTGAGCTTTGGTCTTCCTCAGAGCTTAAACCATCTCTGCCCTTGCACCATGAGGTTGTTGCCTGACATTTTCACTTCTAAATACTCGGTGTTTCTAACTACTCCAAGCCAGTAAGCTCCCTATCAAGTAATGGGGCTCTTTCTGTTGAAGGGGCAGAATTAAGCGATGGAGGGTGGTTCTGGTATCCCCAGTGGTATCTGGTATTCCTGGTGGCTGGCTGGGCAACATGCTGGCATTGTTCAAAGCGCAGGCACAAAATTGTTACTTTTAAAGGGGGCAGAAAAGAGCGAGGGGAAAAAAAAAACCAAAAACCACCCCGATTGTTCTTCTGTGAAATCTCTCCGGGAAGGCAGCCACGGCGACTGAAAGCAGTGCTGCGGATGCCAGTATTGAAGTTTTGCTGTAGGAATTACCTACGGATTAATCAATCATGCAGTTAGCACATTACCTAATATTTGAGCGAGCAAATCCCCAACTGACTAGTGCCGTTCCAAAGCCTGCTAGGACACCGTGAACTGGTTTATTGTCCTATATGCTGTTAGCAAATGTTTCTCTTCTTGCTTGCCTTGGCGATCTGATGGCTGAACTCCCGTGGCAGCTTTTTCCATAGTCCTTTGGCAACGTCAAATGCCACTCACCCATTTGTGATATGCCTCTCTTCTTGCCTGCTCTTGTGCTTTACTGCCTAGAGGATATCTAAAGTTCCAACACCACCACTTTCAGGACGTGTGTTGTTAGGGGGATGGCCCAAGCCAGGTCGCCTGCCGCAGGACACAAGAAGCACTGGGGTTTGGATACTGTAGTGAGCTGTGACCATTAAAAATGCACAGTCTCTAGGAACTATTAGAAGTGAGCAGTGTGTCAAGACTGGGAAGCCTTTAAAGGTTCGGGCAGGGTGGGCTAGTCCTTAAGCAACCCGCAAATTAATGGGAAGAGAGGGGTGAATTCTCACTTTTCTAAATGACTTGTATTTTTTCCTGTGTCTGAAATACAAAGGAAACTGTTGCAGGCAGGTTCCTCTTTGCCACGCTGGAGCCGGTTCTCTCCAGAGCAAAGGCAGAAAAGGGATTTAAGAGGATCCCCGGGGGCTGTGGAAGGGGGAGACAATGCTGTGATTTTTCAAAGTGATTTGGAGCAATTAAAAGGCCATTTAATTCACCAAGCAACTAATGAAACACTGTGCTCTGAATGGAATGGTGAGAGACAACTGAAGCAACCTAATGTACCTATTAATGCCTGCTCCCTATCCCTCAGCTGCTAACAGCAAAACCCCTATGTTTGCATGTTACGTTGTCATACTCGTTTTAGAATGGCATTAACAGACAGGTATTTGCTGGGGAAAATGGCTCCACTGCAGATCAGATCTTCTGCCATCCCCCAGCAAGTCATTAATCCTGAAGAAGTGCCCAGTGCCTCAGCGATTATTGCTTAATTACAAAATAAATGAAATACTTGGAAACAGGGGGTGCATTCTGCGTAGCAGCTCACTTTGGATTCCGTTCAACAAAGCACTTACATGCCTTCAGCCTTTCACTACAAAACGAATGTATTAAAAAGGCAAAGCCAAAGATAATTTTGCCGTATGTCCCTGCTGACATGCACTGCCCCAGTGGCTGTGAAACGGCAGCTTTGAACAAAGCACACAACAGCTCCAGCATGGTGGGGCTGGATCTCAGCCTGGGCTGATCCAAGCAAGGAGCCCCTTTCCCTAGGTCAATCCTGGGGGGAATATTTGTCCATCTATCCTGAAAACATCCTGGAGCAGAGTTCCAGATGAGCAGTTCTGGCACTCTCCTTCCAGCCCTTCCACCCTAAGCCAGGTTTAGTGACTGCAATGACTCTTCCCTACCCCATCTCCCACTGGGTCCTCCTCCTTCTTGAGGCACAGTGCCCCAGACCCCTCAGGCCTCACTTCTCTATCCTGCCAAGATCATTTTAAGCTGTAAAGCTTACATTATTTTAAGCTGTAAAGCTTGTGATGTGCTGTAGTACCTCTCCCAGCTCCGTGTCAATGCCAGGGGTAATTACGTATTTTCATCCAGGTCACTGATGAAAATTTTGAAGAAAATGCCAGACCCTGCATTGACCGAGTCCTCTGCTCTGACCATGAACCACCGGTTAACTGTATTCTTTGGGAAGGAGTTGTGCTACTCATCCAGGTTTGTGTAAGATCTGAAGTAGTTTTATCTAGACTGTTTTTCCAGGTCACTTTATGAAAGTCAAGTAGGACCGTGTCAAACCCTTCCCAAAATCTAGATATGGCACCAACTATTCCTCTCCTACTTCTGCCAAGAAATCAAATGAGATGAGTTTAGCATGCCTCATTTTTGTATAATCCAGGCTGGATGTCACTCATCTCCCCTTTTATCTCCTAGGTGCTTGCAAATTGTTTGATTGATAGCTCAATTCTCTTGAAAGCTTCTAGAAGTTGACTGGTCTATAATTCTTACTCCTCGTTTCTCCCTCTATATTTAGAGATAGACACCATGTTTACATTTTTTTCCCGTCCTCTGGTACCTCACCTGCCCTCCAAGAGCTCTCAAGGAGAAGTGTTTGTATTTCTGAGATGGCGCCAGCAGAGCCTGTAAGCATGCAGTAAGACAGTCCTTAAACAGGGCTCGTCTGAAGACACTTCAGCTTACAAAACTTGCCCTTCTTGTGCCAGAGGGAGAGAGATGGCAGTGCCCAGCCATGGAGCCTCTTGTGGACACCCCTGCTCCCCCTCTCCCTTCCAGCACCGAGTATCCTCCATCCCTTTCACAGCCTTGCAGGCAGGTTCTCTTTTCCTGACTGACGCAGCCCCATCTCACCTCCTTCACTTTGCCATCATGCCCAAACCTCAAGCCAATGCCTCTGAAAACTTTTCTGCTAAATTCAGGGAACTTTGTGTGGCTTCAAACTGTCTGCCTCACTGTAAAAGACATACGTGGAGCCTTCCGACTGCCTACCAGAGAAAATAAACCCCATACTGTTTCTGTTTTACCTAAGGTGATTTACTCTCAATCAGCAAGACGTTTCCAGCTGAATGAAGTTTTCCCATATCAATGCACATCCCTAAAATTACAGCGATTTGCTTGAATAAAACCAGGCAAGAAATCACCAGGAGATTATTACACTTGAAGTGTATCTCAAGCAAATACCTTGCAAATGAACGGTCCAGTTCCTGTAAGAGCAGGCCTGGCTCCTCACCTTAGTCTGGACAAATTAAGGTACTTAAAGGTCACTGCAGAGCTTTGGTACAGAGCCTTGTGCCACAGCGATGAGTTTCACCTCTCAGGGCTCTAGGAAGCGGACCTGGTTTTGGCTGGCAGTGGTGCCCTGCCTTGCCCCCACAGCTCCACTTCAGCCTGGGTGGCTGTCTGCTCCTCTGCAGCGTTTCCCTCCGCCGCAGGAAAGCTCAGGTCTCCCGAGTGCTCTGGCTGTATGGGGAGCTCCTGAGGTCCACATGGACAAGGTCTGCAGGGGAAATCTCCTGGCTGATGCAAAGAGTGTGAGATGCTACAGCGTGGAACAGCTGCTTGCAACTGCGGGAGATCACTTGGGCCGTGGCAGAAGGGAGGTGGCATGCCCACCGCTGCATTTATGCTAAGGCTGTCGAGACTCCCATTCATATGTATATGTTTAGGGTATAGACTGATCCAAGGCAGATTTTATGTGAAGAATTTTGGAACGAACACACATACAAATCTGGTTTTGCTCAGCAAGCTTAGCTCTGATTTTTTTTTTCTTCTTTCTTCCCCTCTTTTTCTTTCAAAAATAATCCTTTATGTTTCATACCAGAATCAAGCAGATTATTCTGGTGAGACTGGGCAGAACTTAAGTCAAAATAAGAAAAAATGAGTATAGAAGAGAACTCCGTAAGCTTTGTTTGCAAATGGGGAAAAATAATAATGCAACAACCTTACTTTAATATGTGGGGAAGGGGTCGATCAAATTTTGATGGAAAATCTTCTGCTAGTAGTAATCAGCTACTTTAAATTTATTTTTATCTGGATATGAGGTCAAAAAGTTTGTTTACAGGGGAGTTATGAAGCTAAATTCCAGTGATTCTCTGCTCACTCATTTAATAGCCTGAAATGCGATTAAAAACTCCTGGATTATGTTAAACTAAATCAACGCAGATGCCCATGACCTTGTGTTTCATAGACTGCAAAGGCACAGTTCAGACCTCCGTGACAGGGTGAAAATCCCTCAAAACTCTCATTCTTCTTCCACTCCGGCACTGCTTGAATGACATGTTGTACATCCTCTTCCCGCAAGAA
Organism: Egretta garzetta; assembly: GCF_000687185.1. Classification (NCBI taxonomy): domain Eukaryota; kingdom Metazoa; phylum Chordata; class Aves; order Pelecaniformes; family Ardeidae; genus Egretta; species Egretta garzetta. The sequence goes on along the minus strand of NW_009260400.1, from coordinate 908,284 downwards.
GCTCTCTGAGATGGAGATTAAGGTGATTGTCTGCCTACATGCCTGCTTTTTTGAGAAGAAAAACAGCTTCCTTAGTCAGGGTCATCTAAAAACTGCAAACAGAGCTTATTTTAAAAAGTATAATTTTTTCAACCTGGATTTTTAACACCAGATCAAGAAATGCTGATGGAGCCATGTGATAGACTCCCAGCTGGGGGAAGTCTACTTTCTGGAGGAAATACCTTTGGGTCACTCAAAACTGAATTCTTACCACCAAAGTATTTCCTGCATGCGAAGACGTTATTCTAACTAACCAGCTGGTTCATGTTAAAAAATAAGCAAATCCATCAGGCGACTGAAATGCTGCCAAAATCTATGGCCCTGGAAACGGTCGAGCTTATTCAAGTCAATTGCAAAAGTTTAATGAACCTCTGCAGGGCAGAAACATTCTTGCTCTTCTAAGGCAGCTAAATTTGTGCCTAATATCAACGCCTGGAAGTAATCGATGCCTTCATCAGGTCTAGTTAAAGTGAGGCCTGTGCTTATGCCCCCTCACTGCTGGCCAAAAAGCTAGAAAATGATGTTGTAAGAAACTCTCAGAATGGATGTTGCTATCATCTTATTTTTTGCCTGTAGATGAGCAGCTATTGAGCTAATGAAGATGAGCTCCTAGACATGTCAGGGCCAGACACTGCATCTTCCTGAAAACCCTTGATTTGTCTTGTTTTCAGATGTATAAAATACACGTGGAATTCTCTTCATTTGCAGTTTAATACAGCCCAAAACCAGAAACAAGTGCACTAAAGAAAACTCCCACTGTGGTGCTGTGTCCTTGCAGTCCTGTGGCTTTTTGGAGGCCACTCTTAGTCTACTATTTTTTTAATTGAGTTCTACATCAGTGCTTAATTTTGGCTTTGGGCTGTTGAGGGGTGATCCCCACTTTGATTGCACACTGTAGTGGAGAGGTGATTTCCTGGAGTGCAAGCTCAGTTCCCTACCATGTGTCCTTCATCGGACTGGGGGTCTGGGGTGGTTTTTGTACCCTGCATTTGGGGGGCACCGACAACCCTTCCCATCTTTGCTCTGTAAGGACCGTTTCAACATTTATATTTTCTAATAGGAAGCAGTGGAGTGAAATACTCGGGTTTTAAGTGTGTGTATACAACAAATTTAAGAGCAAAAAGAGTAAAAAGAGTCTACTGCATCCTGAAAGCAATTAATTACTGTCAATAAATGAAAGACACCACTACTGATATTTCAAAAGAAGGCAAGGCTGAGCAGGCAGAGCAAATCCAGCTACGGTGCTAGGACTCCTCCCAGATGCGATAGGGACATAATCATCCTTTGAAATCTAACAATGCAAAGTCAGGAGAATGAAGCATCCTGTGGCTTATGCACAAGAGTATTATCCACACTGAGCCTAACTGTGCGCAGAGTCAGCTGTAGAGGTGGTTGTACCCACCCTAATGGTGGCTTTGTTCCTACAGACACCACTGGCCACTGGTCCCCAGGGGAGTCACAGTACCCAGATATACTGCCCCTGCTCCCAAGTGCTAATGACAGTATAAATAAGCACATCTTCTATCGGGAGCTGCTGGTTCCTGGGAAGGCCAGGCTGTGTGCTGGCTGGTGGAGGCATGCTGATACGCACACGCTGAGGAGCTGACCCCCAGTGCTGGCTCAGTACCGAAACCAAACTTCAGACCCTTCCCCTGAAGCATGGAGACTGGGGATGATGGCACAGGGGTGCAGTCAGGAGAAAAAAAAATCTGTCCAACTTGCTGATACAGAAGCAATACAGCAGACCCTCTTTCTTGCTGCCCCAAATCAGTTTCTTATATTCCCAAAATCTGCCCAGATGGGAAGCAAAAGGCGCAAGGAGGGACGCAGGTGACGGCTGCTGCAGACCCCCACATCCTGCACCAAGCAGGGTTGGGTTTTATGCAGTGTCAGGCCACTGGCATAGTTTGGTGCTACTAAAATTTACAGTTGTGTAACTTTGATAATGTGCCCTCTCCTGAGGCCTTTAATATTAAGATCAAATATTGAATACCCTACATGCACCTAATTAGCTTTAATATGCATCCTGCTCAGCTCAGTAAGAACAGCAAAGAAACACAGTCAAAAAGAATTAGATCAGGATTTTTTTTTCCGTTAAAGAAAAAAAAGACAGCTGGACTACACTGATTCCTGCAGCAGCATTTGCATTCGATGAGATTGCATTTTTCCGTGGAAAAAGCCTCGGAGCCAAAAGGGTTTCAAATAGCACCAGTGGAGGCTGACAGCTGAATTCTTCTTTGTGTGTTCCCAAATAATAATTCAGCGAAGGAAAAAGGGTTCCTGCTCCGAGTGACTTATCTTCTGATCCCACGCAATGTGCTACATAGTCAATCTACTTTGTACTCTGCCTGGGACCAATGAGATCCCCTGGGGGGAAAAAAAAATCCCCTGGGGCCGGTGATGACCCACATGAGAGAATTCTCATTAATTCCTCGGTAATGTTACATAAGGTCATTTTGTTGAATTAAAATTATTTGGATTAATCCTCTTAAATGTTCTCTTAGATGCAAGGGGGATCCAACTGCAGCTGGATCATCCCGCAGCTGGTTCTAGAAAGTCAAAACAGTGTTTTAAAGCCCCGTAATGGTTTTGTTAAATTCATCCCCTGAACAAGGACACAAAGCAGCTTTTTATGGCTTTTTTAGATCACTTACAACTTCTGTAAGCTGTCATTAACTATCACCAAAGCCTGAAAAATGAGGCAAATGGGTTCAATGTCAGTTTTACTGCCCAAACCTAAATAATATTTTTGGTTTCCCATCTGCCTCATCTGAAGTGTTTTGATAGCTGGAAGGTGACTTTGCCTTTCAAAACCTTTGCAGATGTTTCTCTCCATAACCAAATATTCTGTGGACAATAGAGGAAACAAGGGGTGTACACAGCCTCTTCATCGCCCCGTGCATTTCACCCTCATAATTGAGTACCACCACCAAATCACACAGTAAGAACCCAGCAACCTTGTGCATTTTACCCAGATATTAAGCGTCAGTGCACAACTCTCTCCGTGTATCACGGCAAGGCTTTGGAAGGAGGTACCCGGATCCTAGCCCTCATGTGACAAACCTGGCTTCCAAAGCCTCCCCCCACTCTACTGAAATCCATTGGGATCCAGAGTGACTTCCCCTCTGTCTAAGCTGATCTTTGCGCAGTTGACATATTTTTCTGTGTGTCCTAGCTCTGCTAGTGCTCATTAGGAATCGTGTGCTGTCATGCAAACACTCTGCTAAAATAAAAAGATGCTTTAAAGCAGCTTTGCTTTTTGGGGATATCAAATCTAGCAACTGTCTTTCTGAAGCAATAATTGATGTGTTTGATTAGCTCTGGTAGCAGATGGGGGGGTTCAGTATTTTTGGTGTTTTAACATGTTAAGCTGAGAAGGAATCAATTCTGGAAAGAGCGATTATGCCATTCCTCGTATCCTGCCCATCTTCCCTGGCACAATTACAGCTCAGGGGCTCCATCTCCGAGCAGTGTGCTTGCCACAAACCTCTGGGTGCGCTGCCAAGCTGACATTAGCCTCCACTAATCTCAGCTCCAAGATCTTTCAGTCGTGGTGTTCCCAGTCCTGCAGTGTACTCCCTTTCCATCAAAGGATATAATCAAGTACCACACCCCACAGATCACAGTCTGAGGGAAAGTATCTGGCTGCTGGGAAAAAATCCCTGAAGACTGCAGTGGATCCTCCAGTGACAGAAAATTTTTCAATCAAAATGGGGAGGTCTGGTGTAGATGTAATAAAAGTCCTGGGCAGAGGAACAGCAGTTTGGCCTGTAGCTCCTGCTGCTGCAGGCAGCATAAAACCAATCCTTGCCTTCCTCACTGTAGTATTTCTTGTGGGGGGGCTGCAAAGTTTCTGTACTTACTGGATCGTCACAGAAGTCTCTGCCTGCAGCTAAAACACAGCTCAGATGGTGCAAAAGTAGACACCTCTCCGAACAGGAGGTGGGGAAAGCTTGCTTTGGGCCCCTGCGCTCAGTAACACCAGGGGCTGAACGCTTGCAGCCTGGCTGCTCAGGTCTGCTGGCTGCGTTGAGGCCTTCCAAGCTGAAGAGTTTGAGCTGAAATGTGGCAGATACGGTATTTTAGGATTCCGCCCACACTGTTAATAAGGTTTCGCAGCAGGAAGGAGGTATGTTGCACTTGTGATTAATTACATGCATTTGGATATATTTAAATCATAACTTCTAACTTGTACTCAGAGAACAGGTTAGCTGAAGGGAAGACAAATGCACAGCTTTTCCCTGACACCTGCCACAAGGATTCAGTCAAACAACGTTAACCCTTCAGGGGTTCTCGAATGCAGCTAATGTTTAGAAAATACCAACGGGGGACAAGATCTTGACTGCTCTAACTCGGCACATGCATCCAGAGAGAGGTACCTTATCCATGGCAACAGGGAAAGGCCCTGCCTCAGCTCTGAGTCTCCTACCTACAACTGCCCTAAGAAGGATGAAGGAACAATTTTTGCCCAGTGTTTTCCCAAGCTTTTCAGCCAAGCTGTTCCAATGCAATGCTGTTTGAAAAAGGATTTGAAGACCTTGGGCATCCTCAGCATCGTATGGCATTTCCTGACACGGAGGACACCACGGGCTCTGCCCTGGGGTCTCGCTGTGTCTCTCTCTGTGCCCCCATCTCTCTGAGCCGGGAGAGCCAGTCAGTGCCTCCCTGTGAGGCTGCCGGAGCACTGGGTGGAACTGGTAGTCAGTGTGCTGCCAAATATTCCCCTGCCTGTACTGAGTAGGGGAAGAATAGAAACATATGCCACAATGAATGCACCCACTGCCAAAAGATCACAAATAATTTGTCCTTGCTCTGCAGAGTGAGCTGGGGCTTTGTAACCAGATCCAGGGACTGTCCCGTGACCTCTCGGTGGCAGCAGGAGAGAAGGACATGGCTCTAACCGGGAGAGTTCCTATACAACCAGTGACAAAGGACTGGCCACTGGCAGAAAGCAGGGGAGCTCCCCTGTGTCCCCGGGTGACTCAGACAGCTTGACAGTATACTTAGGGTGTCCCTGTCCCCCAGGCACACTGAGGGCAGGCTTGATGGGCGAGGCACGGGTCCCTGTACTTTCCTAGAGCTTCATATCAGCTTTTGGCACGGCAGCTCCTGCCAGAGAAGAAGGGAGTGATCAAGAATCGAGTGTCTGGGGTACCCTGGCCAGACGCTTTCTTGCATCTGAAAGCCTGGCTTAGAGCCAGGCTGGCACTTAAGTTCTCCTTGCCAGGCCCATATTCTGTTAATGGGAGCCCCAGGAGCGCTGCACTACCAAGAAACAACACGGAGACTGCTGGGAAGCGAGCCTCTCGGGACAGCCGTCAGAGAGCATGCTGGGCACCTCTTCCCCATCATCTTTTGGTATTGCACTGCCTGGTGGCCACCAGACCCTGGCAGAAGCGGCAGGTGCCACGGTGCAAGCAGTTGTCCCCGGTGTATGGACTAGTTCTGGTTCAGCGAGCCACCACCGGCTTTCTAGGTAGACACAATAACTGAGAGCAGAACTGCATTTAACATGTGTAAATGTGTTTGCCCATTATGCTGGGAAGCGACCGCTGTGACAAACATCTCAGAAAATGAGTATGTTCCTCCTACTACTCTCATCAGTCTTTGTCATCCTCCATGTCCTCATCTTCAGTTGAGAAATTCCTGATTGATTTAATTTGCAAATGCCTATAAGTCTTTCCCAAGAGTATCTGAGAAGAAGACACATGGCAGTTCAGAGCAACTGTCTGAACCACATTACAAAACATCCAGCAAGATTTGGTAAATCTGTGTTGTAATAAATTTATTCCACACCTGATCGTCAAGAGTTTAAGCTTATCTCTAGTATTCTTTAACTGTCCCTGGTGTAAAACATTCCAGCCTTCTGGAGAGGTTTGATTGGACTCATAGAGGCTGAGGCTTAATTAGCGTAGACTACTCCGACTCTCTCTTCCCACCCACATAGTGGGTGCATGGCTGGCATTCAGATGATGCACTGTTTTGATGGGGTAGGCTTCGGTTTTTCTGGAAAGTGTCTAGGAAAGTTTGGACATCTCATCAGTTTCTTAAAGCTTTTGAGTTTTCCAAACAGCACATTTTCCCTTTCCTCTCTGGCCCGGCTTCCCTCCCTTCACCTGCAGTCCCATGAACAAGAACAGCCCCCAGCTTTGCTACCGTGAGGTCTGGGGAGGCAAGGTGCTGGGAGCACCTCTGCCCTTTGGGGGACGTTGGTGGGAAGAAAACAATAACAGAAATTGTCTGGACTTGGGAAACATAGGTAAGAGAGTGCTGAGTTAGCATTAAATAGCACTGCCAGAGTCCCCTTTAAACAGCAATGATTTTAGCTTACTAATATCTATATAATAGATTTACAACCTATGGGATATGGGGAAATGTGTGATAAAAAGCAGCACCTAATCTATAAGCAGAGGCAATAGTGCTGAGTAACCCAAGGCAAACAAGTGGCTCATTAACCAATCAATTGATAAAGTTAAATGGAATAACTCACGCTAAACGCTGCTCGGCTGCCCTGGCAGGGTACATGCAGGGCTGGGGAAGGCAGGCTGGGTGCTTGGGCAGGACTGCCGCTGCTTGGGAACCACAGTGGAGAGCTGGAACTCACATTTATCCCAACTAATGCCAAAAAAAGAGCCTGAGAAAGGGGCAAGAGAATGGAGAAGACGGGAAGGAGACTGATGGACCGAGCAGGGGTCTCCTGGGAAAAATGTTCTGCCAGCATCTCCAGGGACCAGGTATGGCTGGGGCACAGCTGCTCTCTTCCCTCGGTGTCCTGGCCTCTTGGGGACTTCTACAAGGTGGTACATGCTGAAACTGCTCCAACATGCCCTCCAGGGACCAAACCACAGCACAAGGGAAGTCTCAAAGGTGCAGCCTGTGATGTCCCGAGGGGTTCCCATCCCACACCTCACACCCTGAAGCCTGAGCCACATGGGACCTCAGCCTGGAGGTGCTGTCCCTTTTCGGGGGTGGACGGCAGATGTATCTGTCTGGATACCTCCAGGCCAGCCAGGAGCATCTCTTGTGGGCAGGAAGGGTTATCCAGTCAGTCTCTGCAGCAGCTCGTGTGACACCACCACAGCCCAACCAAGTTGCTGGCCTGGGGGTGTTGTGGCCACAGCAGCTCCTGCCAGGAAACATGTGGCAGCAGGCAGCCCATGCGCACCCATGAGCGGTCAGGATTTGGCCCTCTGAAGATGGGGACCTGGCCCCTGGAGCCCCAGTCTGCCACTGCCAACCCTGGGAACCAGACCCAGCCATGGGGCTCCTTCATCTGGCTGACGGAAGTGAGATTTCTACGTTTTTGCTTCACTGATACCTCTCAGGGACCCCCAAACACTCAGAATATCAAGGCACAATGCAAGATTGTTCCCTCCTCTTAATTCTAAAATCCTCCCTTTAAAAGCTCCCAGGCAATGAGGCTTTCACCTCTTCTCCAGGAATAACAATCCACAGCGTAACACATTTCATCATTAGAAATATTTCCTGCTGTCCAGTTAAAATTTATCTATTGACGAACTCAAATACAGCTTCCATAATGTCATTCACGTAGTTATTTTTAGTACCAGCGTTGCCAGCAGAAATAACAGGCCTGATGTATTCCTCCCCCCTCCCCCCCCTCCCAGGATGAGGCTTCTGAAATTATAGATGTGAGCCCTAATTGAGTGCCAAGAATGCTACAAACGATTTGCACTGCTATGGAATCTGGTAGCAAACCAAGGCACTTCCACCCCACGCGCACATGCAGTTATGCTGCTGTCCACTCAAAGCAGGCGCATATCCACTGGCAGGATTATTTGTGACCACAGTTGACGTTTGTTGCTAGAAACTGTCCCTGGCAAGGAAGCATTTCACATTTTTTACCCAAAAAGAACATTAATCTTAAAGAACTTCCCCTCCCCTTGTTTTTTTTATTTGTCGTTCTTCAGACAAAATAAGACCAAAAGGAGTCCTTCGATTCTTTTGCTTTCTGTGGTGGGGTGACGGACTCATGCCCATGGTTCCTGGACTCTCCAGACCACCTCCCAGTCCCATACTGGGCCAGTCCACGACGGCTTCCGCACCAAAGTCATGCAAGCAACTGTGCACAGCTAGGGCTGAACTGCAACACAGCTAAAGAGCAACAAAAGGAAAGAAAAGCTTTCTGCTCTCCAGGCATTTAAACAAATAAGATAAACAGCATTTGCCAGCCCGGGAAGATTATGTGTGGCTTTTGTCTCCCCTGTTTTGGTTTCCCGTGTGCTAAGCACTCACTCACCCATTCATAGTCACTAATGCCCAAGGCTCAGAGTTGCACTCCCTTGTGTTGATTTCCATGTGTACTTTAGGGTTTCTTTACATACCCAAATCCTCATTATCACTCTAAACCACGGTAAATTACAGGAACAGTGGGCTGATAAAAGTCCTCCTAATTCAAAGCAGTAGTGAGCTTATTACCACTGAAAGGACTGGTCCCCAGCTGTAGAAGCATGCAAGAACTGAGTGGGAGAAATAAAAAGGAACTAGTTTGTTTCAATAGATAGGTTGGAAAGATGTACCAGTTGTAGCAGAAGTGGCACAGATAAATGGGTGTGTGAGCAGGAGGCAGGCAGAGCCTCCTCTCAGAGGATTATTTCCACCTCAAAACCAACACCATGCCCTGATCATTCAGTTCAGATCTCTCTTCTCCCCTCACTAATAGCTTCCTAACTCGGCATACATAGTTCTGGCTTGTTTTTCGTTCAATCGCCCCTCATCTCATTATTTTACTCACTCTCCTTTTCTTGGAGCATGAATATTAATGTCAGTCTTAGCTCAGTGTCACCCCTCACCAACCCTTTCCCTTCAGCTGCTGCCTTTGGCAGTTTGCGTCCTTCCTTTGGTCGGTTTGTCCAACCAGGAACTCATAGTTTCATAAAACCTTGCAAACCTGTGCCAGCAGACGGAATCATGTCACGTGGAAAGAAAAAGCATCCAAATTCAAATGGCGGCAGCGGGGGGAACCGTGGGCTCAAGCTTCCTGAACTGCCTGCAGGGTGGTGGAAAGACACAACGTACTCGACGCCAGGGTCCTTACAACCCGCATTTCCTGGGCCCCGTGCAATTAGCTGTCAGCAAAGGGACTGGATAGAAACTCTACTGAAATCTGTGAGGGTTTCTATTTTCTTCCCAAAGAGCTGGATCAGGCCCTGGGAATGCATTTGTTTGTTTTTCCCCTTGCCATCAGCCTGCCTTTGGCAGAGAGCTATAATCCATTCAGGGAGGACCTGTTTATCTGTGAGAATAGCAGCATCGCTGTGAAGAGGTAAGAGTGGGAGTGTGCTTCAGGCAAAAAAATGCAGATTATAGCCCCGCCAGTAATGAATCTAGCACAGAAAGAAAGAAATGCAGATTGTTCTAATTTTCTGAATAGATTTAATTCCATTTTGTTCCCTGCGAGTCCCTTCGCTGACAATTGTCTGAGTGGAGGGAGGAAAAAAGGGTTCCAAGCAAAACACTTGTCCATGAAGGATGTTATTAAAATGTCCTACTTGAACACTGGCGCTCCGCAGACCAGAGCTGCAGAATATAAGTATTCTCTCTCCCTTAGACGAGCTTTGTCTAAATGCAGAATGTTTGTCAATTATTTTCCAAAAGCGCAATTGCTATAATCAGAATTAGAGCTGGCTTGACTTGTCCTGCCTGATTTAGCACCCACTTGAACAGGGAGCATTCAGAAGTTCAACAAGAACTTGAGGACTGTTGGATCTGCAGCAGGCTTAGAAAATGCTCAGGAAAACAACAGGAAGAGGGAACAGATGGGGAATATATAGAAAATGGGGGTGAAAACCAGAGAGTGGTCAGAGGAATGAAAAGAACCTGTGGCGAGTAAAAATCCACTGAAGAAACCTGGTGGCAAAAGTCTCCAACTGAGTGAACTTCCACCATTTGGCTTCAGAGGACTCACGCTCACTCACACCAGCATACAGACCCAGTTCCATGTATTTGCTGAACCTGGCAGTCCTTCAGCAGAGAATTTGGCTGCAGGTCCGCAGCATGGATGTCAATCAAGTTTTAGCAGAGAACTTGGCCCTACCATCCTCCTATATAACTTCCTTTTCTTTAAGGGTCTGAGCAATGTGTCCTTGTCCTCATGCTGCAAACAGGATGTGTGTCCTGTGAGACAGGAACACATAGGTTCTTGTGGCCAGCTGTGGGGTTTGGGGTTTTGTTCCTCACAAGATTCAAGAACGATGGGGCTTCCCAAGGCACTCCTTGCAATGCAATCCATTACATCACATCGTGAACCGATCTGACCTGTGAAGTCTGAATGCACCTCACCCTGTCCTCCAAAAGCTTTTCTTCAACGTTGCCTTGATTTGGGGGAGGGAGGGCGTCTTAATTCTGCAGAGCTAGGTCCAACTAGACCTGCTTGCCTATTACCAGGGGCGAGAGCTGGCTGTCCCTCGCCCCACCACTCTCTTGAAGGTTGAAGAAACTTGTCCTGACCTTTCCTCTTAAACTAGAGGAAGCTTTTGCACATGAATTCTGACCTGCCTTTCACATTTACGTTCTCATCTCACAGGTACCAGGGGCTCCAAAGCTTTATGCCAAGAGCAAAGGCAACTGGGGAAACTTGCTGAGGACCGTCACTTGCTGTTCATTATGTGAGCAGCAGCACTGTCCCCAGGGTGCAAGGGCCTAGTCCCTTGTGAAGAAGACACAGTCCCTTCACCTAAACTCTGAGTGTGTGACTATGCTATTATTGGTACATTCAATGCTGAATGGCCAAAGGAAAACACTGCACTAGCTCTTGCTTTTTCCAGATACAGAAAGGACAGCAGGCACAAAGGCAAACATAGCCTCTCCTGTGCACACGTGACAGTCACAGCATAAGCCACTCGCCACCAAAATGCCTCATTCCTCCTGACAGGTCTTGTCCTAAAACAATGTCTTAAAGTCTGCAGCTGGGCTGGATTTTCCATATCCAGCTGGAACTGCCAAAGGAACAGAAAAAGCCCTGCTAGCAGAAAAGATGCCTCTTAGCTGGAGAGAAAAGCCCTTCCCAGCAGTCTGCCTATAACCTGCAGACACGGTTTGCCATCCTGTCCTTGAGTGGGTGTGCAGCTGTGGCATCTTAAAGCAGAGTATGCCCCGGGAAGGGTGTCCGCTCTGCTCCACACGTGTGCGGAGCAGTGGATAAAGGGCATTTCACAGAGAGGGAGTGCTACAGCTCCTGGAGCCAGCAAGGGCAGGTTTCCTTTGCTGCATTCATTTAGATCTATCAGGACTCCTGGCTCCAAAGCACTGAGGCCGTTTCCTGCGGGGCACCTGGCTGGTATCAAGTGTACCTACATTAAGAACATGGCTTAACTTGGGTGAAGCACGTACAGGACAGTTGCAGCTCTGGGACAATCTAGCTTCTCCCCCTCAAATGCAGCACCTCTGGATTTGTTACTGAGTTTCACCTCAGTTCTTCCCGGGGGGTTTCAGCAGCACTGTTTCTGGTGCTGTCTTCCACAGCCCCTGCACCTCCTCCCTCATATTCTTGAGTCGTACTCTTCTTGAATTGTACTCTTCTAATACTACTACCCCAAACATGAATGGGAATACTGAATAGCACTGGGAGCAGGACCAGATCATGTCAGGAAAAACATTCTCTCAGTTTGAAAGCCAATAAAAACAATGTGGGCACTTAGCAGCCCACTGCACACTCACTCTGTGCTCAACACCATGTCTTACATGGGGCTGTTCATAAGGCTGCTTGTTCATTTTTGATGGCATCCCTCCTTACTAAGTCCAGGTACAGCAACACTCACTTCTGCAATCTCTCTTTGTTTTCCTAAGCTAGTGGGCTCCTTTTTTCCCCCCTGTACTGAGCTTCAGAGGTAACCCATAAAAGAAAAAGGTGTACCTCTCCATTTGCATCGTAATAATTGCTTCAGAGCTGTTTTGCCATAAACAAGCCATCCCTTACAAATGCATGAGAGCACTTCAAACACAGCAGCCTCTAATGCTGCTACTGCTAAAGTCCCTTTGGTTTGTGTCACTAGTGAGGGAGCAGGGAAAAAAACCAACCCCAAACAGACCAGCAACAAGCCAGCCCCCCCTACCCTGGCTTCTTTCCAGCCTAAAAGAGCAGCGAGCACAAAACCCTTGCTGAGCATTCTGCCTCCGATCCTCCACCACTCAAGTGAAGGATGTGTTGACACGAAGTGCTGTAAGAAGACAGACTACAGCAAAACTGAAACGCTGTCGTTTTGGCTGGGTGACAAAGTGCTGCTTGGAGCTCAGTTGCCGCAAGGGCAGGTAGCGTGGGGTGCCTGGCTGAAGGGACGCTGCTTGAGCTTTTGTGGCTGGGCTGGGACCACAGAGGCCAAGCCCCCATGCCTCCTCCCAGGGGAAGGTCCCCCTCCTTGTTCCCACTAATGTCCCATGGGGAACCTGCTTTTTGAAGGCTGTGGTGTCCTTGGTGAGGCATAGGGAACCTGAGCGATCAGGCTGGAAAAGGAACTGCATGGAGAACTGGGAGAGGAGCGTGGCACAAGGAGTTAGACCTGTTAACTAGCACATATTCCTCGCAGGCACGTCACAGGGAAATCCCGGCCGGCATTGCTAAGCTTTATCTACCCTGCAATGGTTTCCACCCTTGCTGTTGTTCACAAGCTTAACTAACTGGAGACTGTTTGGAAGAGATCACTCCTTAAGCTGACTTGTCCTAAGACAAATAGGAGAGGAAGGCAAGGTCATGCACGTCCGAGGCCAGCACAGAAACATCCTTAGTTATCTTCCCTAAGCTGTTCTAAATTTTAATTCCTTCAAGATATATTGAGATAATCAACATTTGAATTTGGCAGTGACTGCGACTGGTGGAGCAACGCTGGCACTCTGTTATCAATTAATTATTTTTGGTGGGGTTCAAATTTCACCCCGTTTGGTTCCTTTGTGCAGGTCCAAGTCATGGGGCCAAGCACGCCGCTGAGCCCCAGGTGAGCATCTCCTGCCTCTGGCCCGCTGCTGGGCTGCAAGCTGCGGGTCAGCCGCATGGCCCTGGGCGAGGCTGGGTGACAAAGTGCTGCTTGGAGCTCAGTTGCCGCAAGGGCAGGTAGCGTGGGGTGCCTGGCTGAAGGGACGCTGCTTGAGCTTTTGTGGCTGGGCTGGGACCACAGAGGCCAAGCCCCCATGCCTCCTCCCAGGGGAAGGTCCCCCTCCTTGTTCCCACTAATGTCCCATGGGGAACCTGCTTTTTGAAGGCTGTGGTGTCCTTGGTGAGGCATAGGGAACCTGAGCGATCAGGCTGGAAAAGGAACTGCATGGAGAACTGGGAGAGGAGCGTGGCACAAGGAGTTAGACCTGTTAACTAGCACATATTCCTCGCAGGCACGTCACAGGGAAATCCCGGCCGGCATTGCTAAGCTTTATCTACCCTGCAATGGTTTCCACCCTTGCTGTTGTTCACAAGCTTAACTAACTGGAGACTGTTTGGAAGAGATCACTCCTTAAGCTGACTTGTCCTAAGACAAATAGGAGAGGAAGGCAAGGTCATGCACGTCCGAGGCCAGCACAGAAACATCCTTAGTTATCTTCCCTAAGCTGTTCTAAATTTTAATTCCTTCAAGATATATTGAGATAATCAACATTTGAATTTGGCAGTGACTGCGACTGGTGGAGCAACGCTGGCACTCTGTTATCAATTAATTATTTTTGGTGGGGTTCAAATTTCACCCCGTTTGGTTCCTTTGTGCAGGTCCAAGTCATGGGGCCAAGCACGCCGCTGAGCCCCAGGTGAGCATCTCCTGCCTCTGGCCCGCTGCTGGGCTGCAAGCTGCGGGTCAGCCGCATGGCCCCACCTGGGCGAGGCAGCAGAGGAAAAATTGCTTCCAAGGGTCTAATTACACATCCCTGCCGGGTCAAAATGAAAAGCAGTCCTCTAAATATCTGCTCGGGGAACGTGAATCCAGGGAGTGAGACAGACAGCTGAGCATAAAGCTATTTTTTAGAAGCTGAGTTTAAGGTTGGCTAAAAATATGGCCTATCCCTTTCAAGGGTTATTTTGCCTACTGTGTTGACAAGAATAAAGCTATTAGTAACAGAGCATTCAGAGTATTTGAGGCTGGTGTTTGTCTGTCAGTCACTCATCCTCTAAAACAGTCTTGTCAACATTTGGAAGGCAAGTGGGATGTAAGCTCCCCGGGAAGGCTGGGAGAGGGTAATGGAGTTGTAAGGGCTGAGGGAGCCTGTGGCTAAAGAAAACAGGAAGGAGAAAAGAAAGGGAAAAAAAATCTATTAATGAAGAAACCCCCAAATGTCTAGAAAAATGAAAGGTAGGTGTTAGAGGAAGAAAATAGTCAAGTATAGGGGGAAAAAAAATTGTTTACAGAAAACAAAGATTGAGAAAGTGATATAAGAAGAGCCAATGAGTGGAGATTACATGAGGGCAGAGGAAGAGGAGAGGTGACCATAGGAAAATACAACCATCAGCTTTCCCCCAGTGGGGAGCCAGAGCTGTGTTTGAACAGCA
>NW_009260400.1:885752-893752 GCF_000687185.1 Egretta garzetta | reverse complement strand
GGTGGGCCTGGCTGTGCAAGCGTTGAGAACCAGAATCACCTTCGTGGCTGGGGGGGGCTTCCAGGGACTAGCTCGTATTTGTCATACCTAAAAAAGCAAAGGCCCCCAGCTGTGGAAGCTGTGCTGCGCATAAAGCCAGGAGTATCTCTACATGTAAAGCGCTTTCTTTCCTTAGAAAAAAAGAGCTCGGTGCCTTAGGCACCCCAGAAATGCAGGGCTGGGTGGGTACTTGGAACACCAGCCCTTGCAGTCTGCTCTCTAACCCAGCTTGCTCCTCTGCCAGGTAGAAGGGGTGGTCACAAGGAAATTGGTTTCCTGCTTCTGCTTCTCCTTATTTCCCCCTGCCAGTACAGGAACCTCTGCAGCCTGCACTACCTAAACCAGACTTTTCTGTTCCTCCTCTGCACCTCTGATGGATCCTGTAGCAAGAGCATCTTGTCTCCTCTCCCTCAGCTCTTCAGAACTAAGCTTTTAGTGTCGCCGGTCCTTTTCCAGACATCCTTTGCGTTTCCCCTTGGTGCTCCCTATAACGTGGGAAGTGTTCTGCTGTTTAACAGCATGCTAAACACTACTGTATTTTATTGTATCTGCTTGGACAGGATAGCAGGAACCGGGTATAGGTTGCTCCCTGCACCCACTGCCCAGGGGAAATCGCCTGCTGGCTTGCTCCCTGGTCACACCACCAGCTCCACCATCAATTTAAAGATCCACAGAGCCAAGTGATATTCACTGCTTAGCACAGCAATTTCTGTTGTGACTAATCCTGCAGATAGATAGACACCTTTTCCCAGGGATCCCACTGCTGATACACACTCAGCTCCCTCTCTGCCTGAATCCGTGGCACATGGCAGCGGCTAAGGGTGGTGTAGATCCTCTTGCATGGGCTGTGTTGGGAGAGATCGGGTCAGCTAAGGATGCCATACACTAACTGTGGTCTGCAGAATAACCCGGTAAGTGCAGGAAAACCCTGAAGTGCACAGCCTTGCCTTCAGGTGATGGAAACGATTAACTGAGCCATTTTGAGCAAGGGGGTTTTGCCATTAAGGTACCACTTGTGACAAAGAAATGCAGACAGGAAAAGCACTGATTTCCAGGCATAACCTGGGGGATGAGGAATAACTTTACTTAGGTTCAATTCCCACCTCAGTCCATGAAGTTGGTCTAAACAGATTGAGAGCTGAGTCATTAGCGCTATCTTCATAAGGAGCTCATCAATTTGAGTAAACCATCAGCCCCAGGCTATAGCGCGTGCCTATCCTCGGTTTCACCCTCCAAAGCAGCACTGCTGAGGTCGGTGGAGCTCTGTGGATTTACATTAGTAATGGCAAGAGAAGGAATAGTCTCAGCGCACAAAAACAGTTCTGGTCCTGCTCCTGTTGTTCATCTCAAAGTGAGTGGAGTGGAGTGGAGATTACACAGATGTAGCCGGGGATGCGGCTGATCTGGCCGGCTGTGCCCCAGCAGCAAGCACACAGCTCAGAAGAAAGCAGCAGGTATCATAGAGGGTGAAAGCCCTGAGACGGGGCACAGTTCCTCTCCTCCCACCCATCCCCTCTGCTTTAGCGAGTCACTGGAATCTCGCACCTGCTTATTGCTAAGCCTCCAAATTGCTTATTGCTAGGCCTGAGCCGAGCCTGGAAAAGGCAGCCACAACCAAGAGAGCACAACCCGAGCGTGCGGTGAGAGGCTTTCCCTGCGTGGATGAGCCTGCTCTCCAGCAGGACACAGCACGTGCCGTGGTGGGAGGGGAAATGGTGAGAAGAACCAGCCATGTTAGTGGAAAAGGTATGAGCCGAACCCAGACCTCCACCCTCTACCCTAGCTGGCCCGAGCCCCGTGGGAGCATTTGGAAGAAAACTGGGGAATTATGTTGTTCTGTGAGCAAAGACCCTGAAAACCCTCGTGGCTTTTTCATTACGTTTCTAAAGAGGAGTTTCTGTGCTGAAAAACACGACCCATCCAACTAGCTCTCCAGAAAGAGCAGGGGCAGGGCTGCAAACCCACCAAGGGTGAAACCCCGTTTGCTTCACTTGTGGACCTTAAACACACATCAGCCAACAGACTGTAAATACCGCTCGCAGCAGTTTACAAGGTGGAAGGCCCTTTGAGACCTTTTACTGCAGGGAAAGTGGGGTAAATATGCCAATGATATGAACAAATTCTAAATATTCAGGTGTTTAAATAAATAAAGCTTTTACAAATTTTCAGAATCTATTATTCATGGCATGCTGGGGGTTGTCCAGACTGTGCACCAAGGCATGTAAGTATTTTAAGAGGATAGAAAATTACTTTCAGGCTCAGAAAGTTGAATCAGTTTGTGTGCTGGAAGTTAGTCCGGGCCTTCATATCACTGGACAGAGGAACCTCAATTATTTCACTACCAAAAAAGCCACACTTTGCTGGGCATTGTGGCCAGATGACAAGTAACAAGGCTGGAATCAGATTTTTTTCTTTTCCAGACATGTTGAGCAAGAAGGGGATCTCTGTCAGCTATTAACATCCCAAGGTGTACAACGTGTCCCTGGGAAGGGGCTCAGCCAAAGGTGGAACCATGCAGCCATGCTGATTCATTCACTGCAAAGAGAAATCGGTCTAGAAACAACCTGATTTTCAGCTTCATAAAAACACAGAACATTTTAAGTCCTTTCTTGAAGCTGCTTGTTTGAAGCAGTTGAAGAACTATAAAAAATGTCACTGTGATCCTTTTGGGATGCAGCTTTCCAGTCTATGAGTATGCCAACCCAGGGCCACCGTCAGAGCTTCCAAACAGACTGCCTGGCTTGATAAAAACACTACCATCTTTCTCCATGACATTAAAATGCAGCCCAGAATTCAGCGTTTTCCCTGTGCCCTTGTCTGTAATTACACCGTATGATCTAAGAGTGAGCACAGCTAACTGAAGATGGGCTGCTCTGACCTGAGCTACTGTCTCCTTAAATTTGTGCTTTTGTCTAGGCATTTTCAGCAGGGTTACAATTAATTAAAATTCCTGATTAATTAAAACATTTTGCAACAACACAGCAGCAAAAATTGCTTGGAGAAAAGCCTGTGCGAAGGGAAACTGGAGCCTTGTTGGTATGAACATGCATGGGGCCCAAAGTACAATGTATTGGCATGCGTGCAGCCTGTCCCCAAAGGAAATTATATAGCAAAGGAGGAGGAAAGGAGAGGCTTGGCGGATACTGAAACAGGGCTATAAAGTTTTGCGTTACCCTCCGTATTCCCCCCCTCTGCCTGTAACTCACAGATTAAGTGCACGGAAATAGAGTGGCTTTCACTACAGCTGCATGAATGCATGGGTTTGCCAGGGAATTAGGACCTGGCCAGCGCTCCTGCTCCTTGTTCTGACAACCATCAGATGAAAAAGTTTGTACAAGTTGCTTTCCCCTTCTGCGCCTTGGTTTCCCCTCTGTAAAAAGCAGGCAACACCACTTTTCTGTCTTGTATGAAGTACTATGAGAAGTACAGAGAAAGAAATACACTACAGAAAGAAAAATGAGTGTTAGCGAGCGACTCTGTTTCCTTTTGCCTTTGTCAAATCTGTACTATAGCAGGAGCCAGCTCCGGTCGCTCGGAGCTGTGAAGAAATCTTTGTTGTGCTCTGAAAGCCCCGCAGCGGACTGTCATTGTCAAACCTGCTGATGAATGGTTCCACTGGGCATCCAGGCCCTGCTCATGCAGGAAAGCAGCAAGCCTCAGTAAATAGCTATTGCTATTACTGAATCCGGATAATTAACACTTCTGCAATTTTATAAGGAAAATACTGTGTTGTTGAAAAGAGTGCGGGGGGCAGTTGGCCCCGTTCTGTTAGTGTAAGCAGTCCTGGCCCTGGCTCTGCCTCTCAGAAGGCATGCTCTCTATGAAATGCCAGCAAAGGGGATGATGTTTCCTCCCCTTCCCCTCCTTCTTTTTTAGAACAGTTTTTTTTGGCAGGCACCACTCCCACTTCAGTGATTTAAGGGCTACCAGGAAGAAATCATATCTCTGAAAAAGCAATTTCAAAAAACATCTATCCGCAAATGGTGCGTGTTTACGCAACGGCTCCGTTCCTGGGGGGTGTGCACGCTCCGGTCTGCTGATTTTTAGGGCCAAAAATTAAATTTTGCAACCTCCAGACCAAGAGAGCAAAGAGCCAGAAAGAGGGATCTCTTGCCTCAAGTAGGATTACCAGAGCCCTTTTCCCCAGGACACACACTGGTTCAAGGCAAAAGACTTTCAGGGAGGGAGCACACGTACTTCTTTCTAGTTATATTTGGATTTTTAAAGTTTATAGGTCCACTGTCAACTTCTATGCTGCAACACAGGATGAAATATTTTTTTCTCCCAGAAAACACTGGAACTGAGGTCTCTCAAATTCATGTGCCTTCAGGGGCTTTTAAGGAAAATCTAGGAGGTATCGTGAGACTTGCAAGAAAAGCAGGAGTGGGAACCCTGCAGTGGCTCCTGAGCATAGTGAGCACTGAAATGATGAGAGTAGAACCACAGAATCGTAACATTGCAATTTATATTTTTTGAAGAAACAAATCACCAAGATCAAATCAATTATTATACACAATTATTTACTGAAGTAAAGGTCCAGTTATGTCACTGACTTCTCCAAAATTTTGGCAGTCAGACTGCAATGCATAATCCCTTATGACTGTTTTAAAGCTGACCAACCCTGCTTCTTTTTCATTCCAAATAATATTTGCTTAGATTATGCTTCAAAGAGGGATTGGGGGGTTTTGTTACTTAAAACCCAGCTTAAGAGGCTCTCAGGCCAGCCACAGCTCCGCAGTAGTATGTAATGTGAAAGCTCAGTGGATCAGATTCATTTCCTCCAAGACCCAAAGGTAGTGAGGAGTCACGCTGAATATTTCCTGAGAATGTAAGTGGCCATGACAAACAGTCCTTCCAACCCAGAGAGGCACCAGCCTGTTCTCCCAAATGCTGCAGGGATCACTGGCATTTTATTGCTTCTGATCCTTCATGCTTCTTTGTTTAAAATACAGTGGTGTGTCGGGGGCATCCTACTCGCTCTCTTCCTTAGGCTCAGCTTTGCAAACAGCACTGCTTTTCTGTGGGACAAAAGGGCTCAGTTGCTGAGAGCTACAAAGCCCCGCTCTGAGTGGGAAGAAATGAGCATATGTACCTTGAGCTTGCTGAAAGTTAGGATGAGGAGGAGGGAGGGGATGGGAGACCCTCTGGGTTTGACCCCTGGCTTAGCCAACACACTGCCAGATGCACAGGCCAGTCCCTCAACCTCTTCCCACCCCAGTTTCCCCACCTGTAAAATGGAGCAATGATATTGGTCTTGCCTTGTGAAGTGCTTTGAGATTCTCTAATAAAAATGCTCTGGCCAGGTATTATTCTCATCTACCCATATAAGTCTTGCCACATCAAAGCAAATCCCTCATTAAACAAAATATCCTGCCGCTGGATAGTGGGGTAACCCCATCGGATTGCGGGGACTTGCACCGCACCGCTGAATAAAAGTGAGGACAGAATCTGCCTCCAAATTGGCTCAGCAAATGTCTCTGCCTCACTTTCCAGAACCCAGGGCTCCCCCACAGAGAGCCTATATATTGCTTTTACAAACGTAAGCAACGATTTGTCTGTATTCAAGCACAAAAGACCCCAATCCTGCAAACATAAATGCCTCATTTTAGTTCCCAAGCTGTCCTGTTGGCCCATACATGTGAGTAAAAGAATGCATAGGCAAAATGCGTAGCATATTAAGGGAAATATTTCTGTACTATTAAGCAAAATATGTCTATACTATTAAGCATAATATTAAATATTAATTTATATAATATTTATATAACATTAGGGCAAGTTTAGGGCTAACAACTGGTTATAGAACAGAGAAACTGACTGGCACAAGGAAATATTAATTAAAATTGCAGTCTTCATTCACTCGTTCGTTTTCTTTCCCATTCTGTTCCTCTGCTTTTTGATTAGAAAATAATCATCACATTACACAATATTTTCCTCATTAAACTACAAGAGCAACAAAGATCCCTTGCTTCTTTGGCCAATTAGTGCCCATGTACAATCATCAGGAATACAAATCAAAGCGTGTTCCAGCTCTGACCTAATAAACCATCTACGCAAAATCTAAGCTCCGCATTTTTCTGTTACTACAGTGATTCTTTTTTCTTTACCCAAAAGCAATCAGCACTGAACCATTATTCCCTCTCGTAGGAAACTACGAAATGAAATCGCACGGGCTGGGGGCTGCCGATCACCTCCAGCTTTGGCAGTGCTCTTCCATAGCTTTGTTTTAATCAACAAACCCTAAGCAAATCCCTCTGCACTCTGCTCGAGTGTAGGGCTGACAGGGAGGGTGGCTCCCAGGGCGAAAGCAGAAAGAGGGAGCTCTGGGAGATTGAAACAGATCTGCATTTTCCTCAGGGCACATCCTGCAAACAGGGCCCTTTGTTCCTGGGGGCTGGTACCCGTTTCTCACCACAAACAGATCCCTTCCCAGCCTCGCCTTTTCTCCTCCACTAAGAAAAAGGCCATTTTCAGAGTTTGTACTTCTACATCCGCCCCCGCCCCAAATCCGTGTAAGTTGTTGTCACTTAAACCAATTTTGCTCTCCCACTGAAGTGCCGAAGTGTTGCGAGTTACACTGTGCCGTGCTACTCACGCCCACCCAACATCCATTTTCTGACCAATTTCCTTCTGACATGCATCTTAACCATCTTCAGATTCACTTCTGAATTTGGCCTAAACTGGAGAATAATATGCTGAGACTCTGCTAAAAAGCAGTACGTAACTGACCTCTGCCAGAAGGTGGGTCTGATCTTTTTTGTTGGTTTTCAGGGAAAATGGAGGGGGAGGTGCTAAGAAGGGGGCTGTGAGCCTGGAGTTTCAGCTCCTGTTTTCTAATTCCACAGCTATGTTATAGGAGGCAATTAAGCGGCGCCTGTTCATCAGTGTGATTCTATTTATTGAAAGTGGTTAATAAGCCCAGAATTAGTTTCAACTTGTCAAAAAAATGTTTCAGTGGAGAATGTTTTCGGAGTGGCTTTTCTATGTCTACTTGCCTACAAGTAATCAGGTTTAATATTCGTCCAGTGGTTTTGGAAACCCAGGCGGACAGGTTCCCCTGACATTTCTCAGTCTGCTCTTCAAGGTCCCCAGGTCAGTGCATCACCTGCTGCATATCCACCCGTGTGCTCCTGTGGGATCCTCCTGCCACATTTTCGGTAATGTTTCCGTTTCTTGGCCAATTTTGCCAAATCTGGTGGAGGCCTCAAAGGCACTGAGCTCCTAGAAGTGTTATGAAAATACAAGGCAGGGTAGAGGAGAGAAACCCTTCGTGTTCCCTCACTCAGGGACAGGCACATACCCCTGAAGAACCAGAGTGGTGCTACTCTTGAGTCAAAAACTCCCTGAAGCTAGAACTCACTGTTTCCACTGCTCAAGGCATGATTTGATTAATCTGGAGGTTTAAAAGGGGAGGGGAGCATCAGCCAGAACATACGCCTCTCTGCAGCAGGGACCGTCTTCCCGTGTTGGATGTACCGTTCCCAGCATGATGGGATCTTGCTCAGGTTACAGCTTGCATGTGCTCTGGCAAAACCCCGAGGTAATCACAGTAATAGAGCTATCCTGCTCCCTTACTAAATTCTGCAGGACAGTCCTCCATCACTATGAACTTCCCTGATCTAATCACTGCTAATCAGAAGTGTGAAGAAAAGCATTTTCCCTGGGTCTCAGGTGCGCAGCAGGTGGGGCAGCCACCTTGTTGAGTAGGGACATCTGTTTGTTTAAGCGAGCAGGGGGAGTGCTGCACACTGCAAATCCTGCAGCATGTCAAAGCAGCTGAAACCCCCAATAAATGCCAGGACTCAGTCTGGAAGCTGTGTAATCCCTTTGAATTTTCTAGGAAGGGCTATAGGAAATTTAGTGATGGTGCAGAGGAGGAATTTGCCTATTTCTACTGTGATTTGCCTCACTGCCAAGCACACAGCACTGGCAGCTCGGGGCTGACCCAATGTGTTTATCTGCTG
>NW_009260400.1:874031-885727 GCF_000687185.1 Egretta garzetta | reverse complement strand
CCTCTTGCCATGTGCTCCAATCCTCCAGCCCAAATTAGCGGTGTATCCGCTGCTCCAAGTGGAACAAATGTCACTGTCGTGTTTCGCTTGGCCTCCCGCTGCTGTTTTGTTTTATTTTGGGTCCTGCTGCCTGTCAGGGAAGAAGCACAATCCTGCTTTGGTGAGGTTCAAATGAGGAATTTCACTGGTAAGCTGAAGAGCCCATTGCCAAATGGCTAATGACCTTTTTTATGGGTATCCTGGAAAACTGAATCTTTCTCTCAAAGACAGATCTTCAGGGCTTTTTCTGGCCTGCTTACGGCAGCATGTATCACTTGCTGTCCTTAAGTTGCCTAGGTGGTGCGGGCACCGAGGGTGTGATGTCCCCCGCCTGCCCTGTGCTGGCAAACCACAGTCCCCTCCGAGCAAATCCGATGTTCCAAGGCACTGCAGAGGCAATTCATTTCACTGACAGAAACCTTGGCCTCTAAAAATCAAACCCATCAAAAGCACACACCGCTTTGCATTAGTGGGAGGCATTTCCAGGGGTATTTGCTGTGCTGATCAATGCCTAAAAAAATACACCCTTGGCTAGGTGTGCAGAAACCCACATCATCGGCAGAACTCGAGAGCGACAGAACAAGTGGATCTGGTGCGGAGGAAATTTTGTTAGCCTGACACAATCTCAGAATAGCTAAACAGAGCAAAACAACGTGTATTTGTGCTCAAATCCTGATGATGTTTATTTACTAGGACAAATATAGCTGAGGGTAGCAACTTATCAACGCTTGCTTTATTTCAAGAGCAAATTGCTACCATGGAACCAGACATTTGATGTTTCCCTGCTATCCCCGACAAAGAAAGCTCGCTTTACTAACTCGGCTAATGACCAGCAAAGTCGCCTCACGTGGATTATAAAAATAAAAAGGACAAAAGGTTCAGGATGAAAAATAACAATTTCCCTTGCTTGCTTTTGTGATCAAACAGTGGGGAATTCGCAGCAGAAAACTCTGCTTTGAAATAGAAAAATAATAGTAACAGTGAAAATAAACGACAAGGTCTTGGTTCTGTGGAGCTTTACTGAGCCTGAAAACCCCCAAGCTTTGCTGCTGGAGAGTGTGTGAGGATTCATTCAGCAGTCGATAATCAGCAGAGAGGGATTAGTGCCTTCCAATAACTGCGCTAACTACAAAGACGGTAAAAGGCTCGAGCAACATCCATTCTCTTATCCCTTTATACTGGCTCATGGCCCCGACTTTCGCATGCACCATGTTTACTATTACAGCAACAAAGCAAATTTGATCAGAGCAATGCCAACAAATACGCCAACGGCACCTTTGGATAAAATCTTCCTTGATATTTTGTGTATTTGCTGAGCAGCTGGCCCCCAACCTGACTTTCTGGGAGCGTGGAATGCGCTCTGTCTTCGGGACAGACTCCCATTCCCATTCCTGGACTGACCAAAGGAGCCCTCCACGCCTCAGCTAGGCTGGACAGGCCTAGGATGCTTTCAGTTTGTTCTGTGCAGGCGTTAAAAAACAAAGTTATTCTCGTCCCCCAGCTGTGATAAGAGCTCTGTTTCCCCGTGTTTTGCAGTACCCACATGTAGATTTACTTAAAAGATTCATAATGTAAGAAATCAACTGGAAATTGAAAGTTCAATGTCAGATGAAATTGGTTTGAGTATCTGTGAGATGGTGTATTTATCTACTAACTTCCCAGAGATGTCAAACACTGAATCCATTATCTCAAAACAAATCTACAGATTGTAAATTCTCTCATTTTGGGTTTGAAGTCACACTTCCATCCTGGTCAGCAAACAGCATTTTACTGCTATTCCTTATGGCCACATGACAAAATACTCTGCCCCTCCTGTTTTACTGTTGACATATTTCCAGGATGAAAAAAGGTAAGTAAAAGCAATCTGCATGCTTATGTATTCTCCCCTCCATGCAAAAATTTATTTATAGCAGAACCTCGTAGCTGAAGAACTCAGAACACTCAGTGAACTGGTTGGTGAGTCACCTGGCCCTCTGAATCTCTACCTTAGCAGCTGCCCTAACAAGCCAGCGACCTGAATTTAGTCTTGAGGATGAACAACACACGTGCCAAACCCTACTCTGAAGTATGGTGCAGGCTTGAAGAGTGCATTTGTTCTTGACGGCTGAGCCGCAGACTGGCTGCACCCTGAGCCCTGTGGCAATGAGATAAAAGCAAGCACGGGGAAGGGCAGGCGGCTGTGTATAGGTTCACTGGATGACCCTTATAGCCAGGTTTCTATTTATTTGGCAGAGAAAAGCAGTTGTTCTTCCCTTTTAATTTGTGTTTTGGGAGGAGCTGCCCTGTAAGCCACTGGTCCAGAGCAAAGTCTGAGACCAGGGTCTCTAGGTTTGTATTTCCAAAAGGAAGACTTTTCTAGGATGATCAATCCCCTGAAAAGTGCTTCCCTAGGCCAAGTTCGGATGACTGTATGATGAATCTGTCCCACAAGGCTAGGTCAATGCTTCCCAGACACCAGAGAGAAAAACTCCTCCTGGTTTCTGCACCTACGCTGCCACTGGTTCAGCGCTTAATGCCAAAACCAAAAGTCTGATTTTTCTCAACTTTTAGGTGAATTCAGTGTAGGCTTGTCTCTGCTCTGAGGCGTTCCTGTAGTTTGCCCTATGTTCATATGGTGCCTCTCGGGGGAGACCATGTGTGCAGTGTCTAGGCTCTAGGAAGACATGAGGCTACTACACCGGCTGGCTTCCACTTCAACACAAATGTGTCACGGGGGTTGCTACAAGGGGTTACGTGATGAAGGAGAGGCCATGGTGCTTTGCTGCAGCTTTGGTGTAAACCAGCAAGCAGCAGCCCTTTTTGCGTGGGTGTAGTGCAATCTCGAAGCCAGCTGACACTGCCTACCAGAGCAACGCGGGCCATCCACAGTCTGCAAATTGTCTGGAGAAACCCACTGAACTAAGGCAACCCACTGCAGGACAGATGGTATCTCTATATGAGAAGTTTGTTATGTGTCTCAGGGAATGGGCCTTATGGAGATCCCTAAGCTTGAAAAATATGAATTCCTCTGTTTCTATCCCTGTGGGTTTATGTTAGAAGAGGCGGAGGGGTTGGGAAAGACGGGGAGAACCCAGATCCACCAAAGAGATGCAGACTAAAAGAAAAGGTAAGCCCCACAAAGGCACTTGCTGAAAATCCAACTATATCAACAAACCCCAGCTATTGCAGCTCGGTGACTACGCTGCCCAGTGACTCCTGTTCAATAAAGAGCCGATTCTCCTCCCTTTGGGAAAACAATGTGTTCCACACACTGAAATAAATAACAGCCCCTCACCAAACCCCCGGCAGTGTCAGGGGATGTCAGGCTCTGCTCGGCAGATAACAAAGGCGTCAGCATGCAGCCAATCTCCTCCTGCCATCTCAGGCTGCCCTTGCTGCGCTGAATGAAATTTTTTCTCCTAATGGAAATGAAAAAAACCTCCAGTGCAGATAATCCTCTGTTATAATGGCAGTACATTCAGGACAGGGGCCAAGCAGTGTAAAGAACAAGCCAAATCTCTTTTACTTAAAGCCTGGCCTGAATGTGATAATGTAATGACTTCGGTCTGGATGTTTCAAATGCCATTCATTGGGACTGGCTTAGCATGTAGATGATATCAGCTAAAATAATTAAGAAAGAGGAATTGAACAGATAGCATCACCCGACTTCTTCCCAACAAAGCTGGTATCCTTTTGCAAGTGGTCTAGAAGACTACTTGGTCTAAACCTGGGTTAGTCCACCCCTGCCAGCACCCTCTCACTTCTGTTCCCCTTTGCTTTCTGTAGGAGGAGCAACGACATCCCTCTTGAACACAGGCTGAAGACCCAGGCACCCTCTTTGCGAAGGCAAAGTTCCTGATTATTTTGTGCCTAAGCTCTTTCTGGCCGCTGCTGATCTCCCTTTGTGCTCAGAACATGATGGAAAGCCCACTGAAGTCCTTGGGAAGATTCACATTAATTTCCCTGGGTTCTGGATCAAGCCTATATACTGCAAGTTTCTTCTGGCAATGTAGGTTTCCAAAAGCGTGGTAGCCCTGGCTGTTGTTTAGCTTCCTAGTATCTGTCATAGCTAACTATTATTTCTGTTTTACAGAAATAAAACATGGCTCAAACCCTGATATTACATGCAAGCCTAAAATGGCTTTCAATTACTATTAGCAGGCTTTTAAGTGGGATTGTGGTGACACCCCAAAAGAAGCAAAACACTTATGGGAAAAATTAAGCTATTTGGAACAACTGGTTATATTGAACATGCTCCTCGCACAGCTGGCAAAAAGCAAAAAAAGCTGAAATAAATTGATGATGACCACTTTCTGGAGGAATGACAGTTTATCTTAAGAGAGAAAAGACCATTCAGCTTCTCTGCTACAACAGCTTATGACACCGAGCATTCGGACACCTCTCCCACAAAACAGGAAGCCAGTAGCAACCAGAACAACCACAACAGATCGCTTTCTATATCCCACACCAGCATAACTGAGGGCAGAAGGTAATATGAGTGCAAAATGCCACCTTTCTGATTTTTATATATCCAATTAGCATCACTCTGATGGCTACATAGGGTGGAAAGCAACAGGGGATTATGTTTGTTGTCCATTTCAAGTCTCCCAGTTGGCAAATAAACTCAGTTCTTTAGGAAAAAAAAAGTTCTTGTACATTGGTCAAGCTTTGGAATGGTTACAAGCCCAAGATCTGTTGTTCTGGTTGAATTTGTTATAAGCCCTAGGCATAACATAAAAGAAGATCCTTATTTGAATGTTTTTATCTTCCTGGTCATCTAATTTAGCTCTTTCCAGGGTGGTCATTTATCTTCTTCACTGTTGCCTTCTTCATTTTCTAGGTTTAGAGATGAAATCAAGACTTGTCAGCAGCCTTGAGCAGGGCGTCAATGCTAGTTTGAATTTTCCTTGTCTTCAGTTTAATTGAATTTTCATTTGTATCTCCTCAGCTGTTTCCCCTCCAAGGCCTTTTCCCCTCTCACCCCCCTTCTCTCCACTCATCCATATAGCTCATACAAGCGTTTCTGGCAAGCACCAGCTGCAGATACAGCGAGTTCTTGGGCACCTTCTACTTTTAGAAAACCACCAAGAGGCCAAATAACACCCGTGCTTGTTCTGTGAAGCTTGAAGCCTGCTTTTCAGAAAGACCAGCCTCTTCATTAACTCTACTGCTCTCTCTGAAACACGTCTAAGACACGGAGGACTGCAAAGCTACGCATTTGTCAATGCAGAGGACAAAAAAACATGTGTGGGTTTATGGTTTCTGTTTTGCTGGGTCAGCCAAGCCAGCCAGGACTTTGAAATAGCATTAAAAAGAATCACTTCTAGATTTCTCCTCCCTGTGCCCCAAAAGCTGCCTTGAGGTCCTGGCAGGCCAGCACTCAAAATGCAGTCTAGCCATGACCTCTCAACTTAAGATTGGTTTGCCATCAGCGTAATCTTTCAGCTTTGAGTTTGCTTTCTTTGCCAGAACCCATTACAAAGTCCCTAGGAGGGATCTGAGACGTAACCACTGAAACCTTCCACCTTGAACGGGTATTGCTTCCTCCAACTGCTTCCGTCCATCGTGGGGACTGAACAATTCCTGTCTGAGGTTCAGGACAGCCTCTCTTCCACTGGACACCTTCAGTGCAGGAAAGGGAAAGCCCCACCAACTTCTCCATCCAAATTTTGGTAAAAAGGCTGGGAAAGATACATTTTAGTCCTGAGATTCACCAGTTTGTATTTCTACTCCAACAGCTGATATTGTTCAGAGCTCTTCTGTACTGAGAAGTGATTAGGAGAAGCAAGAGGAAATTTCAGACAAAAATTTCAAGCCATTGGAGAAAGCTCTCTAATGTGAAATCTATCTGCAGTTAGGATGATGTACAACTGTGAAAACCTCGGTGTCTTTAGGTCATTTACAAGTAAATCACACAGAAATGAGGAATATGTGATGAAGAAGAGTTCTGCATTAGGACAGAGCTGGACAAAATAACCTTTCCATGACCTACTCCATCGCTGACTAGTACAATTTCTGCTTGTAATTCATTATTCTGAAGCTGTTTACCATTTTGTCCATGACAAGGGCAACTTCCATCAATCAGTTCTTGAACCTGGAATTCCTGGTCGTCATCAGAAGAAATGAAGATTCTCATTTGAACAGTCACCTTCCTTGCTCTTATACACGGCACTTGATCTATCACTGAAAAGTTGACGTTGTCTTTGACAGTGATGCTCTGTCAATCTGACATAACCTGAGAGACACTCAGGGTATGTTTTGCTACTAAGTGAAAGACTACAGCACTTCAGTCATTAATAATTAAGTGTGACTTTGCTATTGGATATAAGATCTGCTTGTGTTCCTGTGTACGTTTGCATTTATTTTTACGCTTGTCACACTGCTGATGCATATATACTGCATGAACTTTGGGCAAATGATTCAGTGTCTCTCCACTTACACTCAGGACCACTACTCATGGTAACTTATATTAAGGAGGTCTTCTAGGAGCGAATAAATCAGAGATTAAAGAAGGCTTGCGTGTAACTGAAGCTGAATTGAAACCGTTTATCTCCCTTTCCTCTGTGTGTTAGCTTTGGTTATGGAAGGATGTATTTTAAGAAAGGAAAAGCATGTGGTATCATTTTGTCTTTTAGCTTGCAGAGTTTTGGGTCCTGCTTCTGCAGCCTCATTTAGGAAATTAGTCTTCAAGACTTACCATGAACAGGGGACTTGCTAGGATCTCTCTTGTTGTTGGCATTCTCTTATTGTCACATCCTACCACGAGCATCTAACACTGCAATGGGGGGTTGCCCTTTCTCCTGCCAGCCTTTGCCCTTCTTAACAGCTCTGACAGCTCTGATCCACTTATTCTTGGCACTTGCTTTGAGCAAGGTTCACATAAAGGTGTCAGTGTCCAGTCCGTGCACTGTTGTATCAAGCTGTTGTCAGTCTTCTGGATGACTGCTTAGGAAACAACCTTGTTTTGTTACCCAGAGCCTGAACTTGCTCACGACTTCTCATTTGTCTGCTGCTTCTAAAGCTCAAGCTCTGTCTCTTTCTGCCTCTTGCCTGCATTTCACTGTCTGCACTAAGTTCTTGTCTTGACTGGTGGTGCTCAACCTCTGCCAGGCTGGGCATTTCTCTCCTGCTTGTTTATAAGTGATGTTACAAGTCAACAAAATAAGTATTTGGGGCCTTAATTTCCATTCCCTCAGGGGACAATGCAGGAAATTAGTTGAAGCCAGAAGGTCACTGGTGCAAAAGGCAATGAGAAAGGTGGTTTGTTCAAATTCAGAAGCAAGCAGGGCTCTAAACTGTCTGGTGTGTTTTCTTGTTATTTTCTAAGTTACTTAACACATAGCATCTTCTTCTTGGGAAAAAGGCTTGTGTGAAAGCTTCTTTTACGGAAGAGAGGAAACACAAGACTTACTTACGGAGGAAAGGGAGATGGGGCAGGCTCCTTCTGGAGCATCTGCAAGGCTCCATTTGAATGTGACAGATAACTTTCACAAGAAGGACTTCCCAGCCTGGTTTACTTACAGTAAAAGCACGAAAGGTGTCTTACTGAAGCTGTGAACTGGTGAGCCCTTGTGAGGCAAGGGGAACACTGGGATAGCTCACTGTCTGAATGGAATAGCGGGTGAAGATGGCGATTCTGTATGCTCTCCCCTTTAAAGGATGGCAGAGACCTGTGCAAACCACCTGGGCACCACTGTTAAGCCCACCACAGCAACACCAGCTTTTAATGCAGGCTTCAAAATTTGCTCCCAGTAAAATAGAATTTGAAAATGTTGTTCACCACTTGCATAATCAGGATTCTGCAGCACTTTGGCAACCCAGTGGAGGAAAGTTACCTCATAAATGACAAAGACTGTGTCTAAGGCAGAGGGGAAATAAAAGAGAGAAGTCTCCAAAGCCCAGGACAACTAAAGCTCGTTACAAAACCAGAGACATCATTCTAGTGTGAAGCAAACCTGAGCTTTGCATTAAAAATGTAAATGTGATTGAAATAGCATAACGAGATTAAATGGATTTGACCTCCACAAGCATAAAAGATGGTCTAAATACACTGAAACAGCAACAAATGGCTGCACTTTCCTTTTCACTGCATTGTGGATCACAGGAAATTTGTTTAAAATAGAGACATTTCAAGCCAGTGGAAGTTTGCACTTCTTTTATGGGAAATAACAGGAGAAAATGAAGCTGGTTTGCAAAAACCACACCTCATTTAAATGCCTAAAGGTACAGAAAGACATTTGAAAACTACTTTTCAAGGTCTTTGAATGTGATTGATTTACCCTCAAAAATTAAGCCCTAACACACAGAACTAAGCAGGAGTGACTAAATCTTTCAGTACAGGCTCACATCTCAACCTTCAGTTGCCTTATGGGAGCATTTGATGGACATCTCTTTCTCGGCTTTTGGGTTTGGGTTTGTTTTGGGTTTTTTTTAAGTTATGTTAACCCAGATCAGCGCCAGAGTCTGGTTCACTGCACTGCCATACATCATCATACCACCATAGCTGAGCAGGGACAGCTAGAAGTGACTTAAACCCACACCACCAACAAAAGAGATGTTAATCAACGCTCAGCTTAGGATTTCAGACAGCTGCCTGTGAAATGCTGCGTGGAATAAATCCAAGAAAGCCAACACCTAGAAGCAAAGAAACAAACCAAAGTGGTGTGAAGGGGAATTAAAACCAGTAACCATATATTCCCAGCTAAGCCTCACTTTTCATGCTTTCTAAGGGAAAACTCTGGTAACGCTGTATGACATTGTCCCTCGACTGGTTTCCAAATAGAGATGTAGTTCTTTAGTTAAAACAGAAGTTAGAACATTGAATAAGGAGACCAATTTGGATTTTCTTGTTATAGAATCATTGACTAACTTGGGCTAGAGGTCCCTGCCCAAAGCAGAGCTACCGTCTCAAGTAGGTTAGGTTGCACAGGTCCTTGTCCTGTTGAGTTTTGAAAATCCCCAGGGATGATGGATTCTCCCCTTCCCTGGGCCCAGTTCCGCAAAATTGTGCATCAACCTCCCCAAGAAGCATTTTTTTCCTTATATTCTATCTTAATTTCCATGAAACATGTGTCTTGCCTCTCATCCTTTCACTGCGTATCTCTAAGCAGAGTCTTGCTTCATCTTATCTCTAGCCCTCTTTGGGTGGTGGAAGAGAGCAGTGAGATGTCCCTCAGCTTTCTCTTCCCCAGCTCCCTCAGCCTCCCTTCACTCAACCTCTGCACCAGTGCCGAACACCTTGGTGGCCCCAGTTTACCCGTGGTTTACCCTTTGCTTTAGGACACCCAAAACTGAACACCACATTTCAGATGCAGCTTTGTGAGTACCAAGTAGGTGGGGAATAGGCAAGATTTAGCCCCAAATGATTTCACACAACCTCATTCCTTGAAGTCATTAAAGACATATATAAAATGCTACAGTTAAACCTGCACTTCCTAACACCAGACAGTATTTTTTCTTCTCCTGATACAAGTAACATGGCAAATAACTGTAACTGAAATAAATTTAAGAGCTGGTACTTGGGAGCACCTGAGGCAAAAAGGAAATGAGGGTGGCATGAAAAAGGCCACAACATAAGAATTTTTTTTTTTTCTCCTGATCTCTATTTTCCAAGAGGTGTAAGAAACAGAATGAATATTTGGACAAAGGTTGGATATGCAAAGTGACACTAAAATTGGGTGGCAATCACCACAAGCAGAGATGACGTGGTCTTCAACAAAGCTTAGGTGCACACAAACCTATTTGCGTGCAATAACCCAGTTCTGTTCAAGCCCATCGATGTCGATGTGCGCGTTATTAGAAAACTCAATTGTTCTGGGGTTTGGGATCTGAGCGTGAATGAAACATGAGCTATGTATAACGCTGGGACTTAACTACATACAGATTAGTAGCATCTCTAATTTGGCAGCACCGCAAGGGCTGTGGCCTTCGCTGTCAGCAGTGCCGAGCAGTTGTTACTGTCTTGAAATCAGGCAGCTGTAGAGCTCAGCGCTTCTGAAAACTGACAGTGGAGAGTTAAGTGCCAAGCAAGCCTTCAGGAGGATGCAGACAATCACTCTGCTGAATGAGGAGGATTCTCCTGGAGAACAGAGGGAGCAGGGTGTTAGAGAACTTCAGGCAGGCTCTGCACTGCATGGGTTTGGGTCCAAGTTGATGAGGGAGCCAATAAAAATGTTATGATCTTGGTTATTTTGAAAATCTCAGTATATTTATCCAGTTACCGTGGAATTTAAGTGCACCACTTTGGCTGGGTTTGTATCACTGTTGTGATTTTTCTACCTTTTACTGGAAACTCCAAAAACGTATTTCAAAGCCTTATGCAGGAGTACTTAAAAAATCAGAAAGTAAATTTAAACCTGAATATGTGTTTATGCCAGAAGGCCTCACCTATTCGTTTGATCACAGATTGGAAAAAATAATACAATTAGATGTCTCCAATAAGAACTAAGAGTACCAATGTAATAATTCAATTTTCACGCTCTGTCATGTAGGAAAAACATTACAATTTGTTTATCCAAATATGAATTAAAAATAAACTTATTTCTTTAAAGGGTCAGTAAACAGAAGAAGGAGATAAATAATAAACAAGTAGCTAAATAAAGCCTAAATTCTGAATTATTTACTGAACCATATGAAAATTACTAATTTCTAATTCTTTATCATTTATGGGCTGTCTCTTGGTATTTCTATCCTCTTCATATGTTTTTGTTGTTGTTGTTGTTTTCTTTGAATAACTAGCTATGGTGAAAGACGCTGAACAGACATCAGTATCACCAAGGAACATGCTGAGATTTTGACTGACTGTCAGTACCTGGATCCCCCAGTGTCAACACCAGCTTTCATCTCTCCCGCACAGCCCAGCTGAATGCAGAGGTGAGACCTGGCTGGTCCTGGTAACGCAGCAAGACGCTTGCAGGGGAATTCTTGGCAAGCACAAGGCTGCTGGCAGGATGGGGATCTTGGGGGCCCTTCCTCTTTCCTAACGTGAGCCTGATGCCATCAGTCGCCATTGAAGAAACACTAACCCTCGATCTGGGATTTGGCGAAGCGCTCTCCTGTCCCTCCTTACTAGCGTGTCATGAAGGGTCTGCACACGCAGAGATGCAGATAACAAACCAAGGACCATCAGCTCATAAATCCAAGAACTGGCCAGGCAGCAACCACCTTGAAAGTAACGAGTTGATACAGTGCTTTGGGTTTTTTTGCTGAGCTGTAAATCAGCAGAATATAAATTTATCGTACAGCTAAATTGAGGAAAACAAGGGCACACTACTAGGAGCTTTCTGATTTATTAAGTAAACATCTTCTCATTCAGGTGGAAAAATTTCTCCAATTTGGCTAAATAATTAATCACCAAAGGGTGACTGGTGATTAATGAACAGTATGATGACATTCTGAGGTGTATGTTCATCATGGCAATTTTCTTTCATCCCAGTGATTTGTGCTAGTGTTACTGATGAAGTGTGATGACAAAGGCTCTGCAATGCCTGTGGTGGGGGTGCATACATTACGGTGATAAATATCTGCCTATTTTAGAATTTGTAGGCAATGAGGCCCCCACCTAACCTTGGAAAGGAGCAACTACCCCATGGGTATCAGTGCACCTTACCGACCTGCCAACAAGTGACTAATTTCTCATTCTCATGAGGGCCATGGGGAAAGAGCTCTATTTGGACGGT
>NW_009260400.1:865200-873513 GCF_000687185.1 Egretta garzetta | reverse complement strand
AGAGTGGGTTTAGCTGCAGCAAGCTCTATCCGCCCCTCCTGTAATACCCTTTTGCACTGCCTATAGATGTAAAGAGGCTGCGAGTAAATAAGAAGAGATTCCCAAAACATACTGAATCAAGTACTCCGTTCTTCACTACTTAAGTAGCTAACCTGATTTTGTTACATTCAAAACTCATTAAGGGGATGGCCTTTCCATTCCGTGGAAGAAGCTAAGCAGAAATCTCCGTGCTGTGGAGGAGCACATGCCCTGCCATGCCAGCCGTGGAGGAGCACAAGAGAGGATGACAAATTCATGTGGGCTTAGCTATCGTGATTTCAAATTGGGACATGCAGATCCATGGTTGTGGTGTCCCAGAAGTGATTTGAAAATCTCACCCTGAGCTCTGGGGAGACCCAGAGCTGGCCAGCATGAGAGCCACACAAAATTCCTCCAGAAATACAGAGCCGGTACTATTTCATTGGGAGCCATCAAAATGAGATAAACTCCACCACTTTTGCTGTAAAGGCAAGAAGCCGGATTACAGCAAGGCCCACGCTTACCGAGGCAGCAAAGAACAGGGCTGTAATGAATAAGGAGCACTACACCGGCAGGGAGGAATCATCACTACCTCACTGCAAGCTACCGCATACCACAGCTCCAGAAATCTAGCAATAAAACCTCTCATTTGTTATCTAGTTTATTCTGCCTAACATCCATTTTGTGCGCTCAGCCTTTCCTATGCACTTTTGCTTAATGCTTCAAAATTGGAGCTGCTAACTCCAATCAGCTCTAACAGGGAGAGGATAAACCCACCAAATTCTGCTAGGAGGTAGTATACATTTTTATCATTTAAGTGATATTTTCTTCAATACAGGCCCATTCTTATCTCATCCCCTTCTGTAACAATTCCCAGCTGATGCAGAAATGTTCCAAGCCTTGTACCAGACTGTTACGGTGTGTACAAGTTGCCGTTGATGATGCTTTTGTAGACAAGAGCATTTAATACAAGTCTGAAGTTGCTGGAGAGCCTCGAAGCATATCAAGTCACTGCTCTGCCTTCCAGACTGTTTTTAGGTACTGGGTGGGTGGTATTTCAGAGAAGGGATATGCACTGAGGTGAAACATCCATTCCTGGCCTCCCTGCCAAGGTGCCAACATTGACTGGAGTGATGAATTCTCTGAATAGGGTATCTCTGGAGTAGGGCGTTCTTCTGGACCTGTGAAAGCTGCTGAGCCCCGCTCTGCTCACTGAAGCAGATCCTGAAGACACCCCCATGGCTTCCCAATGCAAAACACGTGCCCCTGCATTTCCATGCAAAGTAGCCTGCCACATGCCAAAGAGAAGAAAATCCCTTTCCTTGTTATTAAAACCTGTATTTCCGACCAGCATTGGATCCTGCTGCTGCAGAAACCCACTCCCAGCTTTCCCTGAACACGATAATCCTGAACAGTCAGGCCAATGCCTTCAGGCTTTCTCGGAGAATGGCAGCTAGCACCTCAACGCGCTTACTAGGATTGGCGTCTCCCAACCTTTCCCCAAAAGCAACTCCCACAGCATTAATCAAGCAGAATTTCTGTTGAAAGATTGCACAAGTCACCTGGTATCGAATAGAACATAAAATAAATCGCCTTTGGCTCCCGAGGACACAAAATCCCACGGGATGGCCTGATGGGGGAGAGGGGGCTTACTAATAGCCACAGCCCAAACTCATTAAGGCACGGGAGGACCCCATGTTACCCACACCTCGCCTCTCCCTCTCAAGCTGGTGTACTTCAGCTCCTTTGTTTTAAGGTCACAGGTTTTATACTCGGATTAAAGGTCTGCTGATGAACCGATATAATTTTTGGTGACCAAGCGGAGCAGGAAATGCCCAAGAATAAGGAAAAACAAAGCTATTTCAGTTTTGCCAATCCTTCTCTTTCAATGTCAAAAATATTATCGATTAGCAATTTGAAAATAGGCGTGATGTCAGCTTACTACACAGTACCCTGGACTCCCTGCTGTGAGAGTGCTCCTCAGTTCTTTCTCAATTAACTTGAAAGCTGGGGAGGGTAAGCGTTTTTATTGGTAAGCTAAGAAATGCCTCCATCAAGAGTTTTATTCTATTACGGCAATAAGCACACAATGACTGAGCTTTGGATTAAAGGACTTTTTTCTCCCTTCTGCTCAGCACTAGAAAACCATCAGTTCCTTTGTTTTGTGTTATCCAGTAGCATTTTTCAGGCTTTTGCATTTTCTGATTCTAGGCAGAATCCTAACAGCATCTTATAATCAGGGCTGTAATCCTCCAACCTCCCCACATCTGCTATTTGCATGAATGGTCTTAAAAATAAAATGAGAATGATTCAATTAACAGTTTAGGGGGATTTTTACATTAGGCAGAGCATTTCTTCAGCATTAGGAAAATCATGGCAAAAATCATTAGTATTTCTCTCTAAGAATGAAATAAAAGAATTTTTGAGGCAATCGTTTAATGT
This sequence comes from Egretta garzetta, assembly GCF_000687185.1. Taxonomy (NCBI): domain Eukaryota; kingdom Metazoa; phylum Chordata; class Aves; order Pelecaniformes; family Ardeidae; genus Egretta; species Egretta garzetta. Next base: position 871,053 of record NW_009260400.1, on the reverse strand, counting down.
GTCAATGCTTCTTATAATGTAATTTCCAGACCTTTTTATTTCCTGGTTTTGTTTTTGTGAATGAAACTTAGCCATTCCCAGTATCCCACCAAGTGCCATGCAAACATTTGAAATTCATCAGACCTCATAAGAATTGTACATTGAACAGACTTCATCTTCAGTGTGGGAAGAATTTGGTCCAAAGTCCAGTGAGGTCAAAGAGAGGATTTGGAGTCAGTGGTATTCAAATTGCCTCAAAATAAGTGAGGTTGCTGGTTTCAATCTTGCTAATGCAAAATGAAAAATAGGAATCAGGCTTCAAAAATAACCAAGCAATTGAGATAGTTTCCATGTCTTCATTCAGGCTGTTTTTTATTTTGCTCCCAGTTCTTAGGCTAGAATAAGGACATTTACTTTTTTTCTCTAAAGTGAGGAGAGCTGGAAGTTTTCTTTCAAAAACAGAACAGAGAACTAAGCAAAGAACCCCTGAAAAAAGAGCTCGCTCAGTCATCATGCGAGTCCAGGCTCCGCAGAAGCAATTTCAGGCTCTACAGAAAACTGCAAATCTGAGATTTGCAATTGCACCAGGAAGAGTGACAAGACTCTTAAAATGCTCCGGCCACCTGAATTTTAGAAGGTTTTGCCAATTCTCTTCTGCCAGGGCTTCTCTTCCTTCACACTCTCTTACTGAATAAAGGACCAAATCCTATCTTCCGCACTCAGTTGCTCTCAGGGTTTAACCATAGACTTCAGAGTATGGAGGATAGGTCCTTCTGTGCACTGTGAACTGTTCCGGGCTCGTAAGAGAAGCTTTTTACCTTCCTCACAGCTTGAGCAGGAGGTGAATAAACTCAGAAGTTTGCAAAATCGAGCCCTTAGACCCTGCACTTGCATCAGATTTTCTGGCTGCAAATCCACCAGCTTCCATGCTCATCTGTGGGTTTGTATCCTGCAAATCCAGGAGAAACCAGAGGAGCTTGATACTCACAGGGGTAGCCTGTAACTCCACAAAGTGGCTGAAGAAAACTAGCTCTAACCACAGTCAGCTAATTACGAGTTCGTAAGAGATTACTGACTGCCTGGCTCTTACTCTCCAGGTAGCCAGCAACCTGCTCTTGCCTTGGCCAGCAGTGAAGCATTTCTTTATTTTACACTTTCTCTTGACCAGACCAAGCAGAAGAGACAACAAAGTGCCTCTAACTCCATTATTTGTCCCTTTCTCATTCCTCCTCCATTTTGATTATCTTCCCCGTATTCCCCAGGTAAACATACTGGAGAACTCCTATCAGATATGAAGTTGTATCCCAGACAGATGGAAAAGGACAGACTAAAGAGGAAAAAACACAACCTTTTTTCATTTGTCATGACTCAATTTAATGTCTCTTACAACTTCTGGGTTAGCCAAGCCATAAAACAAAACAGATCCTGGGTTACATTTGTGCAGCAGATTTGTCTCTTTCTTCAGAGCTCATTAAAAGAACCGCTTTCATCTCATTACATTGCTAAAACATTTCCAACAGGACTAGATGTGTCATGTCAGAATATGACAGGCAAATTTCTTTTAAGGTTTTAAAACTAGGTTGAAAGAGAAGCTATGCAGTTCACTGTTGTCACTGAAAGATATTTTTACTTTTATGAGTCCCTAAAACAAGAAACAAATTAAGAACTGTCAAGGAAAAAGAAAAAACCCAAACCCAAAATGTATTCCATCTTGCCTGCTAATATTGTTACTGCTTTTCTCTGCAACCTCTCTCAGTCTAATAACAAGAACCTTAAGTATAAAAGATTAAACAATGGTTCTTAATGTTTTGGCTTATAAGCACAATTAATAATCCAAAAGGAAGGAAATAAGCGCTGAAAACATGACTACCCTTTGCAACTATGAATGAGCCCAAATGAATGGCTTCACTTTCCTCTCTTCCCAGGTCTTATTTGCTGCCTGATTCAGAGGCAACCTCCCTGCGCTCTGCCATTGCAGGGCGTGGAACGTGGTGCCCACAGCATCCAGGGATGCAAGAAAGCATCTGGGAAGAAGGCAGGGAAAAAAGCTGCAGCGAGGGAGAGCCCCCTCCTGCAGCAGACTCCACTGGGATGAACGCTTGTGCCCTGGCAGGAGACTGCCTTCCTCCAGGCAGGCAACGCACTGATTAGCTGCCACCCCTACATCCCAGAACCGCCACAGCAGGCGGTTTACTACCAGATACAGCTTTCACTGCCAGAACAGCCCCACCAGAGTTGCCTCTGTGCCAAATCCACACCCAGGGCAGAGTGCACTGGAGCAGGTCTTGGGAGAATGACACTTCATCAGGAAGCTGCAGCTCTTTCTCCTGTTCAAATAACTGCCCAGGCGCAGCCTGCCGCTGCCCTACTTTGGGCCTTAAGTCACAGAAATCCTGGAAAACAGAGCAGGAGACAAGTAGGGATGAGGATTGCTCTGCTTGACCTGATGCCCTAGTGCAGTTCATGCCTCTGGGCTGCCAGCTCACACCGTGATCAAACAGTTCCCAGGTGGAAGTGAGGCAGCAGGGCTGAGTGGGGGTCCGCACCCACTGCTGCAGGGCAGCAAAGCTGGGCTGGGGAGTGGGACAGACCATGAAGACGCAGTTCGCAGTCCTCTCCCTGGGAACACACTGCAGAGGCGACGCAGCCCCACGCTATAAAGCCCCTGTGGGGTGAGATATTCCTGGGGGAAGGGGCTCCAAGTGTGAAATCACTACAGCTTTGAGACACAGACGTGCAGCAAAGAGCACTCAAGTGGGTGTTCACAACACATCATTTCGTTTCCACGGCATTTACCATCAAATTGCTGAGATGGGCTCTAAAACCAGTGGGCGGGGACTGCTTCTCACTCTGAAGAGTTCATTAGATTATAAGTAATTCAGTTACACAGAGAGCAAGTAGAGCCTGGGGCTGTTTTGAGGGGCTTTTTGAAAAAGGTCAAAACAATATATCAGACGGCGATTGGGACCGATGGCTGTTGGGCAGAAGATAGTAGATATTTAAAGATAAGCATTGTATGCTAGTGTATTTTTCTCCTGATTGCATATTCCCATCCTCCTCATATGTAACATAAAAACATTTTGCAAAAAATGGCACAGCAAAGAAGCCTATCAACTGAGGTACTGCCAGCGTTGCTGGTGAAGTGAGACCCGGCTGCTTTGGAGGACATGCAGGGCTGGAAGCTCCGGCATCTTGTGAAAAGGAGACAGAGCTAGCTCTCTACTCCCAGCTCAGCAGGGGACAGAAGCTGCTGCTTCTGCAGAGGCAAAATCCGAAAGCAAACCCCAAACGCCAAGATTTTTCCTGCAGGCAGGTGAAGTCATGTCTCCTCCTGAACGCCACAGCCATCACTAACTCCTCATTTGGGAAGGTATTGCCCCAGCTCACCACCCAGAACGGCTGCTGCTGAGTAGGTAGCAGGACCTTGGTTTTGAAGCCATGCCAGCTAACTCAGCCTCCCTGCGTTAGCGCTATTAAACACTGAATTCCCTAGAAGCTTCATGCTGATGGCAGCGGATGGTGTTCCCACCCGAGCAGTCCATCCCTGCTCACCACTGGACCGTTGCATGTATTTAAGTATTCTGCTGAGCAGTAACAGACGGAGATACGCTTGGTGTCTTCCTAGGCTGGGGCTTTTGATGAACAAACACATTCACTAGAGTTATCAGTCCCCACAAAAATATCCTAGAATAACAGCAGTCTCGATTCCATGCTACAGTCCAGGTATTCCAGAAAAGAAGATCATATATTCCAAATTCTGCATGTGCTCAACATTTATTTCAAGATATAAGATCTAAAAAATGTTGACATACATTGCAGTCCTACATCAAAGTCAATTTGCTGAGATGGGGTGGTGGGAGTGGAAAACAATTTTTCCTGCCCCGTAACTCTCCCCCCGCCCCAGCTTGGATCTTCAAAGGAGGCCCCAGATTTGCTTGGTTAAAGCTGGTTTTTAGTTTAAGCTGAGTGAAAATAGAATCTGGTCACAGCCCAATTCTGAACATTGTGGCACACCCTGGAGTCTCATCAGCTTGCATGGCACAATTGCGCCTTTTGGGGTTGTTCCCCTGACTAGTTTGGCCCTGGCCCTGTGCTTTGCGGCATGGGTGAAAGTATCTGGACTGCAGGACTGGTTGTGAAAAAATAACAAGCATACCTAATCAGCCACCATGGGTGTAGTCAAAGCGCAAGGGTTAAGGGTGTCAAAATGACCCTGTGTGCTACGAAAAGTGCTGTTCCTAGCCTGTGTTGCCACTGTTTGAGATGTACACACCAGCCTCCCATTCCACCTCCCTGCCATTCACCTCTTTCTTTGCTGGATAACTCCTTGCTCACCATCTGAAAGGTATCTCCAAATAATTCACTAAAACATCCTTAATTAATTTTACAAATCCTAATCCCCATCCTGGCTACACTTTTAAATGATTGTAATTTCTACCTGTCACTTCTTCTCCCACCACCTAATGCTTCAAGGATTAACTGGACAGCGTGTAACCTCTTCTTAGTCCTCTGTAACAATGTCTGCTCTCTGTTCCTTTGTCTTAGCATTTTCTCATCTGTCTACAGATTCCTGTGCTTTTCAAGGCAATATCCAAGCGTGAAGCTGCTTTAGCCATTCATGAGGATGAGATTTATTATCTAGAAGCATACCAATAACACAGTATTAAAAACATAAAATAGCAGTCTCTTTCATCAAATTCTAATGAACATGCGATTTAATCTTTATTAAGAATTCATTAGGTTCTCAGCAAGCCTATCTAATGGAGCTTGACCAGGTGAAATACTAATGCCTACATTATATTTAAATTAATTTTCAGAAATGTTAATTTCCCCGAGTTGTTCCCTGCACATCGCTCTCCCCGGTGCTGGCGGCTGCGCGGCTCTCTCCAGATGCCTGCTGCCGTGCTCATAGCAACACCGCTGTCCCCACCCCAGCCTCCGCACAGTTCACTGGAGTTTCCACACTGACGGACGCCTCCCAGTTTCCGACACCGTGAGCCCTTTCATCACAGTAGCCTTCTCGGCATTTTCAAGTCAGGTACAAAGCTGCAAGCTTAGCATGCATTACCTTGAGACTGTCTCATGGAAAAAATATATATATGCATATATCAATACATAAAAATAACAATAAATACATGACGGTATATTTCAGTCCTCAATATACTGATCTAGTCCAGCAAACGAGTTATTATCTTGATGCGATTTGCTTCAGAAAACCAAGAGCTCTGCTCTTTGGAAAACAAGAGTCACTGTACACTAATTGTGTCAGCCAGCGTGGTCACCGCCTGCCCTCCTGCCTATGGGCTCTGTGCATATGCACTGCTGCACTGCTATTGTGGTACCTACAGCCTCTCCCTTCAACCAAAAGCCATCGCCCGCCATTCCAGCATGCTTCTGCAGAAGCATTTCCTAGAGATTAAATAATTTATTGGTGTTCGTCTGCAGTGACACCTCCCCTGATCCACCTTTTGCACACGAACAAGCGCAAATCAAACCCACCCCACCCCAGCCCCAAGCCAAACTTGGAAAACCCCCTTTCAAGGGGGGAGCTGGGAACCTTTACAGATGTAGGGTACACAAATGTCGTTGGGAAAAGCTGTGGAGATGGCCGTGCCCCGGAGCGAGGCCTCCCAGACCCGCAGTGCCTGGGGAAAAACATTGCCTCGAGCAGGGGTGAGGCTTCTGTCCCCCGCTGAGCCCCGAGGGCTGGGCACAGCGGCCACAGAGTTGATACAGAAATATCCGGGTCACCCGCTAAGCCACCCGGGCTGGAGAGGAGCTGGGCCGGAGGCCCGGATCTGCCCCCGCGGCGCACGCACACTCACTCGCACGCCGAGGGGCGGCTACGGGAGAGCAGGGCAACAGCTTGCCGAG
>NW_009260400.1:864538-864863 GCF_000687185.1 Egretta garzetta | reverse complement strand
CCCCTGCAACCACCGGCATCGCCAAGCAGCGACCGCCCCCCGAGCCTCCCCCCAGACTGAAAATCCGGACCCTGAACCAGCGCCCGGGTTTGTTCCGTGATGGCGCCCGCCTCGAACCAACCCGTCATGTCTTGTTTCGGTGGGAGAGCGGGGTATTTCGGTGTCTTTTTAATTCAAAAGGAGGAAGGAAAAAAAAATAATAAGCACCCTGCCAACGGGAGCCCCTCCACCCCTCCATGAGCCTCCCCCTGCACCTGCTTCCCTATGGGATGCAATTACCCCAGCCACGGGGTGACGCGTTGGAAGAGACGGTGCGGGGGGGCTT
>NW_009260400.1:847932-862676 GCF_000687185.1 Egretta garzetta | reverse complement strand
CTCCCATGCCCACGGCACCGCGCTTGCGGCCGCCCTGCAGAGCGGTGAGCATAACCTGCCAGGAGCCCTTCTCCAGCTCCTCGCGGTTAAATCATTCCAAGCAACGCTTGCGATGCGAATCGTTACGTGCTTGATGCAGGGCATTACGTTTCACCACCATTTTGGATTGTGGTTTCCACCAGTGTAATTAACAGGTGGGGCTTTTTGTTTTTCGTGTTGCAGTGCAATCACAGATCTCGCCAGATGACCTGTGTTCTTGTCATAACTGCTCCACGATGTCCACCAATTATTTAGGAATTCCAGCGAGTTAAAATCCTGCCATTTTCCTGGCAGGTTTTGCCATTTAATGAGGTTGGGAATCGAGAAGAAAATTAATGTCAATGGGGAAAATAAAATAAATAGGACTTCGTTTAAAATGCTTTCCTACTGGCCCAGACGAGTCACAATATATTCAACTTTAATCCATAACATTGATTGATACCTGACATTCTCACTATAAAAAGATGTAGAGAGGAAAGAATGAAGTGTGGAGCGCAGCAAGCTAAAATGCACCAAACTAAAATGAAGAAAATCAAGGGCCGCTGCCTGATGGATAGAAAGGGCACCCGCCACCTCAGTAAACAAGGCATCTGCAGGGGGCGGGTTGGTTGGTAGCAGGTAGATGTGAACAGCGAGGCAGCTGATTTTGCCTCCAAAGCCCACTCCACCTCCCTGCCAAAAAGAAAATGGAGGCTTGGCAGGAACTCCCCTGGGGTTGTGGGAGGGAAATGCGGGGTGCGGGCTGCGCCGGGGCTGCCTCGCAGGGGCTGGGGGAAGGCAGTGGGCTGTCGTTCATGGTATTGGGCGTGGGTGACCGTGTGCTCACACTGTGCTGGTTTTACACCTGGGACGTCTCTTCGCTGGCTTCTGACCTGCTGTCCTGAGTTCTGAAGTTCCCCCATCCAGGGCCCTTCCATTAGGGGTAGAAACACAGATTCTAATAGCGCTTAGGGTATTTTAAGCACTGCTTCCCTGGCACTTTCCTTCCAGGCAAACATCATCTCCTCCTGGCACTGTTTTGCATCCCGCCTTCCTCCCAAAACATGTTCTTCCTATTTTCCCTCCACACCTCTGAAATGAAAGGGGAAAACATGGCGTGCGGTTAACGAGAGAAAGATGTGAGGCCGAAGCAGACAAAAGAAAGCAAAAGGGAACTCATAAATAATGTTGGTGTATTCAGGGACCAGTAATACTTACCGCACGTTTGTGAGCTAATAGGTACCGTATATCTGAATTTTGGGTAATTTATTTCTCGAAGCTCCGGGGACTGAGATGGCCAAGCAAGCCTACCGCATGTGTTCAGTGGGGAGTAAGTAGAGATGGGAGAGGTTACAGTGCAGTTCCTGCTCTTTCATACTCACGCAAATCTCTTGTGTAAAATCAATAGGATCAGGATTTCAATCAATACGTTTCATTTCAACAGTTCTAGCCAGAGGGCATTATGAAAAGTGCCGTGTAGGAAAAGCGCAAGCAAGAAATCCAGAGGCAGTGTCCTCATGAGGTGGCTGTGTTTGCTTCCCATCTTCTCCAGCCACTTGCCAGCCTCGGAGTCAGACTGGGATGCTCCCCAAGGGTTTTACTAAGAGAATTCATCTTTTGTATCAGCCTCTGGCTACTCATTATCTGACAAATTTGTAGCCTGTGCCTCCTGCCATGGAGAAAATGATTCCTCTTCTGCTTGGCCAGCGCGGAGCCTGCACACAGCCCTTTGCCCCGTCTACATCCCCAGCACCACGCAAAGATCTGCTCATTTCTTTCTTAAGGGAAAATCAGAAATGGGCAAGTCTTCTTGCTCTCGCCACTCTCAGAAAGATTCAGGGGAGCAGCTGTGAAATTGAGCCATTTTTGAGCCATTTTTACGCTGCTGCTAATTGAGCGGAGCTGATGGAAATATTCCCTTTGAAATTAGAGGGAAATTTCAGTTTTTGAAAAATCTGCTTATTCATGGCAGACGAATTTCAAGAACCTGAAAAGAAAAAAAGCCTGCCTCCCCCAGCAAGCAATCAAACTACATACCAGCCTATTTGGCTTTTGAGATAAATGTGTTGGGGTTTGTTGCTGAAGATGATGTTTCCATTTTTCAGGAGCTGACAGAAGTCCTCCTTTAATAAAAAGTGGTTGCTGGCAGTAACAACTTCAGATGAAAACAGGCGCTCTTTTTTTTTTTCCCTTAAATATGACAGAACCTCCCCATAAAAGGTGGGGAGAGAACCTTCTTTTTCTGGCCATCCCTGCAATTAAACCATTTCCCTCGAGGCGCATAAGGAACACGCTTGTTTCTGCTTGGACTGTTATCTTCACAAACCTAAGAGTCCGCCGTGTATTTTAAACCAAAGTCCTTACTCTCCTGTACCTCTGTGCCTCGGCACCAAGAGGCTTCTTTCTGCAATCAGTTTTCAGCCCTTCTGCTAGGAAAATTAACCAGGTAGATAGTCATGCCTTTAAGAAGTGCAGGATGGTAACGGAACCGACAGATGCCTTTGAAACAGCCTGCGCCGAAGCAATGTTGCGGGGTAGGTGATGACTCGGTGATCTCGGGTGTGTTGCCTTCCTGCGGGCGACGGTTATCGACGATGATTCTCCTGGCTGCGTCCAGAGCAGGGAGAGATTTGCACTCCAGCACAACCTCACCCTCGCTGGCTCTGCCTACCCAGGCCAGCGGCTTGTAGAGTGCTCTGGCTTTCTTCCAGCCCAGATGCCGCCTTTTCTTCCACGTAGAAACGTGGTGGGATGAGGTGGGAGCCAGGGTGCACAGCTGGACAAGGGGCTTAGGAAGCCCGTCTGGGGTCTCACAGTCCAGCTGTGGCCTTGGGGAGCAGTTGCAAACCCCTGCCACCGATGCCAGCATGTGTTCTTGATGCCACCCGTGCACGCCTCCCAGCTTGCCCAGAGGTCGTAAAACGGCAGTGGGATGGGGGGAAATTATCCAGTGGGCCTCAGGAAAGATGACTCTTTGACTTAAAGTCCCACAGCCACCACAATGCTCCTGCTGCCACAACTGAAACTGTGATAGTATCGGAGGGAGCAAGCACAGCGTATCCCGTCCCCGGCATCACCAGCAGAGATAAGTCATCATCCCACTCAACTCAGCACTTGTCAGGCCCCACCTGGAATCCTGTGTAAAGTTCTGGTCCCCACTGTACAAAAAAAGCTGTGGACAGGCTGGAGGGGATCCAGAGCAGGGCCACCAAGGTGATCCAAGGCCTGGGAAGCCTCTCTTAGCCATGTGAGGACGGGCTGAGAGAGCTGGGTTTGTGCAGCCTTGAGCAAAGGAGGCTCCGAGGGTATCTCATCACCACGTACCAGTACCTAAGGGGTGGCTACAAGGAAGATGGAGACTCCCTTTTCACAAGGAGTCCCATGGAGAGGACAAGAGGGAATGGACACAAGTTGGTCTTGGGGAGATTCCCACTGGACATGAGAGGGAAATTTTTCCCCATGAGAACAGTGACCCATTGGAATAATCTCACCAGGGCAGGGGTTGACTCTGCCACCTTGGACACTTTTAAGGCTCAGCTGGAAAGGGTGCTGGGCCATCTTGTCTAGACTGTGCTCTTGCCTAGAAAGGTTGGATCAGATGATCCTTGCGGTCCCTTCCAACTTGTGTTTCTGTGATTCTATGAATTAGTTGGTATTGCTGGTTCAGCATATCCTCAGTGAACTGGTGGGTGGTGTGAGGAGGGAGTGGGGCAAATCCAGGATGAGATGAAGGTAGGAGGCAAGCTGCAGTGCTTTGCAGCTTGTCTTTCCCGTCCTACTTCAGGCTTCTTCTGTCCAATCTATAATCTCATATTCCTTCAGTACAGTTTTAATGCAGATGCTAATGGAATGGCCACCGATCCCATGGAGAGGCAGCAACGCATTCTAGCAGATCTCACCATTAGGAAGTTTTCCCCGGATATTCAGCCTAATTTTTCATTCTTTAAATTGATGTCAATTACCCTCCAGCTAAACCTAGTTATGCAGTGGAAGACAGGTTTAAAATACTGAATGATCTCACTAAATTGGAGAAATGGGCAGAAATCAATACAATGAGAGGCAATAAGAACGCCCAGAAAGGTTAAGTGGTTGATGGAGGAAGGATTAATGAAATGCACAGATACTAGGTCAAATTGCAAATATCCCTACTTCACTCTTACTCACTCTGTACCCCACAAATACGTTCTACTCCAGCAAATCCACTGAGGAAGCCCCTTGGAATTTGACCAGCACCTTGGAGAAGTAGAGACCAGTATTAAGGGAAGAGAAGGGGTGGGGTTAGCATATGGAAAATCGGCATCAAAACAAGAACGAGATATCAGTATTTAAAAAAAGAAAAGCAACCGAAAAACAACCTGCGGAAAAGAATAATGTCTGACTTCAGCAGCTGAATGAAAGCACTGCTCAGTGCTGTGGCTCACACTGGCGGTTTCCCCAGGATCCACATCAGTTTCTGCATGATAAAGTTTTTTTAATATAACATTAAAGGTTTCTACTACTTATCATGAAAAGAAATTTCTTGTGTGGCTTGAAATAGGACATGACCTAAGTCTGCAGAGTGCCCCAAGATAGGGCTTCTGAAAGTGAGAGCTTGTCAATAACCCTTAATGAGGTGTGAACTCCTCTCCCTTTTCTGCAGTGACTTTCAGTTCCCAGCTCTAAGGAGACTTTTCAGTGTCAATGTTTTCCATTCTCCGGTGGTTCAGGGATGCAGGGCAGATAAAGAGAAAGGCTTGCTGGCCTAAGGAAAAAAATCAGAAGCTAAACAATTAACTATTTTGCTGCTGATCATTGAGAGGAAATCGGCACAGATTCCCTTGGGGGTATTTCATTGTTGGGGAGATGTTTACGTAAAGACGCACGATTTTCTGTCCCTTCATCCGATCCAAATTCTGCTTGTGCGGTGGTGCGGATCTCCATACTTTGGTGGTGGTGTGAGAACCTGAGTGGGACCAAACTGGAAGTGGGGAAGAAGCTTACTTCTATCCACTTGATCCAGCAGGTGCTCTAGTAACCTCCAAAAGGCATGGAACTGAAGCTGTACAGCGTTGTCCTTCAGGCAAGGGTGAGATAGTGCCAAAAATGAGGCAGGGTAATGGACCTTGGCTTGGGGCTTAAGGAGGACAAGGACCCTGTCAGCCCTTTCCCACTCCTCTTTCTGCAGTATCAAGGGTGATGATTTAGTAGGAATGAAACAACTCCTGCCATGATCCAGGAACGGTAGTTAGAGGCAGAGTCTTGGTTCCTCTGTGTGGGAAAATCAGTCATTGCTTGGTCAGGCAGAGTCTTGGTTCCTCTGTGTGGGAAAATCAGTCATTGCTTGGTCTCGGTGCACCCGAGTTTAACCTTCCACATCAGGCATTCAAGCTCAAACACGCAACTGCTTGCATACAAGCATCGCTTCATTCAGCGCCTGTCGCTCCGATGCAAGATATTGATAGACAATTTAAGCAGCTCCATTTCCAGTGCTTCAGGAACATTCCTGGTTTTATAGAAACGTTCTCCAGAAACCTTGCAGCTTTCCTTCACACAAGTAGCCCTGAGGAGTGATCTTACTGGGGAATGCTGATTCAGTCCCAGACAATATGAGTGTACGCTTGCTTTGCAGCTCCCAGAAGCTAGCTCCAAGTGCAAATATAATATTAGTTACATACAACTCCTGCTGGCCGCGTTTTTCTCCGTAAAAACCTTTTGGTGTTTGGGGTGTGTGTGTTTGTACAGAATTATCACATTGTTCTTCTATTAGAAATATGTGTTAAAAATATTTAAAATAACCGTCAGCTTTACCAAGTGTTATTTCAGTGTCATGCAGTGCCTCCTGACTGTAAGTACTGATGTGATTCACGAGGGTGAGCTTTAGCTGGCAGGGGCTATCATCAGTGTAGGAAAAGAGATGCTCCTCCAGTGGGGGGTGAATACTGGGAATCATGTCTCACCTTTGATTCTGAAGAAAGCTTCTGGAAACCGTCTGTCCCTGGCTGAAGTTCACCTTGGTGAGCACCCCCCCCAACACTCTAAGCCAAGGACTCGCTTTCACGGGGAGGGAATGGGGGAAAACAAATTCTGCACAGGCGGAACAGGCGGTGTTATTCGGAGAAGGTCGTACTGGGGGAAATGACATCTCCGACAAGGATGAAACAGGACCTGAAGCAAACTCTGTGTTTGGAGTATCAGTGCACTCAGTTAATGTCAAAATATTGGCTGGATGTTAAACCCAATCCAGGTTCAAAAAGCAGGAGGAAAAGAAGTCATGAAGAGAAGATCCAGTGAAGGTTATCAAATACACAAAATTGCTGCCTCCAGCTGAGGATGTCCCCAGGTGACAGGCTGTTAGGAGCTGCGGGTGCGAGGGGACGGGGCTGCTGTATGCCTGCCTTACTCATACCCCTCCTACCGCAGCTGCCGTTGGCCTCGGCGAGAGTCGAGGGGACTGGGCTGGGCAGCCCACCAGTCTGGCCTGGGGTAGCCATCCTTGCCTACCGAGCGCGACCACGGCCAGGAACACCACACTTACCCAGAGGAGCACAGTTCCACAGCGGACGGCTGTTGGCGCTTTCTCATGGCTTCCCCAGGCAGCAGCAAAACTCCCCTGGATGTCAGTGGTGTCAGAAGCTTAGCATCTGGCCAGCTCCGGAGAGTTCTGCATTAATGACTAAGATGTTGCAAAATGCATCGTCACAGCACGTGGAATCCAGACTTCTGTAAGTAGTCCAGCTTGTCTGAGATGTATTTGATTGCTGCCTGGACCAGAAGATCCCAGGTTTGGCTGAAGATGCTTGTTCTGGGGCTGAAGAAGTAGTTTTCAAATGGACTGCATGAATTCCCTCATCTCCCAACAGAACCATTTCCAGGAGCTTTGGATGCTGGGCTGGATCTCTGGCAACCTGCATCCATAGTTCACATGAGTATTAACCCAGCTGCCCCTTGCTTTCTCTCTCCTTGAATTCTTCATGGAATGTCATGTTCTTTTGTTCACCCCCTACATCACCGTGGATGATTACACTGAACACGAGACGTAAATAGTCCTAGAGTTTGGTGTTCATATTTGGGATGAACAGCATTGTGTAAATGTAAGATATTAATAGGTTCCTGATTTTTGAATAGACTACCTTTGGAAAAAGGTAGATGATCCCTTAGCATGTACACAAGAATGATATTTCTTTCTGCCCTCTCTCCTTTGCTTTGCTTGATATGAAGAATAAAATAAGAGGGGTTTTTTAAGTACTGAAGATAAATGTGGTAGGATTTAACCTCTGTGTGCAAAGCTGGAAGCTGTTTGGGTGGTGGTACTGAGAGAAAATGCAAGCTGGAGGTAAGTCCGCTGCCTTCAACAGGCTGATGCCAAGGTAGAAATAAAATGTCTTTTGTCTAAGGCCGAGCCTAAGGGTCTTAGCAACCATTTGTTCTTCTCGATAATAATCCATGATTGTGGAGGGTATGGAGGTTAATGTGACAACCAGAGATCTCCTCTGTCCCAGGGCAGCCCTGACCTGCATGCTCAGCACGGGAGCCCTGTATGTCTCGGAAGCCAGGTTGTGATTGCACCTTTGCTCCTAGCAAGAGGTGAATGGTTCGGGGAGATCTACAGCTGCTCAGCTCCAGAAATGTTGTCAGGCAAATAAAGCGTGCCTTGCCCTCACATCAGCCATGCCCACCTTAGCATGTGATTGCAAAATAAGCAAACCAAAGCCCAACAAAGCAACTGAGGATATATCCTGAGCATTTTTGATATAAAGAAATAGCCAGGGCATGTAATTCCTCTGTCCATCGTAGCAAATGGGTCATACAACTGGCTGGCTCAGGAATAAATAGTTTTAATCTCTTACTGAAGCCTACAGCAAATTGTTCCCAGTGAATCCTAGCTAAGTGAACAGATATAATGGATGTATTTGAGGAAAGAAAGATCTGCTTGCAAACGCGGCTAGGCTGCTGGGTAAATGGGCTGCTCTGCTCGCCCTCTGGCCCAGGCCAAGGCAGGGTGCGAAGGCAGGACCCTTCGTCTGCCCAGCCAAGCCAGCCCACCCTGGCAACGACCCTGCAGGCGATCAGGGCTCAGCTGTGCCGGCAGTGCACCCCTTGGCTGCACCATGCTGGGACAGCCCTGGAGGCCATCCTGCCCCGGGGCACTCGGTCCCTTTCTCCAGCAAGCGACTGGCCATCGTTGGTTGCTGGGCGATGCCCACGCTGAACGGCAGTGCAAACACATGCTCGGGTCGCTGGGCTGGGCCGGGCCGGCGCTGGCAGAGCGTAAATCTCTGCCTGTTTTTCTGTTTCCTTGCAAGAACTTCAGCCCCATGCCTTATTCTCAGACCCTGGCCTCTGCTGAGCCGCAGTGAAACTGCAGTGTGTTTTCCTATGGAATAAAAGGCAAGGAGGAAATGTAGCTGGGTGTTACTGCCAGGAGGGTGACAAAGAGAACCCCCAGTCCTGGGCGCCACCTAAAAATATTCTTTACCATTTCTTTTTCAGTGCTACGGAGAAATACACACCAAGTCCTCAAAGGAGCACTTGCTCAAGGTGCAGTGATAGGAACCCATTTCAGGAAACAGCAGAACAGGGCACTGAATCCTTGAATATATTCAGAGTTATCAAGTGGTATCTAAGTCTCTTGGGTTACAGCCCTAGCATGTAAGGCCCTGCTGGCTCCCTCCTAAAATCTATCAGGTCTGGCTCAATTAGACGCGTAGGAAGAAGGATGGAGCATCTCCGAATAACTTTTGTGATTGTACTTGGGGGGTGGAAGGCTAAAAAAATTCATTACTTTACAGAGATAACAGGAAAAGCCTTGTCTGAAGGACATCTTAACCTGTGCAAGCCTCAGATGTCTGAGATCCTCCTCCAGACCATGTTTTACTTTTCCTCTTTTCTTCCTGCTATGTTTTGTCCCCAGGTTTTCTCTCCATCTCTCCTGTCTCCTTTTCCTCATTTCATTCCACACTGTTATTCCCAGCTTTGGTTTCTGGCTGGAATTCCTCCTCCTCTTTAGAGAGCTTTGGCGATAGCTGGGGAGGTGTCTGCGACCCACAGATAAACAATCTCCGCTGCCTGTAACTAATTTCAGCTCTCGCTGTGCAGTGGCACGGGGCGCTGTCGCTGCCTGTTCAACAGAAACCCTCCTCTGGGAGCGTCTCCTTGCTATCTAGGAAGCTTTTATCTTCTGAATACCTTTAAACCCACACTTGAGGCTGAGTTTTGAGACAAAACTCAGTGTATGTCGTCGGCGATGCCGAGACAAGGTGACGTGAGCATGGGTGCTGGTGCCCTGCTCTGGCTCCGCTCGCTTTCTGCGCTGCCAGGAAGCCATCTGAAGGTGGTTTTATTTGCACAATGCTGGGTGCTGCGGGAATCACTTTCGCGTGACTTCAGGTCAGCTCAGAGCAGGGCAAACCCTGGCAGAGGGACGCGCCCCCCCACCCCACGGTCAAGTGGGAAATCCCAGTGGAAATGTCATTTATTTGAGGTGGCATCGTCACACCTCTTAGTGACCTCCTGGGGACCCTCCCTGCCAGGGTGACAGCCTGGAAAGTGCCTTTCTCCTCAGGTGATGCTGGGGCGGAGGACAGGTCTGGGGACCAGCGAGGTGCCCCCTTTGGGTTTCCCGAGCGGCCTGTCCTCTGGGCCAGCTTTGTGCAACGAGATGAAGAACTGCAGGCAATGAGATGAAGAACAGCACACTGGCTGCGCTCCTGTGGCTGTGGCATTTTGGGAAGGCATAGCGGGATCTGCCGTGCGAGCCCCAGGTTTCCTTGCCAGGAGGTTTGCCCTGGTGCCGTCCCTGCGCTGGTGGCCCCAGGTGGGCACGGTGTAAGAGCGGAGTGGCTGTTTCCTACTGGCAAAGAGCAACTGAGACAGGTCCCGCCTTTGCAGTGCCTTTGCTGACACGAACAGTTTTGGTTTTCCCCTGTAGCAGGACAATTTTACCTTGGTTAGCTTGGCTTTGTTGAGAGAAGGAAGCTGAAGGGGTAGGAGTTATCTGAAACTCCCACTCAGCCGCCTGGTACATTGCTTCTCTTGCAGAATATTTAGCTTTCAGGCCATGGAGACTGCATCAAGCTTCATCAGCCGATGTTGAACATTTTTGAAGTTTCAATTGCTTCCTTGCCTGCGATGGAGCTATCATTTTTTATTGCTTTGGTTGCTTAGGCAGGGAAAGGGAAAGATGAACAAATCAGTACAGCCCTCTTGAATTAGGGCTGATTTTCATGAATTCTTCTTGTTGATTTTGAAAGGCAATTGTTTCTAAAACATTTAATTGATTGGGGTTCGGGTTTTTTTTCCCTTCTTCTCACTTTTCAGCAGCATTTGTCCTCAGCCATTTGCTGCTGCTGGGAGAGGGAAAAAAAAAATAAAAAGAAAAGAAGCTCTGTGTGAGATCAAGATTTCAACGCATTACACACCAAAACATTTGTTGCTATTTACTTTTAAAAGTGCCCTTCTGAGGCAGCACGGCTAGAGCTGCCATCTGTTCGGGATTACGCTTTGGAACTCCTGGTTTCTCTGCAAACCTCCTGCCCGGTGCTGCTCCCTCTGCCAGGGGAAGAGGCGGTGGGGAAGGGGCTGGCTGCTGGGGGACAGCATCTCTGTGGCTGGATCTGCGATCTTGGCCAGGCTGTTGGGGGACCGCTGAGATGCAAAAAGATGCCTGGTAGTGCAGGTGGCTCCAAAGCACGTTTTCTAAGGTTCGCTGCGATGTTACGCGTTCGTGAGGGTATGAGATGGGAAGCGTTGTTATTCGTCTCCACTATTTAGGCAGGCATCGGGGTGGTGCGGCAGGCATGGGCTGGGGCCCCTGCGAAAGCCTCTGCCCAGCTCGCCTGGAGCTGCGAGGAGTGATGGCAAGGCAGAGCTTTTCAAGGTGCGGGTGGAGAACAGCAGCCCCCAATGCAGCAGGAGCATAACCGTGTCCTGGAGGCCACTGCTCAGGGAGGTGCGAGCATCCTCCAGGGCTGGAAATCCCTCGGGCAGCAAGCGTGGGCATCGCTTGGTGAATCAACTGAGGTCTTCAGGAGCCAGCGCAGGCTGTGTTTAGCTTTGTGCTTTGGGAACAAACTGCTTTTCAGTGCAAGAAGTGCAAGGTTTCATTTTGGGATGGTCTTTTTCTCTCTTTTCCAAAGCATCTTTGTGCAGAAGGGCTGAGCAAAGCCTCTGGGCTCTCATTTGGCAAGAAAGAGGATTGGTTCCTCTTGCCGGACATACAGACCCTGCTCTAAACACACGATTTTCACTGTCTCCAAGAGGCAGCAGCAGTCCCTGCGGACGCTGGGGAGCTGGAGAGTCTCAGTGAGCGGCCCCAAGCCTTCTGGAGGTGCTGGCTCAGCACACAGCCTTTTCAGCTCTGCTTGGATCTGCCTTACAGCCCCTGATGGCAACAGATGCTAATTATTAACATGGCAATCATCGCCTTTGCGGCTGCAACTCTCCCAGTCTCTCTGGTACCCTTGGCCCACCCCAGCTCCAACATCTCTGATATGACAAATGGTTAAGCCACGCAGCAGCTCTGCAAGCCTGGAGGTGGATCTTTATTTACCAGCTTTACAAATCAACAAACTGAAGTGCCGGGAAAGCAGAGGCTGGAACTAGGCCTGCCAGCAGCTCCAGCAGCAGGGTGTTGCTTGGGCACGCGTGGGGGAACCTGAGCGTGGGTTTCTGCTTGGTTCAAAGGGTTCTGGTCCTTCCAAAGCCATCGTCTGGGGTCAGATTTATGAAATTGCTCAGAGATGTGAAAAACCAAGGGGTGTTTTTTTACAAGTATTCAGCAAACAAGATCTCTCCTCATGCCGGTGCAGTGCAGATGTAGGGAACTTGTTTCTCTGGGCGTGATTTGGGGTGCTTTTTTACATTTTTGGTGACCCAGGAGAGCTCTGAATTATGGCAAATGCAGTAGCGTGGTTCCTCTGGGTCCCCACTATGTGCTCTGAGTCCCCAGTACGCCTCTGCTACGGAGGCTAAATGGATTTGCTTTTCTAGATAGTCTCTTACCCACATCTGTATGCACAGCCAGAAATAATGAACCTTTTAGAGACGGACAGAATCGAAGCTCCTGATTGCTTGAGCAGTTTTGAAGAATTGGCCTGATGCTTCTCAGCTCCTTCAGTAAATCAGAGGAACATTCCTTTACATGCTTCTCATCTATTCACGTATGCTTCCGCCGCACAGAAGTGATTTGCACGGTTAGCAAAGAGGCACGCCGAGGCCCGTTGATGGCATCGTCGCCGTTTATAGCAGTGCTGCCATTTGAGGGACCTGTTCCTGTGGTGGATAACCCAGGCTGTGCCATCGTCACCCCCCACCCCCAGCAGAGCAGCGGGCTCAGGCATGCTCAGCCCTAGGACCCGGCCTTTAGCAGCAAGCCCAGGCTTGGTTTAAAATGCTGGGACAGGGAGAAATCGATGTGATTCCCTGGTTGGATTCTCAGCTTTCAGTGGCAAGGAGCTGCTCTGCGTCTGGTGCACACTGTGTGGCTGCCCCGAGATGGGCTCATCCAGCTCTTCCGCTTCATCCACACACGGGATTTTTATCGGTTTATCACCGATCACTTTATATAAGCCTGGTGGAAACATATGCAAGGTTGGGCAAGTCGAAGTTTTGCGCCCATTGAACCATGTTGCCTCAGGATAGGGTTTCTGTTAACCCGGTTTGTGAGAAGCTGGGGATGCAGAGGAAGAACTTTGCTCTTTTAGTGGCTGGTGCTGCAAGATGCAATCATTTAGCACAGCTATTCCAGAACGAAAACGCATGTTAGGCCCTTCTCTACTCCTCTAGGAAGATGTTTTTCCCCTCTGGGTCTGTGTGTCGATAAGATCTGGACTGAAAGCGTGCCAGTGCTCTTCCAGATAATATCACCAAATGCAGAGGAAAGAAGTGATGAGCTTCCCACATGGGTACCCGGGGGCTTGCAGGGCTCCTGGTGACTGCAGGGATGCTGGATGTGGGTGCAGTGGGAATCAAGAGCCACCTTGACAGCGCTGGTCTGGGAAGGCACCAGCCAGTTTTTTCTCAGAGTAATCACATCAGGCAACAGACCCAGAAGCAAACTGTGTCACGGAGAATGCAAGTGATTGGCAGCATCCCAGGCCTTTCCACTCAGGCTGGATTTCCCGTCTCCTCTCCCTCCTTCCTCAAGCCCGTGTTGCTGCTGCTCTTTTTTTACAAATTCAAAGTGTGTCAGATTCTGGCTCCTGTCAGGTCTTGGTGTTGTCAAACCTGGTGTCCCGGTGCTGTGCCACAGCCCAGGAGAGTCTCAGGGAATCTGTTTTCCTATGGTTATGAAATCAAGGCTTGGGCTGTAGTAGAGAATTAATCTTTTCAAATTCCCCTTTAGCCTGTGCAGTTCTGACCATCTCCATATTAATATTTTAAGTGGGTTTTATAAGCTTGCTTGAAAAGGCGGGGCTGAAGGAGGTGGGATAGCTCATCTTCTCCTTGCTGAAAGATGGCACTGTTTAACCCTTCGGGTCTGGTACATGTGGCTGGAGGGAGCAGGGTTTGTTTGCTAAAGGCTGAAGTTGAATTTGAGAGGTCCATGGGAGACAAGACATGAGCCTGACCTTTCCCAGGTTCGCGCTGGGGCACTGGGTCGGCACACCAAGGCTGACCAGCATCAGGGTTTGCAGCCTGGACCGTTTTCCATCGAAGGCTGGGCTGGCAGACCCTACCCAGGGGTCTTCACAGAGCTGCACGCATCAGCCAGTCCTCGCTCCAGCAGCAGCACGGCCAGATTTCCAGATTTCACCCTGCCTTAAAGCTATGGCTGCTAGCTTGAGCTCAGGATTCAACAAATCTTTGGGCAGAGATCAAAAGGCTTCATCAGAGAATGGTGGTGCCCTTACTTACTCTCGGCCTCTAATCAAAACGACAAGCCATCAGCAAGTCTCTCTGACGGGATGCGTAGGGTGGTGAATCCTTTCCTATTTCTTGCTGCCGATGATTAGGAGGTGGTTTTGATTTCTTGGATGTGCGGCTGGGCTCCTCAGTTGTCAGGCTGTGTTTAATTATTTAATTAGCCATGCAAATTTTGCTGGGGTTTTTGTACATCTCAGTTGTTACTCTAGCGATTAAAAGGCTGCTTTGATGAGCTCCTCTTGCAGCACGGCAGAGCCTGCTCAGCAAGGGTTGGATGGGGTGGGTGCTTGAATCGAGGAGGGGGCTTTGCTTTCTGCCTCACTGCGGGACCATCAAAGGTGCGGGAGAGGAGGGGGTCCCATCCCGGCGGTGGAGGACCCCACAGGAGTTTGAACACTGGTGATTTACCAGCACTTGCGACGCTGAAGGTAAGCAATTGGTTTCTGTTGGAGTTAAAAGTTGGCCCGGGGCACTGAATGAACTCATTACTTGCAACATCATTGGTGCCAGTGGGAGTCCCAGGGAGGCCATCACAGGACGCATCATCAAGCGTCCAACTAGGCAGAAACCTCCCAGTTTCCCCACTCAGATGGGCTCACTGGGAATCAGCGGGGAGGAGATTTTTTCGTGGGCAACAATGAGCTTCTCTGAAAGAGAAAGATTTGGGACCATTTTCCATGGTGCCTTCAGACCAAATTGTGCACTTCTCCTAGCGTAAATTGGGCAAAAACTGGCCAAGGTAACTGGAAGAGCAGCAGTCCTCAGGCTTATACGATGGCGGCAAATACTTTCTTGGGAGGATGCGTATGGATATAGGGAAGATATAAGGAAGAAATTATTTACAATGAGGGTGGTGAAACACTGGAACAGGTTGCCCAGAGAGG
>NW_009260400.1:827781-847722 GCF_000687185.1 Egretta garzetta | reverse complement strand
ATTCTATGATTCTATGATTCTATGATTCTATGATTCTATGATTCTATGATTCTATGATTCTATGATTCTATGATTCTATGATTCTATGATTCTATGATTCTATGATTCTATGATTCTATGATTCTATGATTCTATGATTCTATGATTCTATGATTCTATGATTCTATGATTCTATGATTCTATGATTCTATGATTCTATGATTCTATGCATGTCCAGGCTAAGAAGGAACATTTATAAGTACCTATCCTGCCAGAAGAACTGGTGGGGAATGGGAATAATTTCCAGCGGCCCATGAGGCCAAAAAGAAGAGGTCAGTTGTATTTCCTCACCACTTTTGGTTCTGGAGCTGGCGGCTGTGGGATGGGAGGCTGATGGCAGTGCTCAGCATATGGATGTGGCTCATTATATGGAGTCAAGTCACTTCTGTGGATGGGTCTGAGTTTTAGGGTCCAAGAGAGCCTTGAGGTTAGAGCCATGTTGTCTTGGTTCTTGAACAGCGGGAGAGACCCTCAGGGCAGAGGGTGTTCAGGGGGCACAGCCCAGTGACGTGCTGGGCACTTTAATTTGAGCCAGCATCAGTGGGCCTGAAGTAGAGTCAAAAGCTTTGATTATTGGTTCTTTGGAAACCCATTTCTCCTGCCTATCACCCCCCTGCAAATAGGTTTTGTTTCTCAGCCCTTAATTGCTTTACTTTGTCAAATATTGTTTGATAGGAAATCAATCTCAGTGTTTTTGCCATTGCTTTTCCAAGGAAGCCTCCCCTTTCTCTGACTTATTCCATTAATATTTATTGCACTGGCAGGTAGGATCCTGAATTGAAGTTTCTGTTATTTCCCCATCTCCCTGATGCTTTGTCTGTACTTTTGATCAACGTTCAACTTGCTTTCACTCTATAAATTTATTGCCCTACATTTGCTGTTGCAGCCTCTAAGCTGCGGTTGTATTTTGCTTGCGGGGCTCCTGAATCCACATCTCCTTGGCGCTGCCTTCTTCCAGCCTCTTCTGCCTCTGACTTTTAGAACTGCTGTAAAGAAGCGGCTGCGTAGGACCTTGTCACCCCCTGCTTTAATCAGTGCTGTATTCGAGCCACATGTCTGCCAGTATTTGGGGCTAGCTGGGGACAGATTTCATGTTGGGAGGCAGTGAAGAAGTTCTCCGTGGGGAAGGTGTTAGCTTGAGACACTGTCCTGCCCCAAACAGGAACATGGCATTAGGCACACGATGGTTTTGGCGTGGGTGACCAATGTGCAAATTCCTGGCCCAGTGGTGCTGAGTTTTAAGAGCTAAACCCAACAACTTCTGTATGTCGATGTGAGTGAATCGTCCCGTCGGGGGGCGAACGGCTGCTTCTCACATGCTGCTTTGCTGTGTTTCCCCCTAAACTCGGGACGAGTAACAGAGATCCAGGCTAACCTGCAGCTTCACCTTTCGGCACGGGAACAGGCGTGGTCACTGCTGGGTGTGCAGGGAGCAGGGGGGGCAGCTCTGCTCCCGGGGAGCCAGTGCGATGCTCTGGATGTGCGAACGGCCGGTTCGTGCCTTTGCCGCTGAGATGCTTGATTACCCTCACTGGGAACGAGACTTCCTTCCTCCTGGAAATCCTGGTATCAGTCTTGGGAGGCAGGAGGAATCAGTCAGATGAATCCACTGGGAAAATTCACAGAATGAAAAATGCTGTTTCTGCCTTTTGGAGCTCAGGGGCCCAGTGGTGAGCATCTGAAGGGGCTTAGCAGGACGGGTGCTGCCCTGCACACCCCGGCCCTGGGCAAGAGGTGCTGCGTGGCGCCAGGGCTGGGTCCAGCCTGGGAAGGGAAGCTCTCTGAAGGCAGCGTTGATCTCCTAAAACCCAACCTTTCTGCCTTTTGGGGCAGGGGAGCGGGAAAGGTGCGGGGGGACACTGGGGTAGCAGCATTAATATAAAAAAAGGCCTTTTGTAAGCTGCCTTAGAGAAGGTGTTGGCTGGTGGCACACGAGCTTGGCTTTTTTTTCCCCTCCCAGGGAAGCTGTCGGAGGGTGAGTGCTCATGCACTGCAGCAGCCGGCCACCCCGCGGGCCGGCAGCTCAACGGCAGCACTGGAGCGACGTGAGCTGGCGTTCCCCCCTTCTCCTCTCCTCCTCCCATGCTCTGAACCTTTCTGAGCCGTCCCCAGCTCCAGCAGCACCCAGGGGTGCACCAGCCACCCCACAACCCCTGAGGAGGGAATGCAGTGACCCAGCACCCTGGGGACACTGCAGGGCTCCCACAGGGGGACTGGCACACGGGCGATACATTGCAATGGAATCATGTTTTAAGTACAGTCAATAAAAACCAGAATGATCACCGGTTTGTTACATGAGGCCGCCTGTGATCCAAGGACTTCCAGATAGCTTAGCAATTGAGCATGGGGCCAGCACAAGAAGAGAGGAAAAAGGCATTATTTGGTAATAATTTAGTAGGAATTTATTATTTATTTGCATTTCTGTTTGGTTGCCATGTCAACGTGGGGGTCAGTGTGGGGCCTGCATGCTGGGCTTTGCTAAGGGCTGGGTCCCAGCCCAATGCCCCAGCGCACGCTCTGGGAGCCAAAAGCCAAATTTTAAAGGCAAGTGAAAAAAAACGTGAACTTTCCCAAAGTCCTGGAGTGGAGATGGAGTTTGTGCAGCCCAGTGAGCCACGGAAAGCTGGAAAAACTAGAACAGGAAGAAAACATGTCCCAGGTGAGAGCTGAGAAGATACCCATGTCTGTGCCACCTTCCTCGGACCTGGCTGTTTTAAAAAGCCATTTTCTTCCCACCCATCTCTGAGTGAAAACCCCAGCTCCTAGGGCATGGGGTGCGCTTGCTCTATGGCTGAGGGCAGGATCTGGCCCCTCGGGGTGCCGTTGCAGGACCTTTTTGCTCCCGTACTGGATGCAGAGCGTACATCTCCCACGAGGAAGATGGACCAGGTGCATGGCGGCCGAGCTCCTTCCCCCCCCGCCTCAGCCCTGGGCATCGGCACAGGGGGAGCTGTGGGCTGCAGCTCCCCAAGGCCGCTGCCTTGGCCGGGGGCAGCTTCATTTCGAGTTGATGTTTGCTGAACCAGGCCCTTGCTTTCGGTCAGGGGCAGCCGCCACCACTTCCTGCAGCTCATTGTTCGGCTGCGCTTCCTTCCTCCCCGGTCCCACACCGACGAGGGAGTGGGATCCACTGGCTGTGGGATAAAGGTTTCAGCTCCCAGGTGCCACTTCGCCCCATTTTCGGCATGCTTCTCTCCCCACCCTGCCACGGCAGCCGTTGGCGAGGAACAGTAAGGCTGCAGAGGGGGGGAGAGATGCTCCCTCCCTGCTCTCTCCTCTCCCTCTCCTTAGATCCATTGGGCACCCAAAATCCACCACTACCTTCTGAAACCAATCCCCAGGTGACACGCTAAGATGCATCAACATCTGGGCACAGCATGCTTGGATGCCCTGGCCGGAGCATCTCACTTCGATAGCTCCCTATTTTTAGGCTGTGATTATATAGAAATGGGTGTTTTGGAGAAGGTGTTTGTCAAAGGTTTTTGTGTCTTACAGAAAAACAGAGATAAAAACACAAATTACTTGAAAAGCACTGAATGAGCGACGGATGAAACCCGGCTGTGGCCAACTGGTGGAGGTTTTGGGCAGAACTCAGTCTGGTTCATCATCTGGCACCTAACCTCAGGTTTACAGAAAATAGTTTTAGTCCCTTTCAAATATGTCCAAACAGTCATCCAGTCCTATCTGTAACAGGAATTGTCCCTTCCTCAAGGCCAAACAGATCTCATTCGTGCTCCGTTCAGCCAATTTTATCTTCTTTGTGTCGCTTCCCTTCAGCCCTCTTTGAATAAACCAGAGCTAAATTATACCCTGAAAAGAGAATGCAATCGCTCAATGGAAATGATGAGCAGAAGTAGATTAGTGGGGTAAAATGTTCATTTCTAGAGGCTTTTCCCCCCAGAGAAATACGTGGCCTTGCATAGGACGGGGCGATGAGCAGAGCAAGGCTTGAGATACACCCTCCGTCCAGGGCAAGAGCTGCATCCATCCCGCTCCGGCTGTGTGGGGAGGCTGGTCCTATCCCCAGACGATGCCTGGTCTGACTGGGTTACCTGTCCCATTTCAAGACCCGCCTTCAGCAAAGCCCTCCTAATTCGGCTGCTCCCTGCAGGTACACGGGCTCCCCGTGGGGCTGGCAGGTTGCTTGGCCTCAGCTCACGTCTCTGTACCTGCCCCAGACGGGCCAGCGCGTGTGGTGTGTGGCACAGGGATGCTCGGCGGGGTTCAGCTCCTCCTGGTGATGCTCACCTGGCAGAAAATGCTCCAGTAATCCAGGTTTTCTCATGGTTAATGGTACCCTGACAGTATTTTTCAGCATTTTAATATCATCTTTCTTAATAAAAATTTTTAAAAAAACCCTTTGTCCATCTCTTCTTGGGTTTATTTTTCTGTGTTTTCTCTTTTTCCCTTCCCTCTCCTGCGCTGCGCCACAGTTTTGCTCAGATAGCCCAGCTGGCCCTTCCAGACTGGGAGAAAGCCCTTTTCAGAAAATCAGAGGAGAGATGTTACTGTACATCCATTCTAAAAATAAAACTGCTCTGTATTTCTGGAGCATCTTTCAGCTGCTGATTTCAAAGATCCTTGAAATTCTCAATTAACAAAGCTTCCTGGCTCCCTTGGGATGGGAGCACTGGGCATCATTACTGGTATGCCCTACGGAGGAGGGACTGTTTCTGGTTCTGGGTTTTGTAGAGCCCCTGACACCGTGAGGTCCTGCACGACAAGAGGGGATACGAGGGGATCTGAGCCCCGACTTGCCGTCTGCCAGATCCCAGCTGGAGCAAAAACTCTATTTCTTGTCCTGAATTGGGATGTTTGGTCCTGTGACGCCCCTGTCTTCATCCTCCCCATGGCTCCCATCTTATATTTCAATTGCAAGAGGCAAGCTCATCTTACTTTAATTTTTGTACAGCACTGGGCACAGCCAGGGCTTAATCCAAAATCCCCCCCTCCCCAAAATTAGAATATGTTAAAATCAGGGTTCTTTTCCCCAGAACAGGTTGTGTTTCAGCGGAAGAGGGGATGACTCCCATGTCTGATTAGGCAGAACAGTGATACAAGAACCCCGTGTGCAGGCACACAGACCCAGCTCCCCCATTGTCCTTGCAGCATTTCATCCCTGCAAAAAAATGGGAGAAAAGGATTCAGCGCCTGTGTAAAAGCCTCCAGCACAGCCCCATGTTCCGAGCAGGCTTTCAAGGGCTTTTTTTTTTTTCCTTTTGCATGAAGTGCCCTTGAAATGTACCATTTCTCATGCTAGATGCTTCTTAAAAGCATTGAAGGAGCTGGATGGGAGCAGCATGGAGCGGCCGAGCATCCCAGCACCCTGAGCCCCCACCCGGGGGGAGAGGCCTTGGCTGGCTCTTGGAACAGCCAGGAGCATCACCTCCCCGCACCCTCCGATGGACTCAAAGTGAGGAAGAGCAGGGATGGGAAAGAGCAAACCAGAGCCTTTGGGACCTCTTCCAAGCCTCGGGGAGCAGTGGGACGGAGGAGGAGGAGGTTTATTTTAAGAGCTGTGGCTGCTCTTCCCAGCTCTGGCGGTGGCCATCGGACAGCCACGGGCTCTGGTGCTGGGTGTTGCATTGGGCTTGTGATGGGCTGAAGATATTTGTAGAAAGGGGTCTGCCTGCTAGGGGGGAAAATGTGGAATTTTCTTTTTCTCAACCAATTAAATGCATGGAGAACAAAAGATCTTTTTTCTTTGAACCCACCCCTTCCCCGTCCTACACCAGCCAAACAATGTTTGAGTTATATCAAACTGGGGGGGGCTGAAACTTCTTGATCTTTCCTAACAAGATGTCTTGCACTCCTTTGGGGAACAAGGCTCTGTGGGGATCACCCCCTGTCCCCGGTTCCCAGCAAGGGCCATCTCCCACTTCCCCTTGGGGTACTCTGCTAAAGGTGGAGGGAGGAGGGAGAGATGTTCCTGGGGAAAGCACAGAGGTGAGAAAAGGGATGCTGAGGCTTCATACATGGTGCACAAGATCCTTAAAGCCCTCAGACCCCATGTTTCGGGGCTCAGAGCCCTGCTGAGTTTTTCCTGTAGTTATGAATCCATGCTTCCAACTTCATCGCTGCTGTGCCTATGGATTTCCAATGGAGCATGCGTGGCCCCGCAGCCCATAGGACCCGTGGCAGCGATCTTTCATTGACACGCAGAAGCCTGTGCGATCCCTGCCGCCTTTGATATCCCCATGCCTGTTTTCAGCTTTTTTATCTTTCCAAGAATCGCTCTTTTCCAATCCTATTTTACTACCCCTGTAGCAAAGCTTTCATGTGCTGAGGCATCAAAAGCTTTTCTGAAGTCTGGGGTGAATCATGCCCACTCCTTCCACCTTCCCGTCTCTTTGATTACCTCCCAAGCCGATGGTGGCCCTGCATCACGCAGCCTCTCCTGGCTGGTAGCCCCAGCTCAGCATCAGGCAGCCTCTCCCGGCTGGTAGCCCCAGCTCAGCATCACTCAGCCTCTCCCGGATGGTAGACCCAGCTCAGCCAGACCCAGTCCTGGCACAGGGGACCTCAAAACCATCCCATTTGCCTGCTGCTTGGCTGTAAATCAGGAACCTAAATCCCCTTGTCCATCCCACAGCCAACTCTGGAGTCAGGAGCTGTTCAGGTGGGGAAAAGGGAAAAAAAAAGAACCAAATTTTTTTTTTAACGTCATTTTCAGAATTATTTTTAGAGCCTAATGTTTGAATGTGAATCGCGGGTTCAGCCATATGAAACCTCCTTTTCATCTTTTTACCTTATCTTTATCCCAGCACGCTTAGTTTTATCTGCAGTTTGACATCTTTTATACCCGGCCTTGCAGACAGCAGAAATAAGGGCAGCTCTGCTCCCCAGCACTTGGAGCGCTGCGTGTGCAGGGCATGCCAGTTTGAAATGATAATCCTCTTCTTGTTGTATTTTTTTGCAGTGTTTGTCGTTACTGTATCCACCGCTTGTTGGTTTAGTTTTCCATTTCATGCAAAATACATCAAAAAAAAAAAAAGCCATGAATGCTTGAGGTCTGTTTGTTGTTCTCTTGTGTTCAAAACTATTTCTTAAAAACTACCGCCTTAAAAACTAACTTTGCCTGCCTTTGCCCTTCGCTTGCCATCCCCCAACTCTGCTTGCGTTAGCACAAACCTCGTGACCTTCCACGCCGGCTGCAGAACGCTCTTTGTTTGCAAAGGCTCGGAGGGAAGACTGAGGGTTACGTTCCCAGAAATGGGGAGCTTGTCCCGGTGCTTTGATTTGCTGATTTTATTTGGTACTGTTTATATTTCTTTGATGTGGCTGGTGCTGCGGGTCCGTGATGGTCATATACGGCTTTTCGGTGCTGCTGGGTAGTCGTTAGCCTCTCACTAATTGTCATGCTGTCTACAGCCTTTTACGTGGCCTTTTTTTTTCTCCCCCCTGCATTTTAAGACTAAACAAAAATACATCAAATGGCGTTTTGTCCTTTGTCTTTAATTTGGCCCCAGCCTACACTTTTGGCAGTCGGGAGAGGGTTTCCGCCAGTGCCGGGATGCAAAGCCTTGCTCTGCAGTCCTACCGAGGGAGCTGTGAAAAAAAAAAACCAACTCTATAACCTGTGGATTTACATCCCTGAGCTGTGTTTTGGGCTCCCCCTGATCTCTCCCCCTGCCCTCAGCAGTAAGTGTGGGTGTTGGTCCCCTTGGCGAGGCAGTGATGCTGCTGCTGGGAGGTACCAGTGCCCACCAGCTTGGCCCACCAGTGGCCAGGCAGCCCCGGCGCTCAGCTCCTGGGTGGAAATGGACCCCAGTAAAAGGGTCCAGGAAAGCGAGCTATGGCCACTGCTGCCCGGTGGAGGAGATAGAGCCAGACCCATGGGAGATGCTCGGTGAAAAGAGGGAACCAGAGGACACAAGTTGCATGCAAGGAGATTGAGGCTCTTTTCCCTCCTCCAGGGTGGGCAGCCCGCGATGTCCCCAGATGAAAGTGCAAAGCACAATGCTGCTGTTCAATGACGTTATACAACCCGGTGCCAAGAGATCTCATTTATTTTCTCCCATCAGCCTAATGTGATGATTTGGGAGAGGGGGGAAGAGGCCAGGCAGCGATCTCCCGAACAGTTGGGCTGGGATTACACTTTTTCTGTTGAGCTCATCACTGTAATAACCAGGAGCTCTGTTTATAAGCCCACCAGCCCTGCCCATTTAGGAGATTACCATTTTTCCAATCTCATTTCTCATAAAAGAGGATTGCAGCCCGTTGCCTCCTCGTCCCAAGCCCCTTGCTTACGAGCATTTATCTGCTCAGGGTGTTTATGAAGCCCCGAACAGGAAAATTCTGTTTATCCTCTGCGTCATCAAGAGCTGGATACTCGATGGGATAATTACTCTTTCAGGAACACGGCGTACGGCAGCCCGTCTGTAGATGTTGCCATCTTGCTGGTGTCAATATTGCATATATTTGCCCTGTGGAGAGGTACAGTGCTTGCTTGTTTCTCTTTCCTGTCCCTTCAACTTGGCGTGAGATTGGGGGTTCTGGCTTTTGGGGTGTCTCCTAAAAGCAGGGCGTTCTACTTAAGGTTAAGGAGGGGTGCTGCTCCCCTTGCAGCCGGTGGTGCTGGGGGTGTCCCCGGCGGCACGGGGACCACCTTGCCCATGCAGTGCCAGCCCCAAGGCATTGCTCGCCCTGGCAGGGCATCACCGACTGCTCTTGCTGTGCAATTAGAGAAGCCTGGTGTGGAGACGGCTTCTCACGAGCACCCAGCCTGGGAGAAGGCTGGGTAATGAATCATTTATTTGACAGAGCTCTTCCCTTTTCTCTCACTGCAGGTTGCAGGGAAGACGTTATGATTCCCTTCACCCTTCAGCAGACAATTTTTTCAACTACAGAAAATGCAGAAGTAAGTTCATTAGTGATATCCACCAGACGAATCTCAAGACGTGAAGTGTTTTGACTAGCGCTGTTCAAGTAGAGGAATCACTCAGGAGTATATTGCAATCAGCACATTAAGATAAGATCCCAGAGCATTGGGTTTCCAGAGCATTGATTATAGATTAGCATCCCACTGCTTCAGAAACGGAGTCCGCAGTCCCTGTATAAACTGGAAGAGCCGACGGATACAGATGGGCTCATGACAGGGAAGCGGGGAACACCAGAAAATACAGCACGACCCCCAGGGCCGTGGCCGGCTGAGCATCCCCAGGCATTTTGTATGCACCAAAATATCACAGTACCCACTTTTTCCCCAGGGGCTGCGTCTTCCCCGTGACACTGGGGCTTCCCCGCCACTCCCAGGACTTTGCCTTGCTGACCGAGCACGGAGCGTTTTTTTGGCGAGGCTGCAAATGTGGAAACCTCGCGCGGTTGGTCAAAGCAAATTCATTCAAAGCAAAGGAGTGCGTGCCAAGTTTCTTTTCTTTTTCTTTTTTTTTTTCTTTTTCATTCTTGTTGGCTGTATTCACAGAACACAAATCTGCACACAGGAATGGGAGCCATGTTTCTAATTCGGTACAAAACTTCTATTCCCCCTTGGCGCAGAGCAGTTGCGAATGATGGAGGCTGTTCCCAATCCTCTGCCCTGTGCATTGAAAATGTGCTCCATCCGTCCAGCACTCTTGGAAATGGCGTAATTTGCATTGCATAGCAATTTTCGGGAGATAAATACAAGGTTCAGTGCTTGTGGGGACAAGGACGTGGCATCCTTACTGCATAGTATGCAACCAGAAAGAAAAGACAGCAGTGGAGCAACATGAAAAGTCTGGATTTCAGGCGCTTGTAAGTTCAAGGCTGCATTAAAAAAAATAAAATCTTCTTTTGCCTTAGTAAACAGAGCATTTTCAAGATCCTGTTGGAGGAAGTGAGCACTTGGCTGCGTGCTCAGCAAGGAGACGTGCCCAAGTTTTGTTCCAGGCAATGGTATTAGCTGCGTGTCTGGGGATAAGCACCTGCTTAACTAGTGGGGCGCTGGGGATTTGCAGAGCAGCCGTGCCCAGACAGGGCGAGTCCCGCTGACCCCAGCGAGTTTCAGGTGGTGCTGGCCATGGCCGTGACATAGGAACGGGCAGGGGTGCGAAACGTCCTGTGTCGGGAGTGGGGGTTCCCTCCAAATCCCTGCACCAGCCGAGATGCTGGCAAACCAAATAAAACCAACCTGCCTTTTATTCCAAGCAAACATGCTCATCCACCACCTAAGAGTACCGCTTTCCTGCATCCCCCCCATAACCTCACGGCTGCAGTTCAGGCTGAAGCCAGCCCCGTAGCTGGACGTAGCTGGAAACCAGATCTCCTTTTTGAAAGTGTTACAGCCACCTTCTTTTCGTGCCCTTTCTTGGATTGGGATGTTTTCCTTAGAGATAAATCCTACCCATGGGATTTGTAAGAGGGTATAAAAATCCTTATCAGCATTGATACGAATCGCTGCCAAGGGTCGCTGCAGCTCCATGTGGCTGCTGTGGGCTGTTGTTCTCTCTCCTCCTTTTCCTGGGGCTGTATTTACTGGCAGAGCTCTTGGCTTCTTGCTCCGTGGTGGGAATTGGGTAAAGGTGTCCTGCTAACTCTGAGCCGGGTTTGCATCGCCGTTAGTGAGGGGCAAGGGCAAGAATTCACTTTCCAGTGGTATTTTTTGCCTGGCCGGTGTCACAGCCCAGGGGAGGTGGTGGATGCTTTGCCTGCGTGTGCAGAATTATTTGTGATGTGATAGCGGGGAAGGTGCGGAGGAGAGTGACCCGAGCGATGTGTCTGGAAATGGCGGAGGAGAGCAATTAGTTTGATAAACTGCCTCATTGTCAGAATTTCTGTTTCATAAAGGGTTTAATAGCGTAGGGGAACTACGGAGCTATCAGGTCCCAGAGGAGGGAAGGTGGGAAGTGGTAAGAAGTGCCCTGACGGCCGCCTGCCAGCCTGGCACGGTGGGAACGCGCTCTTTCTCCCTCATCAGCCCGGCTCCACGGAGCAGTTCAACCCCTTCTGCAGCGCTGGATGGAGGTGAGCCGGCACAGGATCTCTCCCAAGCTGCTCGGGGCGCCCATCCCTCCTTACGTAGTGGAGACACCGGCGTGATGCTGCTAAATGCCAGCCTGGGAGAAGCAGCAGGGAGCTGCGCTGCGAGGAGGCGCAAGCCGGAGCGAGAAGTGTCGGGGTGAGGATAGCAGGGCGGTGATTATTTGCCAGAAATCTCTTTGAGGCCCCGGGGGCAGCAAGTTACAGTAAGAAAAAGCCTCATGTGGGGATCTTATTCCTGTGCTGGGGAATGCATCTCTCACATTACTCTGCATCACCCCAGGCCAGGAGCCGGACGTTTCCAACCGGCCAGCAGCCAGCACCTCGTGCAGAGTGAGCTGTGCCCATGGGATCCTCTGGATTAGCGAGGAGATGGGTTTGTGCCCTGCCCTGCTGCCCTGCGCCCCTGCCGCTGGCCAGAAAATGCCATGAGGAGCGATGGGCTCGTGCTATGCTGGTTCCCAGGGAACCCCAGCAAAAGACGTGCTTCCACAGAGGAGCAGCCAGTGAGGCAGGGCAGACAGCGGGGTCGCCTCTAGGACCCACTTCGGTGGTGTGGGTGGGCAGAGAAGACACATGGACCTGCTTTGGGATGAGCCACCCGGAGCCCATGCACCGTGTTGCCCTTTGGGGGTGCTGCCCTGCAGGGAGGGAGATGTTGCTGCAATCTATTCCCCACCTGGGGTGTGCTGGGGAATCGCAGGGGTGTCCCACGGGGTTTCAGAGGGGCGTCAGGGGCACCCCAGGATGTGGAGGGAAGCCCCAGTGCGTCCCTGGGATGCTCAGGCCCTGGCTGAGATCCAAGTGGAGCTGGGATCGGCTCTCTGGGCTATCAAGGAGGAGAAGCCAGGCTGCTTTGTGGGGTTTTTGAGGTGTCTCTGGTCTTCCTTCCTCTACAGGCTGCTCAGATTTCAGTATTTCTTTAAACTGCATTGCAAGTTTCTCTCCATGGCCAATGGAGAGAGCACAGCATCTCTGGGTGGCAATTCATTCCGTCCAGAGGCAGGTAGCCAGAGCCACACCCCGGATGCCTCTGTCAGCCCCGGTGCAGGCAGACATCCCCCTCGTGGAGATGCAACGTCCCCAGCCCGACGATTTTGAGCTGCCGGTGACACCGTGGTCCAGGAGATGCAGCAACGGATACACTGCTCCAGCCCAAGCAGGGCAAGGGGATTTCTCCTGCCTCTTTTCTGCTGCAAGGCATCGTGGCTGAACCGTTCTTGCAGGAGGCAGCTCGGGCTGGGGGAGGAGGGAGGGAGGCAGGATTTGGCCCGCAGGGGCCATGTGCCCCCATGCTGGCAGCTGGAAGCCGACAGCCACAGCTGGGATCAGTGACTCTGGGCTCATTTTATTGATGTGCATCACGGCATCTGAGCGCAGAGGTGTGCTGGGGTGGCTGCCGTGCCTTGCGCTGCCTGGGGCTCTCTTCTGGCTACGTGCTTTACAAGGGACCATGGGGCTTGGGGTTAGAAACCCAACTTTTAGGCACTGGGAATTACCTGAGCTGAGCCTATGACCACCCTGCACGGCTGGAGCACAGCACCCAGTCGCACCACAAATGGGTGCATCGCATCCTAAAACCAGAAAGTGAACTGCCAGGCAGAGGATTTGGGCAGCACGACACCCAGCCCAAGGACCCTGGGGCTTCCCCACCCTTCCTTACAAACCTGGGCTCCTCCTGGCCCCCCGTGCTGTACATCCCCCTCTCTCCGTTTCCAGGGGCTTGATCCACCCTTTTCCCATTGGAAAACCTACCTGCAGGGAGCAGTACCCGCTCCGATAACCTCCAGTGTCCGCAAGGAAGGAGAGCAACTAACGAGGACGCTGTTCAAGGTCGTACTATGGAGTAGATGCCCTGTGCTAGTGTTAAATGACACGTGGGTGCAGGGGCAGAACTTCCATTGTGCGGGGACAGAGAAGCCGTGCCTGAGCCCATGCTCTTGGCTCCGTGGGGCTGCCTTTCCCGGGGTCACCTCCAGTCCTGTGCTAGGGCCAGGCACCAGAACAAGCTGGGCAACACATTGATCTGCCGCGAGCTTGAGCTGTGAACTGGGGCTTGTCTTCACTCTCTGCTCCCTGGGTCAGAACCTCCTCAACACTGTTTCCCCTTATAGAATCGTAGAACCATTCAGATTGGAAAAGACCTTTAAGATTCATCGAGTCCAACCGTTAACCCAGCACTGCCAGGTCCACCACTAAGCCGTGTCCCTAAGCACCACATCTACATGGCTTTTAAGTGCTTCCCAGCTTCGTTCCCTAGTTGCAAGGCTCTTAGCGGGGCTGGAAGGGGCTTTGCTTGTTCTGTGAAAGGTGACCACGGTGTAGCTGTCATAGTCAATGGAATTTTTTTTTTTCTAAGTATTGTCCGGGTGGGATGGAATCTTTTCCCCAGCTCCAGCAGAACTTCCTCATTCCTCCTGCTCTCCACCTGAGGATGCTGGGGGGGGTTCGGCCACCTCTCACTCTTTGCCAGCGTAACTCCCAGCACGCTGCTGCTCGCGGCCATTAGCTTTGGTGCCCAGGTTTCCACCAGCTGTGCCTGCAGGCTTAGGCGTCTGACAGCCGGATGGGGTGGGGGGTTGAGGAAAAGAACATTGAATGCTCTGCCTGTCCTAGCTGCTGGTGGGTTTCTTTGAGTTCAGGATGGAAAAATCATTCGAGGCCATGTACAGCCTGGGTTGCAACGCTGGCAACCTCCAATCAGCCCCCTGCTCAAATTGATCACGAGGAGCAATGGAAGGGGTGGTGGGAGATGCACTTGGTTCATGTGAGTGCGGGTGACTGATGGTGCCTGGGCATCTCTTCGGCGTCGCTTGTGCATTTTGTCTTTGGAGGTAAAGCAGAGCTGCGTGGCTAATTAAATGGAAACATAATCTCCCAACCTTTTTGGGGGGTTCTCAGCTAATCCCGATTCAACCCTTGTAATGCCTTTCAGGTTTAAGGCAAGGGCACAGCTCCCCGGGGAAAACCGAGCCACGGGGAGGAGAAAGGCAGCTCACCCTGGGGTGCTGCCCATGGCCTTCAGCTGGTTTTGGGGTCGGCCCTTCCCCAATAAGGAGGGTCCCAGGAGGGCCGATGGGGTCTGAGCCACGGTGCTGGGCTGGGGAGGGGGCAGGTACCCCCCACACCCCCCCCTCAGCCTCAGCTGTCCCCGGAGGGCATTGCAGAGGAGGTGGAGAAGTGAGCGGAGAGACTCAGATTACAAATGTACAAGCATAGGAAGCGGAGATATATATTCCCTGGATATTAATTGCCTCTGAAATGCGGTCCTTTTTCCGGTGAGCAGGTACTTTAGGCAACTGGATATATGATGGAATGGAGACTGTGTCAGGAGGATGGACATGGCGAGGGGTGGCTGGAGACCACCAAAGGGCTGGGCGCTGAGCCTGGCTGGTGGCCAGCTCTGGAGCATCCCGACGGCCCTTAGACGTGCTTGTCCCCAACCCCGTCCCCCGCGGGGACACTGCTCTCAGACGCTGCCCTCTGCTATGGCTGTGAAGACCCCATCTCCAGCACAAATAACCTGGCTGGGTTCTTTTTTAAAGAGGGCTGTGGCTCAATGTGTACCTGGGGTTAGATTTCTTTGGGAGCATGCTGCTTCTGCTCGCTCTCATCGCTGTGTTATTACGAAGGAAGGGAAAAAGATGGTGGGGAGTGTGGGTATCCGCTCCCTTGGGGAATAAGCAGGTGTTATTAATAAACCAGCACTGCTGAGGGTGCTGCTGGGCACGCTGCATTTGAGGGCTTCATTCAGAAGGAAACCTCTGCCAAGCTTTGAAACCCTTGGGTTTAAACAAGACTTTTAGAAAAAGTATATGGCAAAAAAAGTGCCGTAGAGCATCGTGGTCAGTTCTGAAGTGGGGAAGGGGCATCATCTACCCCAGCAGGTGGGGACGAGGGCCAGAGGCTGGGCACCAGGGTGCTGCTGGGCACAGCCACCACCACGTCCGCGGAGACATCCGGCACATTGTCAGCCTGCTGAAACTCAAATGCAGAAGCTGCCGAGGAAGATATTTTGGGGACTACACTGAAAATAAGGGTTAAGAGGGTTTTTTTTCCTGTGGTTTGGAGCGATGTCTCTGTGCGGACATTGCTGCAAGGCTCAGGTACTCTTGACTGGGCTCTGGGGATCAAAGCTGCATTTTGGGCGGGGGTTAATATGGCATAAAAATCACTTCTGCACAGGGGCTACCATGCCAGCCAGTTCCAGACAAGGCTGGCACCTCCTCCAGGACCTGCCTCCGCTGTTCCTGCCCTTAGGAAGAGCAGGAGGAGGCAGAGCCCTGGGGCTCTCACACCCATGCTTTAGCACAGAGCGGCCAGAAAACCAGCAACACACCTTCCCAAAATGACGAAGCCTTTTGTTTCACTGTTTTCTAAGTGAAACGCTGCGAATGTTTGGCCCTGAACTGACCTTTGGTCACAAAATTACCTCACCTCAATTAAATATTAAAACCAAACCAACAGTCCTGTGTGTGGAATGAATTGTTTCACTCCACCTACGGGGGGTTTGTTTTTTTTTTTACTTCAGTGAAAAAACTGAAAACCCAGTGTCACATTGGTTCAGCCCAAAACGGATTTTTATTGTGGCTTCCCATCATTAAATGTCAGCAAATGAAGAAAAGCAATTCTTTCAAGGGCGTTTTTGTGACACGAAAATGCATCTCCCCATCACCACCTCTGCCGGGATTTAGGTGGTTATTTCTTATTGCTGGGCCTAGGAAAGACAAGTGCCTGATGTTGGGCCGTAGCTGGAGCTACAAAACTGGGCATGGCAGGGTGTCCCGGCCTGGGAGAGAGCCCAGGGTCCCCACCGGTGCGGGTCTCTTGGCAGTGGGAATTGTGATCCTCCTGAGATTGGGGTTGGTGTTTTTTTCCTTTAAACTGTTGCTCCTGGACGCCAGTGATTTATAAGATGATCTTCTCTCATTCATCTCCCTTCCTTAATGTTTTTAGGTTTTGTGGTTTCACAGTCAAGCTTAAAAGGACAGGGGAAAAAAAAAGAAAGAAGAAGAAATACCATAAGATCAGCAAGCAAATAGAAAAATGAACTAGTGTTAAGGCTGAGATGCCAATGCACAGCCACAGAAACGAAATGAAGGAAGAGATTGGCTCCAATCCTGCCCCTCTCCTCCAGCCCCGACAGTGAAATTGGTTTGCCCACCACTAATCCCACCGCCCAGGACCTTAAGCCCGTCCTCACTGCTCTGCGAGCCTTTGGGTGCCCTTCACAGCTTCCCCTGCCCGAGCCCTAAACATTTCCACCTGGGAAAATGCTAGGTTTTGAAGTTTAAGCACCCCAGTGTTTTGCACATGTTGTTATTTGTGTGCTCGGTTGCTCTTTGAGTGCCTGGTGAGCCCAGGATGGGTTATGGCTGTAGCATCTGTGGCCCCACAGCCACTGCGAGGTCTGGAGCCAAATCCGTGCTGTTCGCCTGTATCGGCACAATTATTTTTTTATTGTATTATTATGTTTTGGGCCCCTCACTCCCAGAAGGACATGGAGCGTGTCCAGAGGAGAGCAACAGAGCTGGGGAGGGGTCTGGAGCCCCAGGCTGCTGGAGAGCAGCTGGGGGAGCTGGGGGTGTTGAGCCTGGAGAAGAGGAGGCTGAGGGGAGACCTTATCGCTGCCTACAACTGCCTGACAGGAGGGGGGCCCCGGGGGGGGTCAGTCTCTGCTCCCAGGGAATGGGTGATGGGACGAGGTGAAATGGCCTCAAGTTGCACCAGGGCAGGTTTAGGTTGGACATTGGCAAAAATTCCTTCCCCGCAAGGGCTGTCAAGCACTGGAAGGGGCTGCCCAGGGAAGGGGTCGAGTCCCCATCCCTGGGGGGATTTAAAAGCTGGGCGTACGAGGTGCTTAGGGCCAGGGTTTAGTGGTGGGATGGCAGGGTTAGGGGAACGGTTGGGCTTGGTGAGCTTAAAGGGCTTTTCCAGCCTCAACGATTCTATGATTCTATAGATGGGATGGCCTCATCCACACCTGAGACATGGATCTCATGCTCCAGCCTGGGTCACCCCAGGTTAAACCTCATGTAGTGAGCTGGCCCGGAGAGAGATTTACAGCACCAAATCCCATTCTGACCCTGAAGATGGATATTTCACTCAACAGGGATATTTACCTACTTAGGAAAAAAATAATGCAACACTAAGTGCTTTCTTCCCTTGGGCATGTTTTTGCCTGACAGTGTGTGTAATCCTAATCCCCCGGCAGGGCTAAACCAGCGTCGGAGCGGGCAGGTTCCTGGCACGGGGAGGGAGGCAGGGTCTGACGGGGCACCAGGACTGGAGACATTAAACAAGGTGGCTGTGGCAGGAGAAGGAGAGAAAGAGTTGCTGTAGGTAAGAGCGATCTGGGTCCCTCACCCTTTCCAATGCCAAAGACTACCCACGGACCACGAATTTTGGGGCAGAGGCTGCAATGTGGGAAAGCTCAGGTCTGGTTCAGAGGATGACCATGGTGGGCTGAAGGTGGGTGGAAAGGGCTGTAGGATGCCAGTGTCTCCAGCTGGGACCTGGACACAGGGTCCTCCCCAGCATCGTCCTCCCCAAAGGCTGAACTTACCCGACTTCTAATTTAGAAAAGGGATGCCAAAGGAAGAAGGAGCTGGTTTATATTTTCCCGAGAAAAGCCAGTCCCTTGCACTCTCC
Organism: Egretta garzetta; assembly: GCF_000687185.1. Lineage (NCBI taxonomy): Eukaryota > Metazoa > Chordata > Aves > Pelecaniformes > Ardeidae > Egretta > Egretta garzetta. Next base: position 830,073 of record NW_009260400.1, on the reverse strand, counting down.
CCCCAGCCGGGTGGGATTAAATTGCGGCTCTGGGTATGTACAAACATCCCCTTGTTTCCCCAGCACCGAGCTGGTCTCGGGGGCTTACAGGTCATTACTGAAGTTTGGGTTGGTTTGGTAGCAAAAGGGTGACTCAGAGAACAAGTTCAGGTTATGTTATCATAGGATTATGTAGCGTTTTAGATGAAAATCTTCTTTAAAGTCCTTGGATCTCAGCCAGATGTCAGCTTCCCCTCCAAGCATCCACCCAGCAGGGCTCAGCTGCGATAAGGCAAAAATGGCTTTTACTGTGGGCAAATAAAGTCAAGCCCTGAACGCCATAGAAATATAAAAGACAGTGGCTCAGTGTAGCCCGTGACCCTGCTTGAGAGCTCTCAGGGAAGAGGGATTCAGCTCCCAGTCCACCCATTAAAACCCTCCAGTTTGAAGGGCTTGAATTTGGCCCTTAAATTGTTAAGAGTTGCCGGAGGATGAGCAGCAGCTGGTGGGCTGCTCGTGGGGATTTCTCCACTCACATTTAATGCAGCAGCCGGGAGTGGGGCTCCGTGTGCTGTCAGTCAGGTTTCGTAGCAAAGAGCATCCTTTGTATCCCCGATGGTGCGAGGTGAGGTCTGCTCTGCCTTACCAGGGCTCTTCTTCCAAAATCAACCTGCTCAGTCCCCAGTGTGCACATCCACTCTTTTTCTCTGCCCGCCACCCATCTCCTGGAGCTGAAGCCTCCTGTGCCTTCTCCGGAACCGATAACCACGTGGGGGCCATGAATAAATGTCTTTGTTCTGACTTAAACCAGAGCACCCGAAATTCCAGCCTTTGCTAGCAGCCCTGGGTGATGGTGAGCTGACTCTCAGGGGTGCCTGTTGCCAGCATCCCCTGGGCCATTGAATTCTTTAAAATGGCTCAATCTGTGAAATACTGTGATCTCTCAGCTGACTTTGCACAGAGAGAGATCCAGGTGGCATTTTGCAGTGCCAGCAACAATCCCATTATCCTGGCTGCGTCTTTTAAACTCCCTTCAGCTCGACGTCCCTCAAAAAGACGAGACCGTCAGCTCTGCAACTGTCAGGGCTAAAGAAACAGGATGTTTCAGAAAAAATCTTTGCAGGGAAGAGGGAAAAAAGGAGTTCACTGGCAGCTCCGTAAGGGTTTGAGATGGGTTAGCCCAGGCACAGGGCAGCAGCAGGGGAGCCTCCCTTCCCTGGCTGCCTGGGGATCCCGATGGGAAGCAACCTGGAAAGAAATGATGAATCCATGTAAAATCATGGCTATTCTGGTGGGTGGAAAACGAGATAGCTCCTCAGCCCACTGGGGAAATGAAAATAGCATCCTCTGGGGCTTTGCTTTAGAAAATATTTGGAATATTTTCAGAAAAAAAAGAAAAGTCAAAGTTATGTTTAGTAACAGAAGCTGGTCAGCTCCCGAGCTGGAAGACAGTGTGGGTAGGAGTCATTCCAGTGCTCCGACATCGCACGTGGCTGCGCACTGGGGTTCAGGAGCGAGCTCTGCGAGGAGGAGCACCCTGCGGAACACAGGGGATCCGCACTTTGCAGACTGACTGAGTTTGGGGTTGGGGTGGCCGTGGTGGGGACACACAGTGCTCCTGGCCCCAGCAGCAACCCCGGGATGCATGGGCGAAACGCGGGTGGTCACCGGCCGGGCGGTGAAGCACACTCCTCCCCGGCAGCCTGGAGGGCCCTTAGCTTTGTGTTTCTCATTAACATTCATATTTGATACCTTTTTCAAGCCCAATGATACAGGAATGCTGGAGGCTCATAAATAATGTTCACTGGTGCGAGACTGCATTAAAGCTTAACGAACTTTCTTCTGGGTTGAGTGAGTGGCCACAACCGCAGCCCTCAGTCATTCCTGACTCAACTCCGCTCCCCTTGATGAGTTGCTCTGCATCCTACATCGCGCTCCTTCCCATCCTCCATTGCCGTCCTTCCCATCCTCCAGTGTGCTCCTTCCCGTCCTCCATCATCTCCTTCTCCGTCTTCCATTGCTGCCCTCTCCATGCTCCATTGCTGCCCTTTCCATCCTCCTTCATTGCCCTCTCCATCCTCCATCCCTGTCCTCTCCATTCTTCATCATCATCCTTCCCATCCTCAATCATCCCCCTTCCCACCCTCCATCGCTGCCCTCTCCATGTGCCGGGCAGCTGTAGAGGATAGCAGCATGGCTGCAGCCTGGGTGCAGGAGCAGGCCTTGGCTCCACCAAATACCAACATCCCAGAGGAGCCGTGCAGAGGCTTGGAAGCCGCTGGCCAAGCACCTTTTGGCCCACGAACCGAAATT
>NW_009260400.1:818214-827755 GCF_000687185.1 Egretta garzetta | reverse complement strand
CCGCGCCGGCGGCCTGGGTGCAGGGGCAGCCCTTGGCTCCACCAAATCCCAACATCCCAGAGGAGCCGTGCAGAGGCTTGGAAGCCGCTGGCCAAGCACCTTTGTGCACATGACCTGAAATTCAGGGATTTCTCTCTAGGGAAAAAAGGAGCTGAGCACTCACGTCTGGTTCCCTAGCAACACCACTGCTTCTAATTCCCAATTATTTTTTTTCTTTCTTTGAGGGGATCCTTCACGTGTTGTGCTCTGAGCCACAGAAACGCCCCATCCCTGGCGTGGAGGAGAGCCCAAGCAGGTGGCCAGCACTGGCCCGTCCACGGGGCAGCCAGGGGCCGGCGGGACTTGGAGACAAACCTCCCTGCAATGGGTACCAAGACACACCGCAACCCAAACCGCCTGGTTTTCCAAACAAATGGCACTCGTGAGAGTGTATAACCACAGGGAAATGCATGCCAGTGCCCTCCCCAGCCCCGCGGGTGCTGGGTGCTGGCTTCGAGTCAAAACGTAGGCAAAATGATGGTGCTTAATGGAGCACCGAGCTCTCCACGACTTATGGGTGGTTGTCCATGTGCCCCGGAGGAGTTATTCAATAAATCAGCCGTGGACATCTCAGAGATGACTGCAAGAAAAAACAAATTCTGTACTTAAACAAGGAGGCATATTTCAAGTTATTTAAAAGCACACCACTGCTTGGGGGAGGGTTTTCCTCGCACGTGGTGGGACAGAAATCTGTGTTGTTACGGGTTAGGGCGGCTCTTTGCTGGAAATGGTGGCTTCAGGCTTTGCGGGCTTGGGTCAGGCAGGGTGAATGCTTTCCGTGGGGAAAAGAAATAAAGCTCTGAGGAGGACAAATGGGTTTGGGGTCCTTTAGGTCAAACACAAAGAAAACTCTTCCAATATGGTTTAGAAAGGAAAATGGCAGAAAAACAAATATTTCAGGGCTTTTCAGTGTGGTATCCACCCAAAAACCCAGGGATGCGCCCCACTCACCGGGCAGGGAGAGGTGGAGCCAGCTCTGCCTGATTTCTGCAAAGAGGTTTTGGGGGTCCCCAGCCCCAAATAAACCCAAATCTGGGGGCAAAAGCAACACGCACAGGCTGCAAAAACCAATCCACAAATGTCCCCCTTTTTCTGTCAGGGACCGAACGCTCCCAGATCCCACCAGTGCAGCTGCACGATAGGACATGCCGTAGGGATAAGCCTGGCTGCGTCTCGCAGAGCTTCTTTACTTTTCTATAGCTTTTTTTATTCTTTTTTTTTTCCTTCTAAGCAACATAATGGAATTTAATACAATGTCATATCTGCCCTGGAAATTTCTTTTGCAAGCAAAAGCCTGCCAAAAATGTATGATTTAGCACTTTCAAATTTCTAAATATACATTTGCATGCGAATCTGTAACTTAAAATTATAAATTTAAATGTGCATTTCCCCTTTGCTGATGTTGGGAGCGTTTTCCTTAAGCCAGAAACATCAGCCTCATTATTTGACCGAAACGTGTAAAAATTTCATTGCCTGTAGAATAAATGTTCTGGCTATTTAAGGCATATTGAAAAAAGCTTTCTGTACTACTCTCTTGGCTCCGTTTCACAACAAGTGCATCATTTCCGATGATTGGCATGGAGCGGGAGCTGAATTTCAAGCGTGCCTACAACCCAGTGGTTTATTCCCCAGGCGGGTGCAGACATGGCCGGGAAAGCTGAGCAGAGCCGGCTGCTCCTCGTGCCAGGGGCAGAGCCCTGCCGTGGGACAGGTCCTGCTCCTGCCAGCGCCTCCTGGGCCTCCTGGCTCGGCTCAGGCTTTGCTCCTTTTCTTTGCATTTGAGACCAGAAGGGATGAGGGTGTCTGCTCCTTCATCCCCCGCTCCCGTCCCCGCATGGAGCGGCACAGTTTGGCACCCGCCTGTCCCCGAGCACACGTGATGACGGTTCAGCCCTTGATGCCCACATACATTTTTATGCAGTTTTAAAGGCAATAAGCCCCCCCCTCAAAGCTGCTCCTTTTGGATTTAGCACACCAGAAGCCCCCATCGTCCCTGCCTCGCATCCCCACACCGTTTCGGGTGTCCAGAGCTGATGCCCCAGCTCAGTGGCTGCTGCGTCCCTGCCCCAGGCTCTGAGCATCCCAGTGTCACACTTTGCCCTGTCTGTCCCAAAACTTCTCGTTGCCCTGTATAAAATCATACATCGCCTGGGGCAGATCGCCTGATCTCACCCGCCCTGCTCCCACCTACTCCTCCTCCCAGAGCCAGGATCAACCCCTTGGGAAAGGAAAATTGCCCTCCCTGGGGCATCGCACGCCCTTACACTGGCCCTAAGGGTGGAAGCTGGGCTTGCAGCAGCAGCACTGCCTCCCACCTGGAGCTGTGCCAGGCAGCGAACGTGGAAGGATGCTCCAGGTGTTAATCACAGGACTATTTTCATCCCTTCACTGTGGGAAAATTGCGTCGACAATTTTTTCTCTTTTTTTTTTTTTTTTGGTGTAAGCAAAGCCAGAGTAATTACTGGGGGAAAAAAATATTTAAAAAAAAAAATCAAATGTTAACGTTTATATGAAAAAGGTCTCATGATGATTAAATATTTCAATGGGTTGCTCTTTAGTAATGCAAAACTAATCAACTTCCAGATGATGTTTAAAAAGCATAGAGCAGTGTACGGTTTAATATCATCATTTCAATAGGCCAGGGTTTAGAAGACGGCTAATTATAAAATAATCCTTTTATGTTGTGTAAAACATCTTTTTAAAGCAGATACTCACTACAAACACAGGGTTCCCTCAGAGCTGGAGGTAATTAGCTGGGTGCTGATTTAAAATGTGACTGTGAGTGTGGAGCAGCTCCGGGGATGCGGGAGCTGCCGGGAGCTTCTTTTGGGGTGAAACCTCCCCATTTCGGGCTTGTCGCTGGGTCCAGTTTACCCCAGCAGGGTTTGGCAGCGCAGGGTCACACCAGGATGGCTGGGAAGAGGGATGGAGCCCAGTGCTGGAGCACGGCGGGGTGAGGAAAGGGGGGATCAGTAACACAGGCGACGCGGCCGTGTGACAAAGCAGCTGGGTGTACCCTGTGGGGCCGTACCTGCACCCTCGCCCCAGGAGCCTCCTGCCCCCGGGTTGCAAAACTGAACCCTTCCCACGCTATCCCAGCAAAACATCCCATGGGATGTGTTTCAGTGGAGGCGTGGGGGACTGGATCCGGCCGCGAATCCCCAGGCAGGCTGGAGCCAGGCGCTTGCTTTGCACCCTTGACTGGAGTGCTCCGGAGCTGGTGCTGAGCAGCAGCGGGCAGGATGGGCCCCGGGGCCCTGCCGCTCCTTGCTGGCAGCTCCGCCGCACTGGCAGAGCAGGCAGCACCCATCGCCTGGCAAGAAGCATGGCCGGGTGGTACCCCCCAAACCTTGCGGCACCCTGCAAGCCCTGCAGCACCCCACAGACCCTGAAGCACCCTGCAGCACCCCACAAACCCTGCAGCACCCCCAGACCCTGCAGCACCCCCCAAGCCCTGGGGCACCCCACAGACCCTGAGGCACCCCGCTTTCCAGGCAGGAGCCGGCTGGGCAAGGGGGTGCTCCATTTCTGCCATCTCACGGGTGAGGTCTTGCTCCCACGGAGCCCACTCTGTCTCCAGCAGCCACCGACAATTAATTGGACCCTTAATTAAGGCCCACTCTGGGGCATCCCCACCCTTCCTGAGGGCTTTCCACCAGGGGCGATTTTCGCCAGGTTTTTCAGCTTTGCGGCTCCGCTTTTGCTCTCCTGAGAGCAGCAGAAAGCAATGGGAACTGATGGCGGAAGCAGCAGCGAGCAAAAATTAATTAACTTGGAATTTTTCCCCAGGAGCTGGTGGGAAAATATCCCCAAATGACCCAAATATCAACAGGTCAGGAAGGGGATTTTTAAGGGGCTGGATGGGAGCGATGAGGGAAGAAATGCAAAGGGCGTTGCACATGGCAAGCGCAGAGGCAGCGCAGCTCTGGCTTGTTCCTTGAATTATAAATACTATGGAGTATATTTAGGCACACTCTGCTCCTGCCAGCCTGAGCAACATTGCAACACAGCGTGGTGGCATGGGGCTGCTCCCCAGGAGCACGAGGAGGCATTCGCTCTGCTCCCTGGCACAGAAAACGGGGATCTGCGGAGCTGCCCGTGCTGCCCGTCTCCCTCCAGCCCCGCCCCCCCCAGCATGGGGTGAGGATGCTCGGCTGGGGGCCAGGATGTAGCCCATGCCCTTCCCACGCAGTTACAGCACATGTATATTTCATGGCCAATAATGGGATTTTGCTGTTGATACCGCTCCCGGATTTCTTTCCACCCTGCTACGTTTTCAGGTTAAATAAATGTAAGTCTTTGGGATCCTTCCAGCTCCCAGGGAAGGAGCTTTCCCGGGTGAGATGGCTCTGTCCTGCAGTTGGTGGCCGGCACTGGTGCAAATTGCAATTGCAAGTTGCCTGGTGCAAATCCCAGTCCTGGCAAATCGTCTCTGTGAACCCATCCAGGGCTCCGAGTGCCTGCTGCAGCCTGACCAGGCATCTTCGCCCCGCGGTTGTCCCCACCTCTGCCAGTGGCCTTTGGCTGAGAGGGACGGGGCCAAGGATGGGGAGTGCAGCCCTGGCATTGCCTGTGGCTCTGCATGCAGGAGGGCACCCACTGGGGACCACGAGCATCCCTTCCCAAGGGGTGGGAGAGCAAATTTCTCCAAACATCCTCCTCACGGTCCCAATCTGCTAATAGTCCAGTAATCCTCTTACGGGGGTCAGCCTGGGTCACCCGTAGGAGCCAGGGAGGAGAAATGCGTTTTCACTGTGGCGGTGAAACGCCAGCGCTTGCTGGCTGCCGCTGCCTGGGATGGGGCCGGGATGGGGCCCAATGCTGCCCCATGCCCTCAGCTGCTCCCAGCGCATCCTGGCTCCTGCCGTGCCAGCCCCTGCCCTCCACACCCTTTCGGGGAGCTCCCTCATGAGGGCAGCCCCCATTCCGGCATCCTGTCTCCTCGGCAGCCTATTTCAGGCATGCTCTGCCTCGGCTCTATTAATAACACTGCTATCCTGTCCAGCCTCTCCAGGCAGTTAAGCTCCTGTTTAATGCTGGGCTGGTGCCAAGTGAGCCTCCGGGAGGATGAGGATGGTTTGGCAGTCCTGGTAAAGCTTCGGGACATGTCCGCCCCACTTCGGCCCCCGTGGGCCAGGGGGGCTGGCTGGATGCATGAGGTCCTTCCTCCCCTCCACTCCCCAGTGCTCACCACCTGTGAGATTAGGAGGGATGATCTGGTGCACATTTATATACCTGTAATTTCTTCCTAAAACAGCTACTTTTCTCTGCAGGTAGAGGAAAACGAAGTGCAAACTCCAAAGCGACCAGGGTTTTACGGAAGCGTCAGGCAGCAGTTTGGCCCTGAGTGCCAGCAGATGGAAAAGAGCTGTTTTCCACTGTATCCCACGCGCCGGTGATCAGTGATGTTGCCGATGAGGTGACACCACAGCCATGGTGCCCCGAGGTGCGACCCCAGCGCGTGGGCTCCTGGCCTTGAACCAAACCTAGCCCAGCCCCTTCCCTGGGGGGCAGAAATTTGCCCTATTTTTATCCGCAAGACCTTGCAAGCGCCAGCTCGGGGCTTTATTTACATTTTTTGCAGGAGCTGCGCTGGTCGCACAGCCCTCCTCATCCAGCCGGTCCAGCCATGGTCCTGGGGGCTGGCACGGGTGATGCTGCAGCCTGGGAGAGGGTTTGGGGGTGGCCAGACCCCCAGGCATGAATGGCGTTGTCACCAGCTTTAACATCCCCACCCAAATGAGCTACTTCATGTCAACATATTTATTTCTTTTTTTGTAACAAGGCAACTTCATTTCTGCGGGCTGCTCGAACAGCGCGCGGCATCTGATTATTAAAAATGCTGCTGGCAGGCAGCCCACAACCTACTTAGGCATTAATCTTCCCTGACAGATGCTGACGAGGAATCGCTCCGGCAGCCGGGACCGGCTCCTCTGCCCAACGCGCTTCATCCCTTAAAAGCTGCTGGCTGCCGGGATGCTCGGGGCGGCACGGAGCCGGGCTCGCTGGCACTGAGCAGCGCTGGAGCTGCTGCCGGCACCGGGCAGCATTTTTGAGTCATGGCATCGTGGGGTTTCTCTTTTTTTCTCACACAGAAATAGGCAGAGTCATGTCAAGTCAAACGTTTCACAGATTCCTGGCTCGTTCATCACATTTTTTAGGAAGGAAAAAAAAAAAAAAATTCCTTTTTTCCCCCCCCCCCTCAAGTCAGACTCTTCCACACCAGTTGTCTCAGAGGGATTTGACACTTTTTCTGTGCTGACATTCCCTCACCAAATGTACCCCGGTGCAATTTAAAGAAGTAATTCAGTCTTCAGAATGAAACATTTCACCTGACTCAGTTGCCCTTTTCTCATGCCGAGCCCGGCTGAACTTCTTCTATCTCCATTTCCCCCAACAGAAACTCCTTTCCTGATGGTTTTTCTCGGCTCGTGGTCTGGAGAAACCCATTCTGGTTGCTGCTCCCGACAGCTCCTGGCACGTATATTCAGGGTGAAAATATAATACATGAGCAACCAAATAATCACCCAGATCAGATAAAAATACCCATTTCTGGTGCTCGCTGGGACTTTCTGAATATCAGAGACCTCTCAGCAGTTTCAGTCAGCCAGTGACAGAGGCAAACTGAGGAATATTACCCCAGTGTTTCAGCAGAGCTGTGGCGGGGAGCTCGCCGGCACATGGGCAGGCGTGAGCCGTGCACCCAGATTGCAGGTGCTCACATGAAGGCGTGAGCATGGGGTCGCCGTCCTCCAGCTGCTGCCCGAGCCCTGATAAAAAGCCAAAAATTACACAAAAAAAAGCCCCAAAGGAAACAATGAAGGCAGCGGGGGCAGAGCTTGCAGGGCTCCCCGCCTGCCAGTGCAAGCCGAGGCTTGCGGGGGTGCAGGGATGTGACCAAGGCCATTGGGGGAGTCGGTGGCAGGACCAGGGCCATCGCTATGAGCAGTCTCCCACTGCCGGGAGAGCAGATGGGAGGAAAGCAAACTGTATCTTGCACATTGGTGGAGCTTTTCCAGCCCTAACTGGGGGGCGGCTGGGGAAAGGCAGCCTAACCCCCGAGGCCCTTGGAAGGAGAGCACGGCCATGTCAGCCCATCCAGCTCCAGCTGCCGAAATGAAAAAGTGCTATGAAGCAAAGCCATGAAGGCTCAGGCACTCATTGCCTTCTCTTTGCTGCCTCAGGATTATTTTTAGCTGCCCGATACCAGGGGAATGGCAGGAAGCCAAGGTGACTCGTGGGGAAGCCGGGTCCATCTCCAGCCCGAGGGCGGCTGGTGCTGCTGGGCACCCATGGGTGCTGCAGAAGACCTTCTGAGGACTTGGGGGCTGGTGGTGCTGGTGGGGGTGGGTGGCCTTGATGGGGTGCAGCAGGCGCCGGCCGACCCCAGTTTATCGGTGGGGCAGATAGAGTGGGACCGCTGCGTCCCCGGTGCTTATCAGACCTTGGAAACCTCCCCTCCCTCCAGCCGGCCGCTTGCTGGCTGTTTTTTTTTCACCCAACCCCTTCACCCAACACCCACATAACGTTATAGGTCATTGTCATAGAATCACAGAATTGTTTGAGTTGGAAAAGCCCTTTAAGCTCACCAAGCCCAAGCGTTCCCCTAACCCTGCCATCCTACTACTAAACCCAGGCCCTAAGCACCTCGTCTGCCCGTCTTTTAAATCCCCCCAGGGAATTAAGCACTACAAATTTCATAGAATCATAGAATCGTTTGGGTTGGAAAAGCCCTTTAAGAACATCAAGCCCAACCGTCCACCTAACCCTGCCATCCCACCACTAAACCCTGGCCCTAAGCACCTCGTCTGCCCGTCTTTTAAATCCCCCCAGGGATGGGGACTTGACCCCTTCCCTGGGCAGCCCCTTCCAGTGCTTGACAGCCCTTGCTGTGAAGAAATTTCTCCTAATGTCCAACCTAAACCTTGGGTTTAACTTTTCAACAGGTGAGAGCAAATCAAGCCCTTTTCCCACTTCACTCCAAATTGCTATGATGTCCTCGCAGCCTCGGCATCGTCTACATGTGACTTTTCTTGGGGACAAGGTGAAATCCAACCAAGCATCCTGTTGGTGGAGGGCCCAATCCAGTTTCCCACCCCCACCCCCCATCCCTGCAGCCACAGGGTCCGGCAGCTCCTCCAGGATATCCTGCAACCCCGGCCGGATCCGGGGAACAATGCACGGGCATCCCCCGGCCACCCGCGTCCGGCCGGGGTGAGAGGTGCCGGCTGGTTCCTTCCCGTCTCTCAGCCCTCACCTCGGCTCTGGCCCCTTTCCCTGGGGTCCGGTGGCACCTGAGCCCAAGCCACAGCACCTTCAGCACCCAGATTTCCATCCAGAGTCTCTTGCTTCGCACTGCCGTGGGCAGACGCTGCTCTCCTTCGCTCCTGCTTTGTCCAAAACCAATTACAATTAATTAGGAGGGTGGCTCCATCCTCTGCCACACAATGTCAGGGAAATTAGCGGCTGCCTCACCATTGTATCTCTACTCTGCTGATCACGAGCCTGTGGGTGCTGAGCAGCCCAGGGCCACCACGGTGGATGCTCCTGTCTCCCCAGGGTGTTGCCGTCGTGCCTTCGGGCCATGCCTCTCCTTCCAGCCACAGCCCCATCCCTTTGCAGGAAACCATTCATTTGCTTCCAGTTTCTTTAGCCCAGCTTCCTCCCTTTCCCCGTCATTGTGTGCTGCACAATCGCCGAGGGCGGTCACAGCCTCAAATAACTGCCCAGCACCTGCCCGGGGGAAGGAACATTTCTGGATGAAGGACCAGGCTGGGAAGTGGCACCTGCAATGCCTTTTCCAGATGAACCAGATGATTTTGGGGTGAGCGTGGAGCTGCCTTAGATCTGGCTTTGGTCCCCCCTGTGAAGTACCGGGGGCTTCTGCAGCAGGCAGTGGCAAAACTGCTCCCCCCTGCCGAATTACAAGCAGATGGATAACAAAAATATAGCAAAGCCATCTTTATTTTTGCAAAGGTGAATGAATGCAGAGGCGCAGGCAGGACCCAGCTTCCCCAGCCTTGCCCGTGGCCACCCCCTGCGCACCGCCGCTGCCTGGGCTCGCACCAGCCTCCAGGAGGGTGTGAAGGTGGTCATCAGCTCTAATGAAACATTTTGGTAATTAAGAGCCATTTGGGCCATCAGCTCTTGTCAGACAATGGCTCTCCCTACAACAGAGCCCCAGTTTTACAGAATCCAGATTTTGCATCCTCATGGTCCATGATGGTTTTGCATCTTCAGGCCCACGAAAACATCCTCACCCACGACAGCTCGCAGTAAATTAGTGCTGTGAATCGCCAAATTGGCTTTCACAGAATCACAGAATCACAGAATCACAAGGGTTGGAAGGGACCTCGGGAGATCATCTAGTCCAACCCCCCTGCTAAAGCAGGCTCTCCTAGAGCATTCTACACAGGACTTCATCCAGGCAGGCCTTGAATATCTCCAGAGAAGGAGACTCCACAACCTCCCGGGGCAGCCTGTTCCAGTGCTCTGTCACCCT
>NW_009260400.1:817298-817849 GCF_000687185.1 Egretta garzetta | reverse complement strand
TGAGCCGGGGGGCCCAGAACTGGACACAGCACTCCAGGTGGGGTCTCACCAGGGCAGAGTAGAGGGGGAGGATAACCTCCCTCGACCTGCTGGCCACATTCCTCTTAATACACCCCAGGATACAGCCACTCCTCCCAGTTTTGTGTTGTCAGCAAACTTGCTGATGGTACACTCCATCCCCTCATCTAGGTCATTGATGAACAAGTTGAACAAGACTGGGCCAAGTACTGAGCCCTGGGGAACTCCACTAGCTACCGGCCTCCAACCAGACTATGCCCCGCCGATCAGAACCCTCTGAGCCCTGCCATTCAGCCAGTTCCCAATCTACCTCACTGTCCACTCATCCAACCCATACTTCTTGAGCTTCCCTATGAGGGTGTTATGGGAAACAGTGTCAAAGTCAAGGTAGACAACATCCACCGCTCTCCCCTCATCTACCCAGCCGGGCATGCCATAATAGAAGGCTATCAGATTGGTCAGGCATGATTTCCCCTTGGTGAATCCGTGCTGGGTACTCCTGATGATCTTTTTTTCATCCACTTGCTTGGAGA
>NW_009260400.1:811522-817076 GCF_000687185.1 Egretta garzetta | reverse complement strand
GCGGGTGCATTCCATCGTGGCCCATGGACTTGTGGGTGTCCAGCTTCCTTAAAAGATCCCTAACCTCACCCACATCGACAGAGGGAAGGTTGTCCTTTCTCCAAGCTTGCTCGCTTACCTGCCAGGACTGGGGAGCCTGAGGGTCAGCCTCGACAGTGAAGACTGAAGCAAAGAAGGCATTCAGTAGCTCCGCCTTCTCTGTATCTTCTTTCCGTGGAGAAAATGGCCCTGTGTGCTACTGCACCAAACCACCACTAAGTGCCGAATCCGCCTCGCTGTGTGGGCGAAGGCAGGGGACAGCTTTGCTCCTGTAGAAAGCCAGCTGAACGTTTTTAATGGCCTCATGAAGCCCAGGCATTTGGGATCGCCTCGGAACTGCCATCACTGATTGGAGATGGCTTTTGCCTGGGCTTGATTCCATCCCCCAAATCCTCGCTCTCTGGATTCAACTTGGATTTTAGGGTGAGGCTTTGTTGGCTGGTGTTTATTCCCTCAGGGTTCAAACCCTGCAAGCACCCTCGCTCCTTGCTGCATACGTGGTGGTCGCAAGGTGCAGCCCCGGGGCTGGGGCTGAAGTCCTGGGGCTCTGAGTCCTGCCGCAGTCAGGGGATACTGGGGAATTTTGCAGCACTCAGAAGGGCTGGGATTTGGGCAGGTGCCCAGCCACGTCCCAGCAGGAGATGTTGCCTCCCTCGCACACTTTGAGTGATGCTCGTTTGATTTTCTCCATCCTCTGGGCTTCTCTGCAGCTTTGCTGCTGCTTCCATGGGGCTCCTGAGCCTGGGAGGACTTTACCAACAGGGAGAGCACTTTGTTCTGGGAACAACAGAAAGAAAAGTGAATATGTCGGCTCTGGTGCATTATCCATTTAGCCTCTGAAGTGACTGGTTTTTTGGTTTCTTCATTTCTACTCTCCAAAATATCTTCATTTCTATATTTTTCCCCTTTTAAAAATCCAAACATGTCTTTAAACAGCTCAGAACAGAAACCAATTCTTTCTGAAATGAAGGGCTTCCCATCTGACAAAGCAAATCCCTGGGTTTGAACTTAACACCATAAAGAAAGAAAAAACCCAAACCAAACAAATTTCAAGACCAAACCATATTCTACATCAATTTTGCAACCATTTTCTCTACCGGTCTGGCAGGTGTGACACAAATGCCGTTCGTTATGTGCCTAATTGCTTTCCTGATGGCTTTACAGGCCAGAAGCATCACTTCTGGTTACCTTCACCCGCCCCTTCATAGCCCAAGCTGCAGCCGGTGTGCTGGCAGCAGCTCCCCAGTGGCGATGGCTCTGTGGCCACTGGCTGCCAGCTGGGATGCAGGGTGCTTTCCCTGGGCTCCCTTTCGGGGAGACTCTCGTCACCCAAAACCTTTGCCCACGAGGCTTGTGCAAGGCAGGGAGCAGCCAGGTTGACCAGGAGCCACCATGGTGTGGTCCACAGAGAAGCCTCTGAAAATTGGCTGAATGAAATCCTCCGAGCAAAAAGTCTATCCAAAATATATCCTCTCCAGGGTAGGAAGGTGAACAGTACCAGAAGCTCCGCACATGGCTTGTGTGGGCCCAAATGAGCCACGTCACACCCTGCTCTTCCCCACGGGCATATGTACGTGCACACGTGGCTTTTCTCAGGGTTTGTAAGACCGGAGTCTGCGAGCATTGGGGTTTGTTTACTTTTGCTCCTGGCCTATAGCAAGAAAAACCTTTAAGCTAATAAGTTTGGTTTTTTTTGCAGGGAGGTTTGCTGCCAGCCGATCCGCTTTTGCCGGTACATGCTGCCATCTTCAGCATCTCACAGGAGGAGTCAGCCCTGCCTGTAGCCAAGCCGGCCTCATCGCTTGTCTCCTCCAGCTGCAAGAACAGGCTCTCCAGCTTCTTCTGACTCTTACTCAGTAGCATTTGCCGCTGGCATGTTAATTTAGTTATTAAAGAAGAAATGCCCTCAGGATGTACCCTCAGCCCCGCACGGGCTGGGGAGGGGGAGCGGGAGCAGCTGACAGCAGCAGGGGTAGCAGGAGCTGCGTAATGGCCCAGTCAGGAGTCGGTGGGGGACAAACACAGCACAGCTGTGTAACTAATTAAAAAAAAAAAAATATCCCAAGCAGATTAATGTGATGTTACTGGCGTATGATATATCACATGGAGCATCTCATATGCTAATCAAGCATCATAATGTCTATTCACGGCATAAATCAAGTGGTGTTTATAGTGGGAGAGCACAGGTGATGGTGCGGTACAGGCATGCAGTATCCCTAAACCCAACAGCCCCAGACCCAAAGCCGCCTGTCCTGGTTTCAGCTGGGATAGAGTTAATTTTCTCGGTAGTAGTAGCTGGCATAGTGCTGTGGTTTGGATTTAGTGCTAGAAGAATGTTGATAACGCACTGAAAATTCACTCTATCCCAGGCGAAACCAGGACAGCTCCATATCCCCAGCATCGCTGCATTGGCACTGCAACCCTGGGACCAAGCCATGGGGTTCTGCGGCTCCTTTTGCCAAAGCAGGCTTGAACTACCTTTTTTTTTGGAGGTATCTGCTTTGTGGAGCAGGTAGTAGATGGAAATTAATTTCAATTCCCTTTTCAGCCACCGAGAGCAGCTCCTGGAGTTGGGGAAACACCAACGGGCTGGGATCCTGCATCCATCCTCCCTGGTGAAGCTCCACGCTGCTGCTGCTGCTATTAATCACGGCTGCAGTAATGAAGTTAATGGTCTGGGATGTCTTCTAATTACCTCTTCCCCAAACACAGGTCTGCCTCTGCCTCCGCTGAGGGGACTCGGTGTGGGTGATTCAAACTCCGCATGCTGCTGATGGCTCAGATTTCTCAGTTGGCTTCACTTTACGGGATGGTCTTTACAGTCCTGATTTTCCCCTAGGCAGGCTGACCAGGCAGGAGGGCACCCTTAGACAGTGAGCATTTAAATATTTCTGTCATATTTTTAATAGAGTGGTTTGCAAAAAACAACTCAGTCCAAACTTGGGTATCTGCTTCAAATGCAGAGCCCTCTGCAGCTCCTTGCAGCCGTGGCCCCAGGGAGCACAGAGCCATCCTGATATGAGGAATATTTGGGGTCACATCGCTTATGAAACCTCCTTTGGTTTAATAGCCTGGAGCTTGGCTGCATTTGCTTCGCTAACAGCTGGCATTCAGGTTTCTGAAAGAAAGCTGGCTAGGCTTCGTTTTTCCTTTAGCCACCAGCCCAGGGACTTCTTACAAGGGGTGTTCAGTTTTTGTAGGCATAGGACATGAAAGGTGGCCACAGTCTGCAGCATCCCCCAGCAAGAGCACCTCTCGCAGTATCCCAAACACACAATTTTTAGAAAACAGGCAGAAGGCTTCAAAAGTTTCCAAGGGCGATGCCAGCCCCCACTTCTGGAAGTCAATCAGGTGCCTCAAATGATAAAAACATCATTGAAACTGTTGTGGGGAAAAGCTGAACAGCGTCACCCTGAATGATGTTTCAGGTGTTTTTGTCTTTGCCAGTATTTTACAAAGCAGCGTTGAGTTGCTTGGAGGTTTAAGACTCCGCAAGAGGTGGCTTTTAATAGAGTTGGGGACTTTGGTTTGCTGAAACCAGATTAATTGCAGCCCTGACCAGGCACCCAGAGGAACGCTGCTTGCTTCTTGGGGCAAATGCAGCGTCTTTGCACAAAGCACCTTTATAATTTTTTTTTGGGGGGGGCAGGGAGGTGGGGTTTTTTTGGTGTTATTTTCCTCCCTTTCCCCTATTCTTCATATTCAAGCACTAAATCAGCACCATATGATGTCTGGTTCATTTTCTCATTAACGCAGCTCCGTTGACTGTATAATTTCCCAGCATCATGTTGGAGCACTGCTACTTCGCCGCCGCCACCCCAGCAGCCGGGGTTTGCGTGTCTGAGCATTGGGGCTCTGCTTTGCACAGGGGAAAAAAAACCAATTTGCCTCCTGGGGGCTTCCCTGGATCCCAAGAGGCTGGGGCAGTGTCTCCTTCCCCACTGTCCCCTCCTACCCTGGCTGCGTCTCTCAGCCCTCTCCAAATCTCCAGCCTGATGTGGCTGCCCCAGGCATCAGGGCTTGCTCGTCAAAGGCTCTGCTTTTGGGACTGCGGTACACGCAGTGCCCCGCCTGAGCCCCGGCTCATCTGCGGGGTCACCTCATCCCTTGGGTGTCACCCCTTGGTGGGACACAAGAGCACGTTGTGGCACCCAACAGCCACCCAGCGGGGTCCAACTCAGAGCCCTGGCTCCCTTTTCTCCACTGTGCTGTGCATTTCCCACGTATGCAACGGTGTCCACCAGCTTCTGTACTGTCTCTAGCATGGGCTTTTTAATCAGTCGATAATTTTACATACACGGTGTGGAATGCACTCAAAACCAAGCGTTTGCTGACATCATTCTCTCCTGGAAAGCAGCATCTTGATACTTTTCCCCGCACGCGGAGCCCAGTGCTTCCTCGGCAGCGTGTCAAATGGCTGCCTCGAGGTACAAGGATGTGATTCCCGGGCAGCTGCAGGTGAGGTTTTGGCCCAGGGAACACCACGGGCATGTGGTGCAGCCCTTCTCCTGGCCCCGACAGCAGCCGCAGATCGAGCACCCAAAAAGCTGGCAGTGCTGCATGCACCACAGGCTGGTGTGTCCCATGCCCGTGCTGCTGCACCTGGCCATTTTCCAATGCCAAAGCTATATGCAGTCAAGAGCAAAGCTCCCTGCATGGGGTCTCCCCCCCAGGGCGGTGTTTTATTTCCATTCCTGATGCCAGGGCTGGCACTAGCAGGATGTTTTCAACAACAGAGCCAAGGCCCTGTACAGAAATCACTGGTGGGAGGACAAGGTTTGGGCTGGAGTCTGTGAGCGTGGTGCTGGGTCCTACAGTGTTTTTCTCCGGAGGGGCCGGGCCGGGGAGGCTCACGCGTCACGGGTGTCCGAGTAGAATCAGTGGGCCAAGCCCTCTGCTGTTATCGTTCTCCGGAGGTGGCTGGGGACATTGCAGCAGATACCCTGCTGTGTGACGCTGCCAATATCGAGCCATTAAATCCAGATTCAAAACCCTGGGTCAGCTGGATAGATTAGGGCTTGCTACATGGAATTGGGATAGAACACAGGAAAACAGGGAATAAAACGCCGAGACAGAGGGGAGACAATGTTTTGTTTCCAAACTCTGCAAAGTTTCACTCTGCAAATGAGTTTCAAAGAGCAGGCCCCGCCAGAGCTATTTGCCGTTCGTTTCCAAGCCGCGTTCCCTCTTCAGAAAATAAGGCCTCAATAAAATGTTAGTAAACAATTTTCAGTGCTGGAAAAAATTATTTACAACTCAGCGGGGAGTAGCCCAGACATGAAATAGCTTTTAAACACTGTGGGATTCAACAGAAACAACAGGCACCTTTTCTAAAAGCCCAGCAGGATTTGAAAGCATGGGGTTGAACGCTCCCCGCTGCAGGGGGCAAAGCTGCTGCTGACGGCGGTTTTGGAGGGGCCACCTCGCTCGGGGACGCGGGGGGCTGGCGGAGATAACGGGCAAACTCTGCCAAAATACCGTGGCCGTGTTGTGTCAGACGATATTCCTGGGGTCA
>NW_009260400.1:808937-811275 GCF_000687185.1 Egretta garzetta | reverse complement strand
TTTCATTTAATTAACACACACACACACCGAGGGCTGTATTGTCCCCGGCGGGCGCAGTGCGGGACCCAAGCAGAGGGAGGGGGCCGCGGGGCCGAGCCCGTCTCCCTCCCGGGGTATTTTCTGACCTTATCGAATCACAGAATCGTTTGGGTTGGAAAAGCCCTTTAAGCTCACCAAGCCCAACCGTCGCCCTAACCCTGCCATCCCACCACTAAAAGAGGTTTAGTTAAGGGTTTAGTCAAGGGTTAGTTTGGTTAGGTTTAGTCAAGACCAGGTTGGACGGGGCTGTGAGCAACGTGATCTAGTTAGTGGTGTCCCTGGTCACTGCAGGGGGGATTGGACTAAATGACCTCTAGGGGTCCCTTCCAACCCAAAATATTCTATGATTCTATGATTCCATGATTCTAACTCTGGAAGAGGAAAGCAGCCCCGTTGCTGCATATTCGTTGCAAAGATATTGTTTCTTCCATTTAGAAACGTGGGTAGATCTGGTGCTTTCTACCCAAAAGAGTCTTAGTCTTGGATATATTTTCTCTTGTTTAGTTCTGAAATCTAGAAATCCAGTGAAGTTTTAGCAAAGTACATGCATTGAGAAATCCAGACTCAGCTTCTGTATATCTCCTCTGCCCACCCTGAGACAGACAGAAACCACTGTGACAAGGTTCCTTGCCCTTCTCTGGACACGCTCCAGCCCCTCCAGGTCCTTCTGGGAGTCAGGGGCCCAACCCTGAACCCAGCATTCCAGGGGCAGCCTCACCAGTGCCCAGCACAGGGGCACGGTCACTGCCCTGCTCCTGGCTGGCCACACCAGTCCTGATACAAGCCAGGATGCCACCAGCCTTCTTGGCCACCCAGGCACACTGCCAGACAAGGGATGATACTGGCAATTTTTGGAGACCACGTTCTGCTGCTCTCCTACCTCAAGTCAATTTGATGCTGGAGGTAAACAACTGCCTGCAGATGCCAAACGAGCATTTCTCCAAGTCCCTGCAGCAAAAGCAGGCAGCCCTACCTTCAGGCTCTCTTTGAAATGCTTCCGTGGCTTTATTAACATCCTTGCTGGGACTTCTTAATGCGCAGACCTTTAAAAACAAACCTTTGCTGTTGGACAGACGCAGCTTTGCCAGTGAAGACCTTAATGGGGCTCGGCTGCTTGTCCTCCTACCTGAAGTAACACTGGAACAGGCTGCCCAGGGAAGGGGCCAAGTCCCCATCCCTGGGGGGATTTAAAAGACGGGCAGACGAGGTGCTTAGGGCCGGGGTTTAGTGGTGGGATGGCAGGGTTAGGGGAACGGTTGGGCTTGGTGAGCTTAAAGGGCTTTTCCAACCCAAACAATTCTGTGATTCTAAGTAACGCTCTCCCCACCAAGGTGCTGTCAGCTCCAGGTCACAGCCAGAGCTGCCCCATCGTATTGTGGTGGCTGTCCCCACTGGGTGTGATCACCTCTCATCCTGGGCACAGATTTTGCTCCTGATGCAGTTTCCAGGCAGAAGCATCAGCTGTGCCCAGGAAAGCCAGGCACGTGGTACCCACAGCTACCTTATGTGATGGATAAGGGCACCGGATCAAAAATCCTTCCCCTCATGAGAGGGATATGTGGCTTATAAAACTCCCATCAGGGTGAAATCCCAAAGTGAAGTCAACAGGAGAACCTTAGTTTATTTCATTATTATTATTATTTTTAATTCCCAGATACATTTTTATTAGCTCCCCCCTTGGCTACTTTTATTCTTTCACATTTCCGATGGGACTTTCCGCCTCGTCCCTTTGAACCTGTTTTCAGGCCCTCTTCCCATGCTGGCAGACTTGGCACACCTGGGGTATAATCATTGCCGTGGGCTCATATGCTGGGTTAGTCCTCCTGGGAGACCTTTCCCTTTTCCCTTCTCCAGCCTGTTGATAATGTTCTCTGACTCCCTGGCCGCTGTTCAGAAGTACAGATGCTAATTTTCCCCTCCTGCGTGCTTGCAGACCACCAGCCTGCATCCCAGTGCCGCCCATCACAGGCTGGTACATTCAGCTGAGACCCGCATTAACCTCTCGCGCAGCCTGGCCGGCCACCGTCAGCGGCACTTGGCAGAGAAGTTGCGACTGCTGCAGATTTATTAGCCAGAATAAGTGCTAATGCAGCTGAAATCATCTCTTCTGGCCTTAAACAGGAGGGGGGAGCAGGCGCAGGGTTCAGTCCCAGTGGAGGTCGATGGGGAGTGAGCCTGGGGGATGCAGCCGGGGGGGACCAGCCCCAGGAGAGGCCAACCACCGGCCCCAAAGCCTGCAGGGTGGTGATGGGGAGAGGCTGCTGCCTCAGCGCCGCGGGTCTGTCGTTAGGCTCCCCCC
>NW_009260400.1:806708-808391 GCF_000687185.1 Egretta garzetta | reverse complement strand
CTCGCGCAGCGTGGCCGGCCACCGTCAGCGGCACTTGGCAGAGAAGTTGCGACTGCTGCAGATTTATTAGCCAGAATAAGTGCTAATGCAGCTGAAATCATCTCTTCTGGCCTTAAACAGGAGGGGGGAGCAGGCGCAGGGTTCAGTCCCAGTGGAGGTCGATGGGGAGTGAGCCTGGGGGATGCAGCCGGGGGGGTCCAGCCCCAGGAGAGGCCAACCACCGGCCCCAAAGCCTGCAGGGGGGTGATGGGGAGAGGCTGCTGCTGCAGAGCAGAGGGTTTGCAGGCAGGACCACCCCAAATCTTGGCTCCCTGTTACTCCCGACGCCGCCATGGTGGTTGTTATCCATGATGGCCACCCCCAGCACTGCCAGGGCCAGGTACTAGCTCCTTCCTGAGACAGGGACATTTTAACAGCAACAAACAGTGCTTGCAGTGAAACCACATGAGAGAAAATTGGGCTGGGGCAGAGGATGGGCACGGGGATGAGCTTCCCCTTGGGGAAGCACGGGGGCCGGCTCTTCTGCGCACCCCTTATATTTATGACATGGCTCTGCCACCTCTGAGCCATAAATTTTGGTGGTTACTGTCCCCTGGTGCCTCCCAGAGATCCCCTGGCTGGGATTTACTGCTTGGAGAACTTTGCAACAGAGAAATACGGCACTGGCCACAACTCACGGTGATGTACCTGCTGGCCCTGCGCCGCCGGAATGCTTTCCCAGCTCGCCTCTCCCAGCAGAGCCTGGCCTCGGGCAGCATCGCCTTTTATTTAAAACCTTGTTTACTGCTTTGGCACAGCTCTTCAGGTCAGCATCTCTTGCACCAATGTGTCTTTGAGCTAAGCAAGAAACCCAGTGCTCGGTGGGTGAGCGGGCTCTGTCCCTGGGGGCTGCAGGCAAAGGAACGTGGTGATCATACTGCCTGTTGCTGTTGGGTTTTAGTGCCGCTTACAAGCTTCCTGTCCTCTTTGGTATTGCACTAAAGCCTCATATCTCACATTACGAAATATGGCACACGTAAGGGCTTTTTTTTTCCCCTTCCTGGACTCCTCTCAGCTTTCAGCTCACCGCCTGCAAGAGCCAGCGGCCCTTCCACCCAGCATCCCTCCCAGCAGCATCCCAGAGGGGCATCACTCCCTGCTGGACGTCTTCTGGGAGCTGGCTGTCCCCAGCGTCCCCTCTGCCCCTTCCAGAGCGAAGGGACGCCGCTGAGCCTGGCTGCCTTCCCCAGCAGCTGAGGCCGAACCCTCTCGCTATGTGAGTGGCCGCCCCATACACATCACTGCTCCGCTTTTCCTCCCGCGCTTAATTCAAGGTGATTTTGCCCACGAAGCCATCCACCCCCGGGGTTTTACGGGATCAGCCTGGCCCTCTGCCACCCCGGGCAGGGCGGGAGGGAGTTTCCCAGCTTCTCCCTGGGAGCGGGGCATCCCAGGTGCCGGGGCAGTGGGCACAGTGGGAGACAGGGTGCTCCTGCGGCACGCACAGCCCGACGCTATCGTCCCTGGCATCTCCAGCCACGCCTTCCGGGGCGATTTATCTGTGCCAGATCTGCAAATCGGAGCATGTAATTTTCTCTCTTTCTAGTCTGGGGGAGGGTTTGTGGCCGGAGTGGAGCAGACAGATATTTGAGGCTGGGAGCGGGGAGCCTGCTGCGCCGTGTTCGCAGCTGACCCTGTGGGGGA
>NW_009260400.1:804954-806358 GCF_000687185.1 Egretta garzetta | reverse complement strand
TATCTCATCTCGGCCAGAGGAGCCACTCGACGGCTGAATAGGGGGGACGGGCGGACACTGTTTCGCCGCGCTTCCCACGCCCACCGCATCAGCACTGTGATTTCGGGACTGGGCCCTTGCTGGCCGCCCACAGACTCGGGTTTCTACACCAATGTCCCTGTTTTTCAGCAAAGCCTCAGCTCGCCGCTGGCAGTGGATGAGGCCGTTTCCAGCTGCCCAGGCTGATGCACAGAGGCTGTCTCCACACTTGTGGTTTTTACTGATTTTCCCCTTTTTCAGGTCTCAGGAAACGGCAGGTTCGGAAGGTGATTTTAATGACTTGCATCCCGATTCTGCTGATCTGTAAGGCATGGAAAATAACCTTAAGCCAGGTGGGGGTAAAACAGCCTTCAGCGTAAACAAAAATGTGAGTATCTGGCCTCAAAACCTGCTTTGGGGGAGGGAATAAAAGCAAAGGTGAAGTCCCTGGGGATGGGTGCCCTCTCCTCCAAGCAGAGAGCCCGCTCCGGGGGAGGAGGAGGAGGAGGAGAATGACCTCCTTGCTCCCCGCTCGGTGCAGCTCATCAGCAGTGCTCCCCGCGGGGTGAAGCCGGAGGTGGTTAATGAGAGTCCCCAGTGGGGGGGAGGGCTGGGGCTCTAATTGACGCC
The DNA here is from genome assembly GCF_000687185.1 of Egretta garzetta. Classification (NCBI taxonomy): domain Eukaryota; kingdom Metazoa; phylum Chordata; class Aves; order Pelecaniformes; family Ardeidae; genus Egretta; species Egretta garzetta. The sequence goes on along the minus strand of NW_009260400.1, from coordinate 805,710 downwards.
GCCAGCCGGGGTCACTAATTAGGCGGCGAGGTGCTGGTGGTGCTGCGTGGCTGAGCCCCCCCGCTGCCGTGCAGTGATGAGATGGCGAGGTGCCCAGGGCCGCTCCTGCCTGGCCAGCTCTTTCAACAAGTGCTTTTGTCTCTCAACCCGCAGGCTTGCACGCTCACACGCACGCTGCCCCGGCTCCTGGGGGCTTCATTAGCACCATGAGCATGGGAAGGTACATCCCCCCTCCAAAGGCTGAAGCTGCTTGCCCAGAGCGGCGTGATGGGAATAGCAATATCAGCCCCGGCAATGTCAGGGAGCATCTCCCCACTCTGCAGCAGCCATGTGGCCATGCTTGATTTAATAACACTCTCCCAGTCTTCCCAGTGTAAATCAATGCCCCAGGCCCAAGCCAGCAGCTCGATGCCCATGGATGTGGCAGCGGGAGGGCAAAGCAGCAAACCCGGAGGCATCCATCACGCCTCAGCTGGTGCCAGCGGCAGCACCTTTCCGGGGGGGCTGCAACCCAGGCAGCCTCCAGCAGAGAGCTGGCAAAGCCCTTGCGTTGCTCCTGCGTGCCGGGGTGCTCCCACCTTCTCCCTCTGATGTGGATTCTCTGGGGTGTAATCGGGGTTGGGTCCCCGCTGCAGCCCCCTCCCGAGCGCCCTGCTCCTCACGAGGAAGAGGAGGAGGCACACAGGGTGCAAAGGGGGACAAGCAGATGCAGCCATAACAAACCACGGTGGCTCAGCCAGGAAGGCTCCGGGGGTG
>NW_009260400.1:803979-804527 GCF_000687185.1 Egretta garzetta | reverse complement strand
GCATGGGTGGGATGTCCCTGCCCGGCGGGTTTGGGGCGGTGTGACTGTGCTGGGGCGGATGGGGGGCGAGCATGTTCCCACTGGGTGGGGTGGGGATTGCCCGGGGGTCTGTGGCCCCTTAGGAACCTGCTCGGGGCAGGGGGGCATGGCTAAGGGTGCTGAGAGAGGTTGCGGGGAGCTGGACCATCTCTGGTCCTGTACCACCTCGGCCAAGCCTTTTAATTTCTTACCAAACCAGTGGCAAGCCAGGCGGTGAGGATGCTAGCCAGCCCCGTGTGCCCTGGGCAGCGTCTCCCCTCAGAGGAGGAGGCTTCAGCTCGCCCACCGCCCCCACCGTGCGGATGTTGAGGGTGAGAGGGGGTGGCCGGCACCATCCTTAACTCCCCTCTTCTAGCACAACCCTACAGATTACACGGGGGCAGAGGCTGCCGCACGCCGGTACATGGCCACCCACGGGTCCTCCCCGCTGGCCGTGCTGACCTTGGATGCTTCCCAGGGCCGGCAGCTCCTTGCTGCCGTGGGCCAGAGCGTGGCTGAGCTTTGGTGGG
>NW_009260400.1:797820-803850 GCF_000687185.1 Egretta garzetta | reverse complement strand
CGTTTTGCCGATGCCAAAAAAAAAACTGGGGGGGGGGGGGGCAAACAAAAAGAAAAACAGAAAGCAAGGAGCCCAGCCGGATTAATAATTCAGGCTGGCAGGAGAACAAAATCCTCCAGAATCCACCTTCCATTATGTGCCCACAAACCACATAAAATGGAAAAAGAAAGAACAACAAAAAAGCCTGACGACCTTGAGCCTCGGCAGCGGCCCCAGATGCACAGGGGCACGGGGCAGAGGGGATGGGGTACAGGGACAGTCCCTCGGTGCCGGGGTCCGGTGCCTCCGGCTGACCAGGGCTGGGCAGGATGGGTGCTGAGGTGCTTCCAGCGAGGCAGGGTGCGGGGTGCTGTGCTCGGGGGTGGCCAGACCACACAAAACGCAGCCCAGACGGCCCCGAGCCCTCCCTGCAAAAAACGGTGTGGCAAAAATGTGCTAAATCCTCAAACTCAAACAAGGTTTGCCCGCCGCAAATTGCAGGGGAGATTTGGAAAGGAATTTGCTACCAGAAAAGCGGTCACAGGCTGGATGTTAAATATTTGGGATGGAGACCTCCAGGCACTTTTTAGCCTATGCCCAGGGTGGGAGGGGAATGCTTTCTTTAGCACTGAGCTGGGGCAGGGCTGTGTGGTACGGTAGGAAATAATTATAACCATAAACAGGTCGTTATAGCCATCTTTCCAAAGAAATGCCTTTGAAGGCTCTTTTCCCTCCGCGCTGCTCTGCCCGGGACCTTGCCGGCTGCTGGAGGAAAGCGCCCAGCATCACCGTGGTGCGGGGGGACCCAGCCTCATCCTTCCCCGTCTTCCTCTCGGGCCTCCAACTTGCCCCAGCCAGGAAACCCTTGTGCTGGCGAAGCAAATGAAGCCGTCCGTCCCTCTTGCTGGGTGTCTCAGGGAGCAATGCTGCCTCAAAAGCCTTGTCCCATCCCCCTAAAAAAATCACCTCTGCTAGCCAAACAGCGAAGAAATGCAATCTAAGCATTAAATGTGCTGCTTACACCGAGCCTGGGAGCAACGTTTCCTTGGTCTCCCCAAGCAGAGAAGCGAAGCATTGCTAGAACGGCCCGCTTCTCCCTTGCTCCATTTTGCATCTGTAATATTGTCATTATTATTTCATTTTTTTGCTAAATAAACCATCAGTGCAGCGTGGCTCCAAAGCACCGCTTCAGCCGCTGCTGTGGCAATTTATACTTCTGATTTTCTAGTAAAAGCTTCCAGCATCTCCCCACGAAGGTGTTTTCCACGGAGGTGGGGAGGGGAAGGGGGATGGAGGGGTGTGGGACAGGAGCCCTGCCCAGCCGTGGAAGGCAGAGGCTCAGATGGAAATCGTTTTATCTTAATCCCACCCTGGAAAAACTCTCCCGCCTGCCCACTTTCCATCTCTCGTGGTTTCGGAGCTGGTTTGTGCCCCAGCAGCAGCATGGGGAGGGTCTGGCCCTGCAAAATAGGGTGGTGGTTGTAGGGTGACCGATGCCGCGTCCTTCACTTGGCCAGGATGAGATAAAGCCAAGATGAAGGTTACCTGTCTCTATCTCCCCGTCCCATCCTTCTGCAGCGGCGTTGCTGCAGTGACCCACAATAAATCCCCCCTCCCCAGGGCAGAAAGGGGAAAATCTCCATAAAACCACTTTTAACCCCAAAGACGGGTGACGGTCCTGGCTTCCTAGCACCGGGCATGCAGAGGAGTGGTGCTCTGGCGGCTCGGCCTGCCCTGGCGAGAAGGGACTGGAAATCCAATAGCTTTGGACAACAGGGGAGTAAGCATTAATTGAGCTGTATTAATGAGCCAGCAGCTGGAAGGCAAAAGCTCTGAGCGTGGGAGTGGGGCGGCCCCAGGATGCTGAGCAGCATCAGGATGGGGACCCGACCAAACCTGCAGGCTGGGAAAGCAGCAAACATCCTGCTCTCTGAAAATCAACATATATATATAAAATATATATATATATATAAAAGCACAAAAAAAAAGGCCTTGTAATGAAAAAGCCGTATGTGGTTTGAAATCCCCAGCTTGGCTCATGCCAAAGGAATTTCCAGGCCTGGTTTAGATCTGATTCAGCAAAGTTTTTATAGCGGCGCGGGGTGCTCAGGCAGGCTCTCCACGGAGAGCCCCTAGGTAGGAGAGGTTGGCATGCGAGCCCTGGGCTGCTTCTAGAGCCTTTATTTTTTTTTTCTCCAGCCTCATTCCTGCAGAAAAGGAGGCCGGTGCCTTCATGGGGAGGGATGTGTGTGGCGTTTGTGGGTCTTACCCTGGCTTCTGCACAAGGTGGGGTACAGGATCAGGCCCCCAGGGTGACTGTGCTCCTGCAGGATTCGCAAAATTGCTGGCTGGGGTCAAGGGAGGGATTTCACCAGGAGCACAACCCTTTCTAGCCACCGGAGAATCGCCACAACCGGGTGGCTCCTCCTGGGACCAGGCAGTAGGAGAAACCCTCCCAGGAGGGAGTAAGGCAAATGAAACAAAGGGAAACGGTGCAAGTCGTGGTGTCCCAGTGCCTGGCACTGGAGATGATGGTTTCTTTAGGCAGAAGGACGAAGAAAAATAAGTGTTGTGTTCAATTATCTCCCCTGTGAGTCACTCAGAGGGCTGGGAATATTTTTTCCCTGGCTAAGAGTTCCCAGAAATGGGTGAGCCATCTTGTCTGGGAGTGGGGGGGTGTCTGTCCAGGGATGGGTGAAGCAAAGCCAGCCGTGTCCCAGGGGCTCCATGGGTCCCCCCAAAGCCAGCAAAAGCCCTAAAAGGCAGTGAGGGGGCTGGGGGTGTTCCCCACACCCATCCCCAGGGATCTGGAGACCCCCAAACACCGCAGACACTCCTCCATCCTTCAGCTCCCTGCACCAGCCACATTTAATCACTCATTTAAATAAACCTTTTGCCTGCAGGGGTACGAGAGGAGGGACCACAGGGGCCATCAGGGGCTTCAGAGCCAGCGCTAAGAAGCAAATCCTCCTTTTGGCATTAGGGTACTTCCACCCATGTATGGAGCATCTGCAGCGAGCATCCCTCTCCGTCCCTGCGTCCTGGACTCGCAATCCTCTGGCTGGGAGGGGATATGTGGGGATGACAGCACAGCCCCAAAACCCAGGGAGGGTTTTGCACGTGGAGATGCCGCCACTTTGATCGGGCTCCTCAGAAGCTTGATTTAAAGCTTGCGAGCCTCTTCCAAAACACTACTCAGCCTAATAATTTTTCAAGATAAAAGGAAAAAAAAACCCAGTCCCCAAACCTTCCTCTTTACTCCCCATTTTGAAGGTAAAGGCTTCGCCGGCTCAGCGGGGAGAGGATACCCCGTGGCCAACGGCGCTGGCCAGGGGCCCCATCCAGCTTCTTCACAGCGCCAGCACAACCCATGCATTACAGCTCCTGACTATGATTACATGCTCTCCCCCTCCCGCCCCTTCCTTTCCTAATTATATTCCATTTCAAGATTATTGCGGAACAATTGCATTACAGCAGACAGCTCCGATCTGGCATTAAGGAGCGCCTCTCCCCAACTGCGCAGCACTGAAGGTACCGAGCCCCGGCACACGGCGCGGCGGCGGTAATGGAGCTTACCGCAAGCACTCAGGAAACGAGCTCTCATCGCTTCAGCTAACACACTTATGCGCTTTGAGCGCATCCTGAATTCCTGAATCTCTTCCCTCCTTTCAAAGGCCCGCGCTTGCCAAGAGCGCAGCCAGGATGGCGCGGGGCGGTGGCAAAGTGGGGGCTGAGCTGCATGGGTGTTGGACAGGCAACGGGGCAGCACCTTTCGCCTGCGGTAGGCATGGCGCTCCTTTCTCTGTGCCCCAAATGGGTTTGAATTATAGGACCTCACTCCCTTCTCCCCTTCCATTCTCCTCCTGTGAAGAGGAGGGAGCATCCCCATCCCACCCTGAGCGGGATCTGCCCCCTCAGTACAGCCACGGAGATCCTTTTGATTTGGAGCCACGACTTTCTTCACTACCTTGATCCCCAATCCCTTTCGGCTGCTGCTGCCATCTGCCTCCTGGTTCTTTACCAAAGGCTGTCTTGAAACCCAGATAAACGGTGGCGTACGCAGCAAGGCCCCAACCTTGCATGGAACTGCTCAGACACGCCGGAGAGCTTAGCCAGAGCCCGGCTCTTCTCTGCTTGCATGGCTCTGCCAAGAGCCCTGCCTACCTAAGCCAGGGATAACAGCATGCCTGTCTCCCGAGACAGAACACTTGCTCGCGCGTTGGCAAATGATGTGTGCACCTTGCCACGCAGGCATTGCCCCTAGAACCATAGAATCGCAGAATCGTTTGGGTTGGAAAAGGCCTTTAAGCTCACCAAGCCCAAGCGTTCCCCTAACCCTGCCATCCCACTACCAAACCCCGGCCCTAAGCACCTCGTCTGCCCGTCTTTTAAATCCCCCCAGGGATGGGGACTCGACCCCTTCCCTGGGCAGCCCTTTCCAGTGCTTGACAGCCCTTGCGGGGAAGGAATTTTTCCCAATGTCCACCCTAAACCTGCCCTGGCACAACTTGAGGCCGTTTCCCCTTGTCCCCTCACCCGTTCCCTGGGAGCAGAGCCCAACACCCCCCCCGGCTTCCCCCTCTTGTCAGGCAGTTGTAGGCAGCAATAAGGTCTCCCCTCAGCCTCCTCTTCTCCAGGCTCAACACCCCAGCTCCCCCAGCCGCTCCCAAGCAGCCTGGGGCTCCAGACCCCTCCCCAGCTCCATTGCCCTTCTCTGGACGTGTCCCTCAGCTGCTGTTAATGTGCTGCATATAGGAACAACATGTCTACCTCAGGTGAATGGTCCTCAGAGAGAGGTCAAGCACATAGTATTTGGAGCCAGATCTGGAATATATTTTGGCTAGTGGCTGGGCTTATCAGCATTGCAGCTGGACGAGTCATTGTCACAAATCTTATGACAAATGCTGACCTAGTCTGAATGTGAAAATCTGAAAAGGATCCAAGAACAAGGCCACCTTCAAGCTCAGATGAGGTCTGGGTTCGGCATCATACCTTCTGTTCCCATGTAAAGGGCTGAGCGAGGGCCGGTGCATCCTCGGGGCTTCTGCGCTGAGCGGGATGCTCTTGCAGGGAAAAGCTCCTCCGGGCAGAGCAGAGGCAAATCCAGGCTTATTATCCCCTGCTTGGAGATGAGGGAGTTTGGGGGACTTGGGGATGGCCACGACAGCAAGAGCTGAGCTCAGGCTGCAGCTCTACACCCCAAAAATATGATGATGTCGGGTGGACAACGTACCATTTTAGAGTTGGTAGAGAAGAGCAGATGGAAATGCATTAAGATTAAGTCGTGGTACCCAACCGAGCAGCTGCTGCGGTCTCTGCAAAGCCAGGTATCACTGCCCCACTTTGCAGCTGGGGAAACTGAGGCAGGAGCAGGCAGGGACTTGTCCTAGATCACCCTGCAAACCCATGTTCTCCTGATGTTCATGTCTACCCCTCACCCTTCCAACCAAAGCCATTTCACACCCTTGGGTCCCACTACAGCCAGCAATGCCAAGCAATGATTTATTTTTATTATTATTATTACTCCTGCTATTATTATTGCTGCCTAGATAATCCCCTGTCAGAATATAAATGTGACTCCCCTTCCAGCGTGAGAGTGTCCTGCTTAATGATGTTGTTTTCCTCTCGCCGCTACCTTCAGCTCTGACATATCTAACATTAATGGCACTAGGAGAGCTTCGGCTGCTCTGCTTCTTCAGAAGACGGGTCATTACACCATCAGCCACCCTGGTACGAGCACCACTCTTCCCTCCTCCTTTATTAAGATTTGCCTCTCCTCGATTAAATTAGCCGCACGTTGAACGTCTCGCTTCCGTGGGAGGGATGGATGCGTCCATTATTGCCTATTCCCTCTGAAAAGGATGGGGGGGAAGGGGGAATACAATGCGGCCCGGGATAATTGAATGAAAATTTAATGAGCACTTGCGAGAATACGTTAAGAGAAATGCCAATCGATAGAAAACTGATTTCCTGTTTTTAACACCAAATGGACTCGTGCTGGAGAAGTCACCCCCCTCCACCCGTGGCAGAAGTGACGGAAAAGGCTGAAGA
>NW_009260400.1:785089-797589 GCF_000687185.1 Egretta garzetta | reverse complement strand
GGCCCCCCCCGCCGGCAAACACAGCTGTGAATGGGGGACTTGGAGGCAGAATTAAATTAATCACATTATTAATCATTTGCAAATGAATACCTCGCCTGTGCTTAACTGCCCTCTTACTCTGGGCGGAGCAGGGCGGCTATCGTATGAGGAAGAATAGCCATTGACCACGGAAGAACAGGGATGGAGGCTCGGCTGCCCCTACCACCCACCTTTATTTCTCACCTAGGTTTAAGTGTTGCGCACTACCCAGCCGGTTAGGCGGTGGGTATGGGAAGCCTGACCTGCATAGCCATCCCACAGCGAGGATGCAGATGGCCCTGCTGCCCCCAAAGCTGTCCAAGAGCATCTCGCCCGGCCCCCCCATGCCCCACACACCTCCTGCCCCAGAGACGCCATGGAGGGGGACAGCCTTTCCTATTCCGTAATTGCCTCCCTGACTGACCTTGGGTATGTCCCGGAGTGAGATTTTTGGAGGAAGACCATGCCAAGTTTGCAAAGAGCAGTGTGCATCCCAGCCAGGTTTTCCCAAGGCACCTTGGCTCTGCCAGCCTGGATTTTCCTGGGAGCTCAGCCCAGCGTCTTCCCCGGCTCAAAGCCTCGCCGGCAGCTGAGCCCTTGATGAAATGCAATGCTTTCGCTCTTGGGGCCAAAGGCATCTTCTGTGGTGCTCACACAGAGGTCACCAGAGCTGCTCCAGATTCGGTCCTGAGGATAAACTCTCAGTAGAACGGCTCAATAAAATAAATCTACCCAGAAAGAGTAGGGATTGCAGAGCTCTGCCTGCTGCCATTGGAAAGTGCTTTTCATCCTCTTGATGAGAAAGCAGGAGGTTGCACAAAACCTTTGCTTTGTTAACTAAAACTGCCCATGCACGGGGCTGCAGGGCATCTCCCCACCAGCCCCGCCTGCAGCAGGGCACGCTCCACTGTTGCTTGCTCTTGCAAATCGAGATCCTCAGGCCACTTTTCCATTCTTTATTGCCATCTTGCCAGAAAGAAAGGATTTGTCCAGCTGTCCTGGCAGAAGCCAGGAGTAACCTGGCCATCCCAGGGCCATGAGGACTGTCCCTGCATCCCCAAATGGCCCCGGAACAGAGCGGGGACATGCTGATGCTCTCATGCGCACGTCCGCCCTGCTCAACCTACAGACCATGCCCAGCTCACGTCTGAGGTCCACCGTGCCCCGGGAAGCCTGGTTTCACCCCAAATGCCACGAGCAGGCAGGGCGGTGGGGGGACGCCCACTACCCCCCAACCCTCCCGTGGCTGCCCCGCACAAAGCAGCTCATTCTCGGCAGCTTCCAGCGCCGCTGTGCAGCAGTAAATATTACATTAGCTGCGGTGGGCCGGGGCTCCGGGCCCTCCTCCAGCTTGGCAGCTCCTCTGGGCTGGCCAGCAGAAGAAGCACGGATTTATGTGAGCTGGGCGCAGAGCAGCAAAGGGCAGAAAGCAGCGTCGGGGGGAGCAAGAAACGCGGGCGTGTGGCAATTGCCAGGGCAGCGATGGCTTATCTCCATCCTGCTTTCTAAGCTGCAACAGTTGACAAAACCCTTGTGCAACACGCGGCTCCAGCAGAGTTAAAATTTTCCTCTTGGGGGGGGGGAGAAGAAAAATAAAGTGAATTTTTAGACTGAAGCATTTGGGAATCAAAGCCGAAAAGCTTCCAGCATTGATCTGAAAAGGGCTTTTCCACTCCGAGACGATGCTCTGGGGTTTTGCTGTCATGATTTTGAAACTTTCTGGAATTTGTCGGGTTTTGTTTCTGCTTGCTGGGAAAGGTCACGGCTTCCCGGGCAGGGAGGGAGAGCTCCGCTTTCCGACAGCCCTCCGCTCCCAGCCTGCCCCGTCATTTGGGAGCCTGGCTGCCCGCGCTCGCCCACAGCCCGCTGCGGAGGCGTGGGGCAGAAGGAACCCGAGAAGACAAGACGGAGGCATTAATAGATCACCCCACCAACAAAATCCCCAGGCAAAGTCCAAAAATAGTGGGATAAAATAAATCCGAGGTGGTCCTTCTAAAACTGCCTCGCTAAGTTCCCGGTCCTGACTCCGGCGTTTCCCTCCGTTCTGCGTACAACAGGCCTTTTGTTAAATTTCACATCCTGAAAGAATTTAATAGCATTTTTATTTTTAATCCATCACATGTGTTTTGTTTGGACTAATCCAACAGGGCTCCGCTCACAAGCAGCTCTTTTCCAACATCACTAAATTTCTCATGACTTAACCTGTTGACAAGCCTGGGACGTGTTCATCCCTCGTTATATGACCATCATTAGGTGCACAAGGACCCCGCAGCCTGGCGAGCGGTTGGGGTGGTCAGGGTGTTTTGTCGAGGACAGGAGGAGAAGTGGAGCCCGGCTTCGGAGGTGAAGTTGTCCCCCCTTTCTTTTGGGGGGGGGCTGCTCTGCAGCTTGTACTGATTTTGCACAGACCTGTGCTTCTGCAAACCAGACCATCTCACCTATAAAGCGGGGTTTTGCTGGGGAGGAACCGGCATTCCCAAAAGACTGAGCTTGGGACTATTGGGAGCAGCAGCACTAATGTCCCTTAATTGCCATAATTCAAACAAGCCCTGCGGCGTGGTGCAGCTGGGCAATGAATCAGCCCCTGCGCCACCAGCCAAGGGCCAGTACGAGGCCATGATGCGTTCGAGCACGGGCTTAACTTTAAGCCTGGGCTGAAGACTGCCTCCGCTCAAAAAAGAGTTTGCTCCTGAGGCGAGGGGGTCTCAGGTCCTGTTGCTTCCCCCCGGGGCGCAGGCAGGAGGCAGGCTCGGGTGCTGGGCTGCACTGCAGGCGTGAATTGCATCAGCGGGGTTATAAAAGGGGCCGGGAGCTTCTGCGGGCGCCCAGCCTGCCTTCAGGCTCCGTGCGCTGCGGATGCGCCTTTGAGCACATCTGGATCCTCTAAGAATTTGGGCCGTGGAGAAAACGCGCCGGCGCGAGCTGACACCCCCGTGAAGCGCCTTTGTGCGATCCCTCAGAAGTGCCTGATTCCCAATCTGCGGATTGCCACGCTAATGAACTCCAGACCCTGCTTTCAACATCAGATACGTTTCAGCGTGCTTGCTCCAGAAGACGTCCCTCTCCCCCCGCTCAGCCCCGAGCGGGATGAGGGCAGTGTGTTGGCAGGCAGGGCTGGTCTGGCAGGGCACAGAGACCCCTGCCTGCTGGGGGCCAGGGCTGCCCCCCCTGGCGAGCGGCGTCCCCAGGCTCAAGCTGGATGGCGGCTTCCAGGGGACAACAGCACAGCAATCAGATACGTTTCAGCGTGCTTGCTCCAGAAGACGTCCCTCTCCCCCCGCTCAGCCCCGAGCGGGATGAGGGCAGTGTGTTGGCAGGCAGGGCTGGTCTGGCAGGGCACAGAGACCCCTGCCTGCTGGGGGCCAGGGCTGCCCCCCCTGGCGAGCGGCATCCCCAGGCTCAGGCTGGATGGCGGCTTCCCGGGGACAACAGCACAGCAAGAACCCCCACTTCAGACACCCCTTGCTCGAGAGAAGCCCTGGCCAAGAAGCCGACAGCAGGTTTTCCAGCTGCGGGACTCAGCCATCAGCCTCTGGTGCGGCCGCAGTCAAGACGCCTGGCTGCCCCTTGGGTCGCCTCTGCGTGCCGGGCTCTCCTGGGGTTTGATTTTAGCTGGGAGTTTTTAAGGGGCACCAGACTGTCCTGGGATGGTTTCAGGTGATCATTTGGTTTAAATCCAAGCTAGCAAGCCTGGTTATCACGGCACGTCCTCTCCTGGGAGGGCAGCCAGCTGCTGATCAAGGCTGCAAATGGAGTGGGTGTGCTTTATGGAAAACCATTTTTTTGAGCTTCTCAGTGACAAACCACTGGATTTTCCTCCTCCCTGTTGCTGATGGCAGCCCAGGGTGCTGGGCACAAGGCTGCTCCGGCCATGGGAGGCCATGGCTCTGCAGGAGCTCGCTGGGCTTGGGGGCCAGTTGGGTTTGGAGCATTGCGGAGAGCTGCCATCTCCAGCTACCAGGGTCTGGAGGTCTCTGAAGCTTTGGTTTGGTCAACATATGAAACCAAAGGCAGGAGAAGCTCCCACGCGCTCAAGTTTGGGCTGTAATCCAAGGCAGGCTTGGGGAGACCTTCTGTTTCAAAGACACGAGACCCACTGAGGGCAAACCAAGGCCATCGGCACTCTTGGGAATGTGCCTGCTGAAAGGGGTGGCAGGACGTGTCCCCACAGGGAGCAAGGGGTGAGGGACAGGGGCTTTTCCCATCTACCAGCCGTTAAACTGGGAGGTCTGGAAGGATGCCTTTGCCCAGAGGTCCTGCAGCAGTCACCTGGGGACACCCTGCATTTATTTATCCCCCTCCACAAAATGCCCAAGCAACTCATGCCAAACCACCGCGGCCCCTTCATTAAATCAACATCAGCCCTGGCGTGGCAGGGCTTTGAGACCGCCCGGTAGATCAGCTCAGGGGTGGGTTCTGTATTTGGGTTTTTTTGATACCAGAGTCAAAATTAATCATCTGACAAATCCAGGCTTTGCCACAGATTTGCCATAAAGCCCCAAACCGGAGGAAAATTCTGTGCTGGGTGGAGTGCAGCAGTGCCGCGTCGCACATAGATCATGTTCAACTGGTGGATTTATTTTGTCCCCGGGAACTGGATCCATCGGAGCTGGCTCCTGGGCTGGGGCAGCACAAACCCTGGCCACTGCCTGAGAATAAACCTGGCTGGATAAACTGTGAAGAACCAGGAGACAAACATCCCATTCACCAGCTCTCCTGGAAAAGTCATTGGGATAAAAGCCCTTGCCAAAGCCACTGCAACAAAGCCATCTCTCTCCGGCACACCGGAGCAGGCAAGGATGAGCCCCGGGGTCAGGGCTGAGCCGGGGAGGAGACGGGAGCGGTATGGCTCAGTGAGGCTGTCAGTTTGCTGCGTAGCCGTGGGAAACCCCTTAGCCTGGTGCTAATCTCATGGGGGAAATCTCTCCTCGTGCTGCTTCGGCCCCTTGCCTGCAGGAAAGGACAGCTGCGCTCCTGCACTGGGGAGTTTCGAGGACAAACTGAGGCTTTGTGCGTAAAAGCAGACTTTACTGTGGGGAGAAAAGGGACTGAAGAATTGCTGGTAGGAAACAGAAAGGGAACTGAGGAAGCTTTGTGTCCAGGCGGGCCTGCCCAAATCGCACTGGGGACGTAATGCTGGGAACATACTGCAAGCGCGTTGGAGAGAGACGAGTTGTGCTGGCAGGCTTGTTGTGGGACAGAACCCTGCTCAGCCCTTTCCCTGCTTTGCAAAGGAGAGCTCCCACCCATACAGGCACCCCCGTGCCCATATGCACCCCTGCTCCTACATGCACCCGGTGCCTGTGCACACCCCTGCACCCATGTGTACTCCTGCGGCCATGTGCACCCCTTGCACCCATGTGCACCCCGTGCCCATGTGCACCACTGCTCCTATGTGCACCCCGTGCCCGTGCACAGCCCTTGCACCTATGTGCACCCCTGTGCCCACGGATCCCCCCATGCCCAGCCCACACACTGGGACCTACCTCTCACCAATGCAGTGACCCCATGCCTGTTTTTTGTGGGGTGATTTTCCACTTAAAGCACTTACTCAGCCCAGATCCTGAACTACTGCAGACCCAGGCCTGGCCTAACCTGGTTCAGCTAACCTGGCTCAGCCAGCCTAATTTAACAGCACTCATTTTTAAAAGGAAAGGGTTACTTCCATACCAGTCTGGAGCTGCCCCGGTCTGTCCACCCTGGGCAGGAAGTTCCACGCAGGGCAAGAAGGGATGCGGTCTGGGGCAGGATGCTGCCAGGGATGCTGCGCTCCATCGCTCACCGGCTCTGCCCTTCGTTGTATCTGAAATAATAAATTCCTCACCCAGGGAGAAGCATCCCCAAAAGGCATCCAACCCACTGCTGCCTTTCCTACCGGAAAATCCCCATCCCGCGAGCAGAGCCCACTCAGGTGCGGCCTCAGTGGCGGAGCATCCTGTGGAGGAAGTATGGAATCCAGATGCCAGGAATAGGCTTTGGTTTGCTTTAAATATAAGGCATCCAAAAAAGTCCAAGCAGAGAGACTATTTATTGATTTTAATGAAAATAATATGTTGCCTTGAATGAGGATGTTAATTAAAAGGCACCCGCTGCTGTTTATCGCTGGCTGAGTCTCTGGCAGCAGTAAAGAGAGAAACGAGTTGGGTAGCTCATGCCAAAACCTCCCTGTGGGGAAGGTGCCGGGAGCGGGATGCGAGGCCGGAGCGTTCCCACTCCTTTCTGCTCAGAGGGAGCAGCTTCGAAAATAAACTCTTGTTGAAAGGCGGGCCTGGCGAGCCCTGCTGCTGGAAAAGGGGGGCTGAAGCTCCCGGTGCAGCCCACCCCAGCTCTGCTCCGGCCAGCCCAGTGTGGGCAAATCCCGCCCCAGCTCCCCTGTTTACTTAATAATAATTTCACACAATAGCATCCTTTATATAGATAGATTTTTTTTGTTGTTTTTCTTCTCCTCGTTATGCATGAGACCACTACACAGACAAAGAGGCACCATGCGCATAAAAACTTGCTACATCTTGCCTAGAGGCAGCAAATTTAAAAGCAAAATTGAATTCTTAAGGCCCCATGGAAAGTCACTGAACCTGCCGTGCAAGGTCTGTTGGCACAAAGGCGGGGACGCTAAATAAAACCCCCTGGGTGAATGCTATATTTTTTAAAACCCCCTGGGTGAATGCTCTGTTTTTTCTGATGGAGATCCAACACACAAAGGCACCCGGCTCAGAAGCGGGGTAGAGCTTCCGAGGTGGTTTTCTTGTTTGGAAAAGAAAGATGGGTTTTGGCTGGTGAAGCACCCCGCTCGCTTGCTGGTCGTTCCCCCGCTGGGTGCCCTGCTCATCCCCCATTTCTGGCCCTGCCCAGCACCTCCTCCCTCCACAACCCCCTCTCGGGACTTTGGAGGGTTTGTAAGATGATTTTCCCCCGCATCCCTCCGCAACCCTTGAGCATTGCCCTCGCGTTGTAAAGATTGGTGGTGGGTCAAACGCTGCTCCTGGCACGAGATGCAGAGTCCGCTCCCATCCCTCGAAGAGATTTGCTTTCCTTTCAACCTCCTTTTCCCCCACCTTGTGCAACCCACCTACGCACCCAAAAAAACCCCCAACTTCCACTGCAGGAAGGGGGTGTTTGAGCACAGAACTGGCCTCCTCGGCTGCCTGCAGAAGGGCTCCCAGCCCTGCACACACCCCAGCTCTCTCCAGGAATGTGGGCTGAAGCTGAGGATGCCAAAATCTATACAGAAAATACATTGGGTTGCTTTATTAAGCACTAATCTGTTAAGACCGATTCTGTGGGCTTTGGCCTACTTAATACGGATCTTGGGGCTAAAAGCACTGTCAAAGCCAAGATCAACCCATTACTGGAGGTAATTCCTACAATTTTCTATTGGATTACTGCTATGAGATGTTCAGAAGCCTTCCAGAGGCTTTTGAAGTATTGCAGCTTCTTTCTGCTCTCCCTTTCGGTGTTAACTCTCATGCAGCCCATCCGCCGCTGCTCTTTTTGGGGGGTACCCTGTGTCCCCCCCACACCCGTGCATGGGGGAGACGGGGGCAGGCAGGGACGTGCCCAATGTGCCCGCGCAGAGGTGGAGCCTGGGGTCCATGCCGTCAAAGCGTAAACGGTGCTCTGGGGGACTTTGCAGCCAACGATTAGACATGTTTACTCATGTATTTGCCAAAGGTGCCTTCCCGAGCTCCCGGTAAACATCCCCCAGATCCACCTCTCCTCCACAGAGACCTCCCGGGGCAGATCCTGACCTCCCTGAGGCTCATGGCAGGGATGGCCACGTTACCCCAGTCCATGACAGCAGGACACCCAGGTCTTGCCCATCAGATGGAGGTGAGTTTGTGTAGATGGGGAAGAAAGAAAGAGCATGGCCGTTCACCTGTATCGACCCTGTTTCTTGCCAGGCTCAGCCACATCAAAGAGCCCATGTGGATTACTCAAAATTCGAGTCAAGCTGCGTGCAGCGGCGGGCGGGCAGGCAGGCTTCGCAGGGCCGGTCTCGCAGCCTGCCCACGGGCACGCCAAAAACAAATGCATTGAAACATTTGGTTAGAAAATGGTTTGAGTTTCTTGGGGTTTGTTTTTGGGGTTGGTTTTTTTCTTTTTTCTTTTTTCTTTCTTTTTTTCCCCTGGGTCTGCAAAGAGAGGGTGAGTCATCTCCCAGCTTCCCTCAATGAGAGATCTAAAGGACTTTTAAAAAAAAAAAAAAGACAAACCAAAACACGTCTGTTGTTTTAATCACGGCTCGGTTGCACAAGACATAGCTGGTCTGGGCTGTGATGCAACCGGGTCTCTTCTTCCAAGTCACACACGCGGATTTTTATGTTTCTTCTGAGATCCTCTACCAGGCTGGCAAAGCTGCTCTGCATGCACCCCCCCAGGCCCCCCCAGGGACCTCTCATCCCATGCGTCAGGCAGCACGTAATGTCAGGCCGTGATAAGAAGGGCTTCGTGCCTTACTGTGTTCCTCTCCAGCACGGAACAAGGCAGTTGCTGTTCTTATTTGAGCAAGCAGCCGTTGCCATCCACTGCCCAGCAAAGCAATGGTGCTGCTGTGCGTTAGCACCCAAAGTGCCAAGCTTTGCCCCGGGGCTGCATGTGCAAGTGGCCAAATGCAGCTGGCTGCCTGCTCTGGCTGAGCCCTCTCTGCGCAAATGCATCCATGCGCTGGCCAGAAAGGTTGAGCTGTGGTTTGTTTCGCCCGTGGGATGGTGGCGAGCTGCAGCCCAGGGGATTTCTCATATAAGATAACAATCGGTCTTTACCCAGGGCTAAAAGCCCAGCCAGAGAGCAGGGCACACTGGGCAGTATGGGAGGAGGCAGCGTGGTTTGCCTGCTCTGGGAGCGCTCCGGTGCAAAACACAGCAGTGATGGGCTCCGGGGCTTGCTGCGGAGCCTGCGAAGGCAGGCAGCTCCAGGAGCCTGGCACGAGGACACTGGAGCAGAGGGCAGAGCTGTTTTCTCCTGCCATAGCTAAGCCCAGGAAGTTCCGTATGCAGAGTTGGTTTTTTTTCCCCCCTTTGCATTCAACACAAAAAGGGAGTTCACAACCCCCGCCTGCTGCATTTTTCCCCCTCCCCTCCAAAAAAGAGTCGTCCCCCCCCCAAGCTGAGGAGTGAGTGGGCATATTTACGGACTGAGAGAACACCAGCCACACTGTTATTTATAAGTTTGTTTTCTGACGAGCACCTTTGGCTTTTCCACGATATAAATCATCTGTTGGGTTGCTTTCTGCTGAGAGTTTGGGTTTTTGATCTGAAGGTGATATTTCCATTGCTGGGAAACACCTGGAGAAGGCTTGCATCCCACGGAAAATCACGCTGGGCTCTTCCCATCTGTTGTCAGGATCGTTCACCACGTGTTATCATTTAGAGACGAGCTCTTTTCATTCAGCGAGGCAGGAAAAGCAGTTGGAAAACATCGCAGGCGGGAGTGACCAGCGGAGCCTTTCCCTCTCCTTCCCTGCATCCTGTGTCTTCTGGGGAAAACAGGGCACCCGGCTAACGTAGGCTCCTCTGTTACGTGCTTTGTGTTAGCCCGGATCCGGCCTGCGAGCCTTCGGAGAGCAGATGCTGATCACCCAAAAGGAGCATGAGCCGCCCAGTTAGCTCCAGCGGGCACCAGCTCCGAAAGCTGCTGGGAAGTGTGGGGAGGACCTCACCAGCCCCTCTCCCCGCGATGGGCTCAAGCTCTTCCACCAGAGAAATTCCCACCTCCTCTTGAAAAGCATGAGTTTTCAATGCCTCCAAATATCAGCTCTCAAAATGTGGCTCTCTACAAAGCGTGGAGAACGTAGCCCTGGATTTATTGTGAAAAATGTACATTATAAAAATATCAGACCTGTTTATCGTATTATATGTATTTTCCAGACAACAGCTTTCCTTCAAACACAAGGCTAACCCTGCTCACATGGGCACCCATTTCCCTCGTACCAAACTCGGAGCTTCCCATACTCAAGGGGAAAATGAAGCCTGGAATCCTCCCTGGGGGCTGTGCAGCCCCCAGGGGTGTCCCTTTGGGGGTCCTGCCCTCCCATGCAGCAGGGCAGTGGGCTTGGGCGCAGGGTCCCAGGGGCAGGCAGGCTGGCAGTAAGCCCCTCGGCATGTCCCAGGGCTGCATCCAGCTCCACAAGGGAGCTACAGCAGCCCCATTTTACAGATAGGGCCACTGAGGCCAAAGTGAATGGGGGTGGGAAGGGATGGCAGGACATGGTGGCTGGCCAAGGTCCCTTTGGGAAGAGGGAGGTGGGCAGCAGGACAGTGGCTCATGGGTTTGGTTTCTGAGGGGCAGGTGGGACCCCCTCCCGACCCTGGGAAACAGCGTGGGGAAGGGCTCGTCCCAGCCAGCTGTGGAGCCCCACACCTGAGGAGCATCAGGCAGTTGCCCACTGTGCTGTTCGATTGCAGGGCTGAGCAGGGCCTGGAAGCATGAATGCAAGGATGTGTGTTTGTGTGTGTACAGAGAGGTTTTGAAACCAGAGGGCAGCTCTCTGCTGGCTGGTGTCACCCAGTGCTGAACCAGGGGCTCTGACAGAGAAGCTTTGGCGGAAAGAGCACAAGATGCTGCATGAAAGGGCTGGGGTAAGAACTTTTGATCCTGAACCCAGCACGGGAGCAAGTGCATTGGAAGACTCTCAGATGAGATTTGTGGGGGTTTTGAGAGTTGCAAACCCCGTGGGTTATCAAACACCTCTTCAATCTCCCCTCCTGCTGTGGAGGAGGACCAGGTGTGCACCTTCCTCTTCATGCGGTGAGCCATGCGTGCCACCGCACCACGCGCTCTCCAGCAGCACTGAGTCAAGTGGCCGTGGCCTTGCAGGAAGGCTGCGTGTCTTACAGCAAGGTAGGAGAGTAAAGAGCATATACAGCTATATGGTCTCTCTTGCTAAACATCGTAGATGGTGCAGGTGGTCTCCCCACATGTACTGCTGGGTGCTTTGGGACAGGAGGACTGAGCAGCCACTGCTACAGGGGGGTTTGTTTGGGAGAGTGTCCTGGTTTTGACTGGGCTAGAGTTAATTTTCTTCCCAGTAGCTGGCATAGTGCTGTGTTTTGGATTTAGGATGAGAAGAATGTTGATAACCCCCTGATGGTTTAGTTGTTGCTGAGCAGTGCTTACACCAGGTAAGGACTTTTCAGCTTCCCCTGCTCTGCCAGGGGCACAAGAAGCTGGGGGGGGCACAGCCAGGACAGCTGACCCCAACTGGCCACAGGGCTATTCCATGCCATATGGCATCATGCCCAGTATAGAAACTGGGGGAGTTGGCCAGGGGGCAGCGATCGCTGCTTGGGGATGGGCTGGGCATTGGTCAACGGGTGGTGAGCAACTGCAGTGTGCATCACTTGTTTGGTATATTCTGTTATTATTCTTTTCCTCTGCTGTTTTATTAAACTGTCTTTATCTCAGCCTGTGGGCTTTACTTTTTTCCAATTCTCCCCCCCATTCCACTGGGGAGGGGGAGAGCGAGTGAACGGCTGGGTGGCGTTCAGCTGCCTGCTGTGTTAAACCACAGCACGGGGTTTGAGGGCAAAACCCCCTGAATATTCCCCTGCTAGGCCGTTTGGGAGTTAGTCCAACCTGCCCCTTGCATGCTGGAAAGGACAGAGAAAAAGTTGAGGCTCTGCTTGACCCCAGCACCAGCTCCACAGGGCTGGTGCACCCGGGAGAGGGTCCTTGCTCAGCCCACAGGGCGCCCAGGAGGGACATGGTTGCTGCTGGCTGAAACAAATCTGCCAAAGGGGCTGAGGAGGACCAAGCAGCATTAGCTGTGGTTATTTTTGATGACAGGCCTTGATCTGAATACAACCACCACAGCAGCAGGAAGGCGAGGAGCTGTGGTAGTAGATCTAGAGAGCGATTACTGCTCCCCATGTCGCTTCTTGTGCCTGCTGCCCACCAGGAGCTCAGCTCTTCTCTGCCTGGTCCTTGCAGCCCGCTGCACCCTGCAAAAGGGCTCCAGTCCTGTCTGGGCACAGCCACTGCTGTGAGATCTGCAGGGCTAGGCGCCCGGGCTTGGTTAGTCCTCCCCCTGCCGAGAGCTACGCTGGCACCCTCCTAGAAAGCATGAGGTTTTCTAACTCGGAATAAGCTGTTTCCAGTATAAATCCTACCCAGGGCTGGCATGGGAACCAAGCATGCACAGAGGGAGCGCGATGGCCCTGACCACCTGAGGGAATTGGGCTGAGAGCTGGGCAGCTTGTGACTCGAGTGTGGGGCCACCCTCCCAGTCGTCCCTGCATGCCCTGAAAGCAGGCAGGGAGGCTCAGGAAGCACCAGGAGGAATGGCCTCAGTGCTCCCACTCTGTGCCCCAGCCGGGCCCTCCTCCTAATTTAAAGCAGGCCACAATTATGTGAATGGTGAAATCCTGCCAGTGCCCTCCTGGAGGGGCAGGAGCTGTTGGGAAGCCCTGGCACGCTCGCCATGGGGAGGGAAGCAATGCAGGACCTGGTACGCTGGCCCGGTGCCACCAGCGGTTCCTCCTCAG